>NC_141877.1:94108872-94411903 GCF_056163025.1 Triticum urartu
GATCTGTACCCCTTGGGATCGATAAACCTTTTGGATTTTATTAACCAAAGAGATACGACTTTGGGCTATGGTTAGCTCAGCTCCAATCAAGAATCCCCAAGGGACCCCAAGAATTCTTGGTATACGCTCATTCCAATCCTCAATTCTCCTTTCGAGATTCGGGGATAATGAATCAATTGAACGCGCTTCAAAGATTTGTTCCACTTTTGGAAGACCTTGCGTTATGTCACTAGATCTCGATTTTTCATATATAAACGTAACTAACCTATCTCCCTTGTAAAGGATTTCTCCATAATGACCATTAACAGTTGCTCTTGTAGTGGCCAAATAAGGTTTAGCTGCTCTTATAACAAAGGAATTCATATTTACAATGAAAATTTGACCGGATTTTTTTATGTGCGATTTAAATAGATATACATTTTCACAAATAAATTGTCCAAGGTGAATTATTGCCAATGTCTCTTCCCAAGAATCATGATGGACAAACTGACAATTCAAAAGGAATGGATCCAACATTATGTTACTATCAAAATTAGAAATCCTTTTATTTTCATCTATTAAAGAGTATTTAAGTTCTTGAAGTACTTGGAAGGTTTGTTTTAAATTGTCAACGAACAAATATTTTTTTAACAGGATTTTATTATGCGTTAGTAAATAGTAAGATGAAGAAAAATGCGATATACTAGCTACAATAGCGCCTAAGGGCCCAAAAAAATTCTTGAATAGGAATTCTAGGATTCCATTCTTTTATCGCATTGGGATGTTTTGAATTCTTGAATAAACCAATTTGAGAACAGTTGGATGCCGACAAAATCATCAAAGAGTGGTATTCTTTATTTCGATTCAACAAAGTGCCAATAGCTTCTGGATGTTGGCTAAGTGATTCAATCTTTGCCTTGGAATAAAAAGAATTGATATTGGCGTGATCTAACCTATTATGGGGAATCGGTCCTGCACTTGTCCTACCATACCTTTTTCGTGTATACGAAATAGTGGACTTGACTAACTCAATTCTTAGGAAATCGTGAATAAGATCATTTGCTCTTACATCAACAAGGGAAGCACCAACCTTTTCTTTTTCTTCTTGTTCCCAATTCACTACTAAGCAAGTTCTAACAAATTGACTATTTGTGTGATAAATTCTTTGAGTTGCTATTTTCATGAGAAATAAAATTGACAAGTCGAATTTGGAGATTATTTTCTTCTTGCAAGAGATCCTGCGGGAAAAGTGTTGCTAAATTTCTTCCTTTGTCCATTTCATATGCCACTGTAGGGCGAACGGAAACAAAATACTTTTCCTTGCTCTTGAGAATTTTTTTCCGTTGAACATAGACCCAATTTTTCCTTTTTTTATTCCTTAGAATCTTTTTTTCTCTTTCTGGCGGTATCAAACAACCACCTAATATCTTATCCGCCTCTTCAGGAAAATGAATATCTCCAGAAAATATTTTGAGTTCCGTATGGCTTTTTTTTCTCTTCACTCGGACCAATCCGCCTAGTCGACTTCTTGTATTTTTTGTGAGTTGTGTATTCACTCCAATAATACTATTTTCAAGTATCTTTAGGGATGAAGATCTCAGCAAGATATGAAGTTCTTGAAGAATGAAAAAAAAACCGATCTACTTCTTTTTGGTATTTTAAACTAAATTCTTTTGTTCCTCGATGCTCAATCAAACCCTCTTTTTTTAAGATGGAATCTTCCTCTGGGCTCTCGTATTCGTCCTCTGAATCTTCTTCTGAGTCTTCCTCTAAAGTACCATATTTTTCCTCTGCGCTTTCCCCGGGGCTGCCATATTCGTCTTCTGAGTCTTCCTCTAGAGTTCCATATTCGTCCTCTTGGGTCCTATATTTGCTCTCTGGGCTCCCATATTCCTCTTCTGAGTCTTTCTCTAAAGTCCTATATTCATTCTCTGGGTTCCCATATTCATTTTCTGGGCTCCCATATTCGTCTTCTAGGGTTTCATATTCGTATTCGTCTTGTAGGATTCCATATTTAGATTCTTCTAGGGTTTCATATTCATATTCGTCCTCTCGGGTCCTGTATTCGTCTTCTAGGGTCTCATATTCCTCTTCTGAGTCTTCCACTCGAGTCCTATATTCTTCTTCTAGGGTCCTATATCTAAATTTAACAATTCCTGAACCCTTTTTATCTTTTTTGTATCGGGGATCGTGTACATGGCTGGGTCAGAACGGAGAAACAACGTCGTCGTCGTGTTCATGGGGAGGCAACGGAATGCGTCGTGTTCATGGGGAGGCAACGGAATACGTCGTGTTCATGGGGAGGCAACGAAATGCGTCGTGTTCATTGGGCGGGCTTGGACGGAATAGGCGATGGAAACGAGGCCTGGCGTACCGCAGAACGGAGGAAACGGCCTTGTATTCGACCGGCCACGTTTGAAACGGGATCCTGTTGATCGGGAGGGGTCTGGCATACCGCAAAACGGTGGAAATGGACCTCCTACGGTCAAAATGGTGGTCCTATTGATCGGGAGGGGTGTGGCGTACCGCAAAACGGATGAAACGGACTTGTGTTGGAACGCTACGGTCGAAACGCAGGTCCTGTTCATCAGGAGGGGTGTGGCGTACCGCAAAACGGGACTCCACGGGACACTGTTCATCTCCACCGTCGACCCCCTCCAGCCTCCACGAGCTACTGTTCATCCACCGTCGACCTCCTCCAGCCTGCACCTGCGACTGTTCATCCACGGGCTCCTGTTCATCCAGCCTCCACTGCGCTACTCCACCGGCTACTGTTCAACCAGCCCTCTCCACGGGCTCCTGTTCAACCACCCCTCCACGGGCTACTGTTCATCCTGCCCTCCACCGTCTACTGTTCATCCTGCCCTCCATGGGGTGGTCCTGTTCATCCAGCCCTCCAAGGGGTCCTATTCATCCAGCCCCAACTGGCTCGATCGATCGGGGTCCTGTTCATCCAGAGGCAACACCACGGGGTCCTGTTCATCCACCCCCACCGGGAACTGTTCATCCAACCCCCCCTCCCGCAACGCTCACTGTTGATCCATAGGCAGCATCGATCGGCTTCAGTTAGCAGCAGTAGCGAAGGAATCGCTCGATCGGGTTCAGTTAATAGCCATCGATCGATTGCTCAGGTTCAGTAACGCGTAGCCTGCAGTGCAATCGCTCGGGTTTAGTTAGAGCCAAACGCCTCACTCGGGTTCAGTTAGAGCCAATGCCTCGCACACACGCGCGTACGTGTACAAGAGAATTGCGCATCGCTCGGCCCCTGACCTCCCACCGTAACCAGGAACTCCCCGAAATTTTCCTCGCCCTCGCTTCTACCACGGTTTTTTCCGTCATGGACGGCCCAAAGAATGTCATGCAGCTGCGTCTTCGGCCCGCCCAGGACGAAAATCCCATTTTTTGTCATGATTTTTTGTCATAGAAGTAGGAGCCCACCACATCTATGATGATACCGGGTTTTGTCACAATTATCATCATATAAGTGTCATATGTATGACAGAAAAAAATTTCGTTCGGCCCAAAATGTCACGGATGTGTCTTTTCTTGGTAGTGGTGTGTGAGAGATACAAACCTAGACAAATGGCTTGTGCGGAATAACTGCTCTTCGTAAGCCATTGTAAGAGTGGACTAAATGGTGAAGGAGGAGATAGGGGAGCGACAGAGGTGTGCGATTCTTGGCCGGCGTTTGGCCTCATTTAAATAGGAGATTAAATAGATGGCGGACGGGAGGAGCTCAGCCGGCGTTGCTTTTAATGCCGGACATGTGTCCAGAGTGGGTTTGTCGGCTTCCACACAGGCGGGTTTCATGGAGGCGTTTGAATGATGCAAGGAGGCGTGTTCCGCCGGGCGTGCAACGAGTGGCGCCCTCGACTCTGACGTAGGACACTGCGCCGTTCTTCCACTGACGTGTGGGATCTTTCGGTACATGGCCTGCATGTCAGTGACCCAACGTAGGCAGTGCACAGCAGAGGAACCTTTGGTGGGCTAGGGCGGTCAGAAGCGGGCATTTCATAAAACAAGGATTGCTCATTGAGTGTGACGTCATCCTTTTCATGTAGATAAGCCTACTATGTTGATAGCCCGTTCGATACGTTGTGATTCATAAAGACCGCTGCAAACATCAATGTTCTGCTTATCACAGATAAGATTGATTAATACCCGTAATAATCCATGTCCTTCACAAAGGTTGCATGCATGTATAGGTTGAGCGTGTGTCTTGTGTCGTGTGTTGTGTGCATGCAGGCATGCGAGTGTTGCGTGCGTGCAAGGGTACGTTTCGGTGTTGCATGCATGTGTGCGTACGTGCGTGTGTTCGTGAGTGCATGTGTACGTGTCAGTGTTGCACGCCTGCATGCGCGCGTGTGTTCGTTATGTGTACGTGTCAGTGTTGCACGCTTGCATGTGTGCGTGTCTTGCGTGCATGCATGTGTACGTGTGGGGTGAGGCTACACGTCAGTCGACTGACTTTTTCATCTCTGGTCATTAGATTTTCCAGCCGTTGGATACGAAATCAAGGGCCTATAGTTTATCATCAAACTCCACCCCCCTGAGCCTCCAGCCACCACCGGCCCCTGCCGCCCGCAGCCGGCCCGCTCCGCCATGCCGCCCCGCCTGCCCAGAAACCACTCCCCACCGTCGGTCCGCCGCCGCACCAGCCATCCTTCTAGCCCCCCCCCCCCCCGCGCCGAGCTTTTTCTCTGGCGATCCCCACCGCACCGCCCAATTAACGCGCCCCCACCGCCGGCGACTGCCAACCAGAGGTCTCACGACTTCGAGTACCAACCAACCACTAATTTATTACCATTTATGTCCTTCATATACACGCTGACGGGTGGGCCCTATGGTAATGTGCGCTGCTGAATGTGGACCATTTGACTGGTCAATTGATCGTGTCATCAACAAATTACGGAGATGTATGGTGAGCCAGTGACCGTATGGTCACCCTAAAATGTATTTTATTAACACAGTACAAACTCAAACTACCATTTCTTTCTTTCATATACGGGCTGACAGGTGGGCCCCGCGGTTATGCGCCCCGATGGTGCAACACTAGTTGCGCCACGAGAAACGTTTGACTGGTCAATTGATTGTGTCATCAACAAAATACGGAGTTGTACGGGTGAGCCAGTGACCGTATAATCATGACATGTATTTTTTAACACCGTACAAACGCAAGGGCTCATATATACATGCAAGCACTCACCGCTATAAGCACACACAAGCAGACCCTATGTCACAGCCCTAGAATATCTGAGTGTAATAATTGCATCAGTGAGCATACATCATGTTTAATTCAAGAAATTGAAATGAGGAATGTTCAAAGCCTCATAAATTATTTTAAAAGAAGGGCAAGAACCCTTTAAATTGCATTCAGTGATTCCAAAAATGCCCTAAAAATAGTTTTGGGACTTTTGGCAAGGGTTATATACCAAACCAAAATTTTGGAACATTTTTAAGGAATCATTTGGTCTCTGAATTTAAGACAATAGTCTATTTGAATTTGAAAATATATTCAAATATATATGGGATATATCTTCAAATGCTCTGTGATAATTTATGTGCCTCTGGAAAAGTCCATGAAGCAACATGAAAATACCCAGAGGATGTTTTGGCATTGTTTGAAATCTGTTTGAATTCAAAACAGTGGCAAAAGATTAAATAATAGAAAACAACAGAAACAAAAAGGAAACATAGCTCACCTGAGCAGCCCACCCACCTGGCCCAGGAGAGAAGCCGGCCCAGCCCACTTACCTCCTCACTCATTGTCTTCCTCCTGCCAGTAGGCAGGAGAGAACACGCGCGCGTACCCGCGGAGCCCTCCACCTCCTGCTTCGCGCTGGAGGCCGCTCCTTCATCCTAATCAGCGTCTGGAGACGCGCGAGGCCCTCCTATCACTTCCCCTCACTCTCTGCTTCTCCCTCACCCTCTAGCCCCTCCTCCGAGCATCACCGAGAGCTTCCGCCGGCCGCCGTGCATCGCCCGCGTGGCCACCGACGACAAAATGACGCGCCACCGTGCTCCCGAGATCGTCCGTATCTCGCTGCACCTCCTCATCGCACCAAGAAAGGCTGGAGGCCCTCCAGCGTCGCCAGTCATCTTCCTCGCCGCCTCGGCCACCGGACGCCATCGTCAAATTCGCCGCCACAGAGGCCTCCCCGAGTTCAATGAGACCGCCAACGACCCCGCTGTGAGCTCCACTCCATTTCCCCTCCTTCATTTTGCTCGTTCCCGTGCCGTAGTACCCTCGCCCACATGCCCGAGCACCGCCATCCGCCATGGCTGCCTAGCTTTCTTGACCTGAGCCCCTCCGCTCGAACCCGTGGCACCAGCATGCTTCTGGTGGCCCGTGGATGCCACCTAGCTCATTAGATCCTCCCCTAGCGCACTTCAGCCCCCGCCTGCATCTAGCCGAGCTCCGGCCACCGCCATGGTTGCCGTGGCCATCGTCTCCGGCCACCCTACAGCCTCCCGCATGATCCCCTGGATGCGCGTGAGGATGGGCGTTGCTCTGGCACCTCCAGCGCGTCGAGCCGACCCCTGTATCACCGTCCCGAGCAACTCCGGCGATCCTCCGCCGTCGGGTTTGGTCGCCGGTGTTCAACTCCGTCGTACTGACGTGGCAACGACATTCGTGGCTAATGACCCACTAACTAACCCTCTGGCTCGCTGGCATGCGGGCCCCACTGCCTAACTAACCAGCTAACACAAATAGTTTAAGTTTAATCTAAACATAGTGGCCCCACGTGTCAGCATTGACCTCGCTGACGTGGCCGTTGACCAGACACACCTGTCTGTGACACTAAGTGTCTCAGGGTCACTGACCAATGGGTCCCACTTGTTAGGTTTGACCTAGCCCGTGCCCCATTGACCTACTGACGTCATGATGATGTCAAGCTGATGTAGTAATCCTTTTCTGGAATTTAAATAAATCTTAAATGATTTGTTTAATTCAGAAATTACCAAAACTTTCAAAATCATAGAAATTAATCTATAGCTCCAAATGAAATAAATTATATATGAAAAATGATTAGAAAAATCTAATCTATCCATCTGTACTATTTTCATGCATGTTTGAGCAAGTTAACCTCACTGTTTAGGATGAAACATGATTAGGACAAATTTGATAATAGATTTGGAGTTGGAATTTGATCTAGCTTTGAATTCCACTTCAACCAAAATGACTTCCTGTTGCATTAGCCCAAATCACAGCATATTTCCATGTCATGATCATGCATCATATTGTGCATTGCATTGATTGTGTTTCCTCTCTGTTGCTGGTATTTGTTCCCCCTCGGTAGATGTACATTTCGACGATGAGTTCGATGACACCGATGAAGAACTATACTATCTTCAGAAGTGCCAGGCAAGCAAAACCACCTTGTTCATTCCGATACAATCCCACTCTCCCGCTCCTACTCTCTTTTACAGAATTAGGACAACAACGATTCAACTATTACATGTTGCGGTAGTTGAACCCCTTTCCTGTGCATGACATGTCATTGCCACAGTAAATAGATGAAACCGACTAGCATGAGTAGGAGTTGTTTGAGCCCTGATGTGCCTACTCATTCATGCTCGTTGTCATGCCGACTACTGCTTAGAGTTGAGTCAGGTCTGATTCATCGGGGATGAATTGGAATGTGGTGAACATGTCCTACTGTTGAGAGCTAAGTGTGTGAACACGATTTGGTAAAGGTAGCGGTGAGAGGCCATGTACGATTACATGGTGGGTTGTCTCATTGCAGCCGTCCTTATGAACTGAGTTCTGTGTTTGTGATCCATGAACAGTTACTACCACACATTGGGCTCCGGGCGCTCCAAGCTCTCTCGACTTATTAATCAACCTGATCTCTGTCCAGGAGTTGCAACGAGTTCCTGGTGTTTGTAGGTAGTGTTAGTAGTCTACCATGTGGCACCCGGTACAGGTGGGCTTGGGACAGACTAGGCACAGTGGCATGGTGTACCAAGTGGCACCCAGATGGTGGGCTTCGGAACCCTACTCACATCGTTTGGGGCCGTGAGTGACACCCCGGCCGGATCTCCTTGCGGATGGAACCCGAATAGGCGATAAACCTGGACTAGAGACTTGTGTGGTTAGTCAGGTCGTGGCCGACTCCCTCGCCAGGCTTCCGCTTGAAGGTTGACGAGATACACGACGTGTACATGGTGGTAAGTGGCGAGAGCGTGTGTGAAGAAGTACACCCCTGTAGGGTTATCATTATCTATTCGAATAGCTGGATTCCTCGGATAGGGAAACTTGGACCCCTTGCATCGTTCATAGACAAGTGGAAGTGGATACTCTAAAATGCGCAAGATAAGCGTGAGTGCTATGGATGGCGTTCTCGTAGGTAGATGGGAGCGGATCCATAATGGTGTATTGATATGGTGAATATGTGGACTCATGTGCGCCACCTCAAAGAGTTATTTGCAGTAGTAGTTCAGGTTAGCCACGGAGTCAAAGCTGGCTTGCTACAGTTAAACTCCACCACCCCCTTTGTTGCTACTAATGCATATGTAGTTAGTTCAGATGTAAGTCTTAGTGGGTAAATTTGTACTCATGTTTTCTTAAATTATGTTTTGCAGAGAGACTTCAGTCTCGCTAGTAGTTCCACATGGACTTCGACATTTAGCTTGATACCTCATCTACGATCTTGTGCCCTCGGCAGGATCTGGTAGATAGTCAGGCTTCTCAGCCTTTTTCATTTGTAGAAGTCTGTACTCAGACATGTTAAGCTTCCGCATGTGCTTTGACTTGTATGCTCTGAATGTTGGGTCATGAGACCCATGTTTGTATTATCTGGCTCTTCGGAGCCTAATGAATAAATACTTGAGTCGTAGAGTTATGTTGTGATGCCATGTTGTATTTACACATATCAAGCATATTGTGTGTATGATTGAAATGCTTGGTATGTGTGGGATCCGACAACCTAGTTGTTCATCCTTGGTAGCCTCTCTTATGGGGAAATGTAGTCTAGTGCTTCCACTGAGCCATGGTAGTCTGCTACAGCCCGGTTTACCGGAGTCCTGCTAGCCCATCACTACTGCTCCGAAACACTTAGACTGGCCGGCATGTGATTCACTTCGTTCCTGTGTCTGTCCCTTCGGGGAAATGTCATGCGGTGACATCCGGAGTCCTGCTAGCCTGCTACAGCCTGGGTTCCCGGAGTCCTGTTAGCCCAGTTGCTACAGCCCGGATTCACACGCTGCTGACCGACATGCTTGATGTTGATTCATGTATGCCTGTCCCCATAAGTTAGAGCCACTTTGGGTTCACGACTAGTCATGTCGGCCCGTGTTCTCTGTCATATGGATGCTAGCGACACTATCATATATGTGAGCCAAAAGGCGCAAACGGTCCCGGGCCATGGTAAGGCGACACCCGTGGGGATATCATGCGTGAGGCCGCAAAGTGATATGAGGTGTTACAGGCTAGATCGGTGTGACTTAGAATCGGGGTCCTGACAGCTTTGGTATCAGAGCCTGACTGCCTGTAGGATTACCAAGCCAAGATGGTCGAAGTCGTGTCTAGAAATGCTTTAGTTATATAAGGGAATTGATTGTGGAAGGAACGTAGGGATCTTTTTACTCCTTTACCTTATTCCCTTCTGATCTGAGTCAACCTCTTCATTTCTATGAGGATTAAGGACTAGGCTTGTCATCTTTCTATCAGGATCACGTGTTACTAAACCGTAGCTGCCTAGGATTGTTGAGTTCAAGCCTCAGTTCAGTTCCTACTACTTCCATATGTTCATACTGGCCTCAGAACCTTGAGTTTGTGATGTTGAGTGGCTATGCCACCATTTTTGCAAGTTGTCTCAAATCTTTTTGAGTAATTACAGCCGTTATGCTATCCGAGTCATCCCAGGTCTCTAAATAGTCTGATGCATTTGCAAATCCTTCCTTCCCGCTCCAGGTGTTCGTTGAGCCAGATTAACCACACTAGTCGGTAAGTTGAGGTAATCCATTGCCTCAACATATATGTTGTAGCTATTATTATGACCCTGGATATATTAGGGAATCACCTAGTAATCTAGCCATGTTTTGTGTTCCCAATGTGATGATTCTGTCCATCATTCTTGAAAGCATCACGTGATGCTATTTAGTAGTAGGTATTCTACTCCTGGGTTCTTGACCCAAGAATCACTCTACTCACTTCCTGTTGATAGTGTTGCTAGTTCCTTTAGGATATTAGTAACCCTTTGCGATAGTCCTCGAGGTTCGTGGTATTTCATTCTTCCCGATACCATGAACTGCTTATGGCAGAAGTTCTTTTGAACCAAAAGTTCACAACCAGAGTGCTCTTGATGAGTTCTCCATTATGGTCGAGACTCTGCCAGTCCTACCTTTCTGCATGGGTTATCCGGAAGAAACAAGTTGAATTTATTCAACATGCTAACCGATGCATCTACAACTTAAAAGAATTATATGTTCCTTTGAGTTGTTCCTTTTTAGTTGTATTCTGGCCCTCTTGTATCAATTGATGGTCAGGAGTAGTAGTGCATTCGTGTTCATCGATGCCTATTATTCTTGTGGCCCGTCAAGCCGTTCTAGTTCAGAATGACTAGGAGAAAAAAACTCCAGTACCTCGTCCATTTCTTGGATTGGGTCAAAGCAGTTATATCGCAGATCAAAATGTCAATCCAGCTTCTGATTCTGTTCTACCTTGAAGTATTGCCCTCTTGATGTCAGAAATATCATGAGAATTTCGCCAACTCTTATGAATTCTTGATACAGTGATACTTCTCACCATCATCATTCGTTCCCCGGTGACATGTTGTTGCAACCGGAATACCGACAAGTGAACCGTGATGTGTGAAATCAATACTCCTAGCAACCCCGTTGCTTGGTGGTTAATGGACAATAACCTCATTCTTAGCATGTTGATTTTTGAATCATCATCCTAGTGCTACCTAATCCTTATTTCTGGTGCACTCTTCGATCAATGAGTTAGGATTTTGTCAAACCCTTGCTCTGTTGATCATATCGTCTTGCCCTGAAAAGCAAGATTGTTCTCGAGCTTAGTAACTTACCGGTGGTTCGTGATTTTCCGAATATCTTCTCGGAGAGATCACCAGGTTATCACCTGACCACTATGTGGAGTTCGTGATCAAGTTGGTTTTTCCATAAACCACTCCTTCTCTAAGAATCTATGTTGGATACCCCTGAGCTAGTTGGTTAAGCCAAACAACAACTTGGAGAGTTGGAAGATAAAAGCTTGCCTAACCTAGTTCATTCCAAAAGGATATCCATGTGTTTGTGTGTTAGTTGAAGAAAGATGATATCTTCATCTATTGGTCCCTGTGATCAGTTATTGGACCTATTGTCTTATCAAAACTTTGATTTGAGTATGGGCTATCACCAAATCAAATCAGTACCAACGATGTCGTAATATTGTCTTACTTGTGGTTGATCCCTCGAGCATACATCATTACATCTTTTGGCCTGATCAATGCTATCATCTTGCTCACATAACCATGTAACCCCATCTTATGGAAATCTTGATAAATTGTTGTTGAGCCCATCGACAACGTCTTTATCTCCTCCATGATTCATGTTGAACATTAAGCTAGTGTTGGAAACTTTTGAAGGCATTTCTTCATGCTAGCTCATGAAGCATATGTTTGGATGGAAGAAGTGACTGCCTCTAATTCATGTGCATTTGATGCAAGTTGCCACCGTGAATTCGAGAAAGTCTATTTTTGCCTCCCCTAGAATCATCGCAAGTTAGTCATGCATGTGCGAAGTGCTCTATGGTTTGATAGGTTGGCCGTCTCCACTCCATATGTGTTCCTAGCACACCAATCCACTGATTGATTTGTTCAAGAGAAAAGGAGTTGATGTGCGAATACTAGTTCATGTACAAGATTCCAATATCCTCGATGATAGTTCCCAACTAGAACTCGGTAGTGTTTTGTTGTAAGACTACCATGTGGTCATGCTTGTCTGGGACAGCGTGTTCACATGTTTATAGCAGAACCAACTCATATTTTGGAGCTTGCTATCGTAGTTCATTCTGGAGAATCTTGCAACGCCATCTCGTCGATTTGTGTTGCTACCTTTCTTTTCCAAACATGCTGTCTGAAATATCCTGTTACCAACCAGATCTGAATCTCAGGCAGGTATGCTGGTTGGGTCATTCCCAGTATTTGCATTTTGTTTCTAGCTTGCACCCGTCATTTTGTCAGTCTGCCATGGGTCCCTTCCATTTCCGATGATAAGCAGAAATCATCCATCGGGTTGTCTTCCACAAGGTAGTCCACATCATCCATTCTAGTCCGAGTATGTCATTCTTTTGAACTCTTTCAAATGATCGATTGTGATTGCCTTAGGCTGGTATAAAGAGTCTCAATGATCTCTATGTCAAAAGTAAATATTTCTGCCACTTAGGGGAATAATTGTACGAGTCACCTCCTCTAGGGTGCCCCGTTATGGAATCGTGGTAATTATCTCCTCGCTACTTTGAACCCATCCACCATCTTCTTAAGCGTGGAATAGTTGCCTACCAAATCGAACTTCACCATCCGTTACTATCCATCCGTCTTGATGTATGTTTTGTGTCCCAACTCAAGAGATGTTTCAACGTCTCACTCCATGAGTTGATCCTGAGTGCTCGAACCTCAGGAAGATCGATTCTTCTAAAATTCTCCCTTTCTACTTGGTTTGTCATGTTGGATGTAGTTCTCAAAGCAAAGACGCCAAGATCAATATGATGCAATGGATCAATATATTCGAGAAGAGCAGTTGGATCATGAAGATTGCATTAGATTTGTGTCCCCTTTGTCTTCTTACCTCACGTCTTGAATGTCAGGACGAGTTTCTTGTTTAGTGGGGGCGAGTTGTCACAGCCCTAGAATATCTGAGTGTAATAGTTGCATCAGTGAGCATGCATCATGTTTAATTCAAGAAACTGAAATGAGGAATATTCAAAGCCTCACAAATTATTTTAAAAGAAGGGCAAGAACCCTTTAAATTGCATTCAGTGATTCCAAAAATGCCCTAAAAATAGTTTAGGGAATTTTGGCAAGGGTTATATACCAAACCAAAATTTTGGAACATTTTTAAGGAATCATTTGGTCTCTAAATTTAAGACAATATTCTATTTGAATTTGAAAATATATTCAAATATATATGGGATATATCTTCAAATGCTCTGTGATAATTTATGTACCTCTGGAAAAGTCCATGAAGCAACATAAAAATACCCAGAGGATGTTTTGGCATTGTTTGAAATCTGTTTGAATTCAAAACAGTGGCAAAAGATTAAATAATAGAAAACAACAGAAACAAAAAGGAAACAGGAGCTCACCTGAGCAGCCCACCCACCTAGCCCAGGAGAGAAGCAGGCCCAGCCCACTTACCTCCTCGTTGGTCGTCTTCCTCCTGCCAGTAGACGGGAGCGAACACACGTGCGTACCCGCGGAGCCCTCCACCTCTTGCTTCGCGCTGGAGGCCGCTCCTTCGTCCTAATCCGCGTCTGGAGACGTGCGAGGCCCTCCTATCACTTTCCCCTCACTCTATGCTTCTCCCTCGCCCTCTAGCCCCTCCTCTGAGCGTCACCGAGAGCTTCCGTCGGCCGCCGTGCCTCGCCTGCGTGGCCCCCGACGACAAAACGACGCGCCACCATGCTCCCGAGATCATCTGTATCTCGCTGCACCTCCTCATCGCACCAAGAAAGGCCGGAGGCCCTCCAACGTCGCCAGTCATCTTCCTCGCCGCCTCAGCCACCGGACGCCATCGTCGAATTCGCCACCGCAGAGGCCTCCCCGAGTCCAATGAGACCGCCAACGACCCCACTGTGAGCTCCACTCCGTTTCCCCTCCTTCATTTTGCTCGTTCCCATGCCGTAGTACCCTCGCCCACATGCCCGAGCACCGCCATCCGCCATGGCCGCCTAGCTTTCTTGACCCGAGCCTCTCCGCTCGAACCCGTGGCACCAGCGTGCTTCTGGTGGCCCGTGGATGCCACCTAGCTCATTAGATCCTCCCCTAGCGCACTGCAGCCCCCCGCCCGCATCTAGCCGAGCTCCGGCCACCGCCATGGTTGCCGTGGCCATCGTCTCCGGCCACCCCGCAGCCTCCCGCATGATCCCCTGGATGCGCGCGAGGATGGGCGTCGCTCTGGCCCCTCCAGCGCATCGAGCCGACCCCTGTATCGCTGTCCCGAGCAACTCCGGCGATCCTCCGCCGTCGGGTTTGGTCATCGGCGTTCAACTCCAGCGTACTGACATGGCAACGACATTGGTTGCTAATGACCCTCTAACTAACCCACTGGCTCGCTGACATGCAGGCCCCACTGCCTAACTAACCAGCTAACAAAAATAGTTTAAGTTTAATCTAAACACAGTGGCCCCACGCGTCGGTGTTGACCTCGCTGACATGGCCATTGACCGGACCCACCTGTCTGTGACACTAAGTGTCTCAGGGTCACTGACCAGTGGGTCCCACTGGTCAGGTTTGACCTGGACCGTGCCCTATTGACCTGCTGATGTCATGATGATGTCAGGCTGACGCAGTAATCCTTTTCGGGAATTTAAATAAATCTTAAATGATTTGTTTAATTCAGAAAATATCCAAAACTTTCAAAATCATAGAAATTAATCTATAGCTCCAAATGAAATAAATTATATATGAAAAATGATCAGAAAAATCCAATCTATCCATCTGTACTGTTTTCATGCATGTTTGAGCAAGTTAACCTAACTATTTAGGATGAAACATGATTAGGACAAATTTGATAATAGATTTGGAGTTGGAATTTGATCTAGCTTTGAATTCCACTTCAACCAAAATGACTTCCTGTCATGATCATGCATCATATTGTGCATTGCATTGATTGTGTTTCCTCTCTGTTGCTGGTATTTGTTCCCCCTCGGTAGACGTACATTTCGACGATGAGTTCGATGACACCGATGAAGAACTATACTATCTTCAGAAGTGCCAGGCCAGCAAAACCACCTTGTTCATTCCGATACAATCCCACTCTCCCGCTCCTGCTCTCTTTTACTGCATTAGGACAACAACGATTCAACTATTACATGTTGCGGTAGTTGAACCCCTTTCCTGTGCATGACATGTCATTGCCACAGTAAATAGATGAAACCCACTAGCATGAGTAGGAGTTGTTTGAGCCCTGATGTGCCTACTCATTCATGCTTGTTGTCATGCCTGCTACTGCTTAGAGTTGAGTCAGGTATGATTCATCAGGGATGAATTGGAATGTGGTGAACATGTCCTACTGTTGAGAGCTAAGTGTGTGAACATGATTTGGTAAAGGTAGCGGTGGGAGGCCATGTAGGAGTACATGGTGGGTTGTCTCATTGCAGCCGTCCTTAGGAACTAAATTCTGTGTTTGTGATCCATGAACAGTTACTACCACACATTGGGCTCCGGGCGCTCCAAGCTCTCTCGACTTATTAATCAACCTGATCTTTGTCCAGGAGTTGCAACTAGTTCCTGGTGTTTGTAGGTAGTGTTAGTAGTCTACCAAGTCGCACCCGGTACAGGTGGGCTTGGGACAGACTAGGCACAGTGGCACGGTGTACCAAGTGGCAGCCGGATGGTGGGCTTGGGAACCCTGCTCACATCGTTTGGGGCCGTGAGCGACACCCCGGCCGAATCTCCTTGCGGATGGAACCCGAATAAGTGATAAACCTGGACTAGAGACTTGTGTGGTTAGTCAAGTCGTGGCCGACTCCCTCGCTAGGCTTCCGCTTGAAGGTTGCTGAGATACACGACGTGTACATGGTGGTAAGTGGCGAGAGCGTGTGTGAAGAAGTACACCCCTGCAGGGTTATCATTATCTATTCGAATAGCCGGATTCCTCGGATATGGAAACTTGGACCCCTTGCATCGTTCATAGACAAGGGAAAGTGGATACTCTAAAATGCGCAAGATAAGCGTGAGTGCTATGGATGGCGTTCTCGTAGGGAAACGGGAGCGGATCCATAGTGGTGTATTGATATGGTGAATATGTGGACTCGTGTGCGCCACCTCAAAGAGTTATTTGCAGTAGTAGTTCAGGTTAGCCACTGAGTCAAAGCTGGCTTGCTGCAGTTAAACTCCACCGCCCCCTTTGTTGCTACCAATGCATATGTAGTTAGTTCAGATGTAAGTCTTGTTGGGTACATTTGTACTCACGTTTGCTTAAACTATGTTTTGCAGAGAGACTTCAGTCTCGCTAGTAGTTCCACGTGGACTTCGACGTTTAGCTTGATACCTCAGCTACGATCTTGTGCCCTCGGCAGGATCTGGTAGATAGTCAGGCTTCTCAGCCTTTTTCATTTGTAGAAGTCTGTACTCAGACATGTTAAGCTTCCGCATGTGCTTTGACTTGTATGCTCTGAATGTTGGGTCATGAGACCCGTGTTTGTATTATCTGGCTCTTCGGAGCCTAATGAATAAATACTTGAGTCGTAGAGTTATGTTATGATGCCATGTTGTATTTACACATATCGAGCATATTGTGTGTATGATTGAAATGCTTGGTATGTGTGGGATCCGACAACCTAGTTGTTCATCCTTGGTAGCCTCTCTTATGGGGAAATGTAGTCTAGTGCTTCCACTGAGCCATGGTAGTCTGCTACAGCCCGGTTTACCGGAGTCCTGCTAGCCCAGCACTACTGCTCCGGAACACTTAGACTGGCCGGCATGTGATTCACTTGGTTCCTATGTCTGTCCCCTCGGGGAAATGTCACACGGTGACATCCGGAGTCCTGCTAGCCTGCTACAGCCCGGGTTCCCGGAGTCCTGTTAACCTAGTTGCTACAGCCCGAATTCACACGCTGCTGACCGACATGTTAACCTAGTATGCCTGTCCCTGTAAGTTAGTGCAACTTTGCATTCACTACTAGTCATGTCGGCCCGGTTTCTCTGTCATATGGATGCTAGCGACACTATCATATACGTGAGCCAAAAGGCGCAAACGGTCCCGGGCCATGGTAAGGCGACACCCGTGGGGATACCGTGCGTGAGGCCGCAAAGTGATATGAGGTGTTACAGGCTAGATCGGTGTGACTTACAATCGGGGTCCTGACACCCTACCCCTATGGGCACCTTCGAGAGAGTGAGCCAGCATATGATCTTGAGATTTTACGAAGTCACCATAGGTGCCTCGTAGTCGAGTGGATCGTCTCCTCCCACTGAACGCACATCGCCGGAAAATGCTAAAATTAACCCAGGATAAATGCGAGCACCGGGACTTTAAACCTGGTGGGCTCGAGAAACCACTGTCCTCCTAACCATCCAACCACATGTTGGTTAGCACGACAAAATGTATGTGGTGACCATGATGAGCTTATTCTGAAGTCTAGTGACATCGTGCTTTCGTCAACAAAATACGGAGCATGCATCAAATGCAAAGTCCGTCAGTGTCATCAAGAGAAAATACGGAGACGTGTCGTGAGCTAGATACCGTATGATCACCATGAGAATGTATACGGTGACCGTAATGAGCATATTCTGAAGTCCAGTGACCGTATAGTGCCTTAGCTTGAAATACAGTGACCGTCACGCATGAATGTGTCGTGGGCATGCATACTTTTAGAGGGCCGAGAGATAGTTTGTGTTTGTACGTGAATGTGGTGTAGAAAGAGGGGGTGTCCGGTGGAGACAAGGAGAGATATGCCCTTCATTTCTCTTTCCCATGACTAATATTTTAGGAGAATATATAAACATTCACAACGCAGAACAAATATTTTTGGATGCACCATGCAATTAACTTTCATGTATAACATTGTACTATTGTATATGCTTATTTTCTTAGTGGTCGATTGCGTGTGTGGTGTGGTGGGCACATCATTTCTAGTTGTGGTGGGTCAACATGAGGACTCATGGGTCGGTTCCATCCTGCACCACATAGTTTGGACTGAGACGCGTTATACGAAGACCCATGTGGAGGACTCGGCGTACAACATGAAGCTAGCTACTAGAGTCGCCGAGGACTCTATCCCCACTGGTGATAAGCCGACTATATATGATTTTTAACCCTAGGCCCCCAATATGTTATAGAAGCTTGGGGCTAGTTCGTCGATAGTATACACACACGCATAATGCCTGGTATTCACGTGTACTTTGTACACACCCCTATCACTAATATACAGTACCAGGAGTAGGCTTTTTCCTCCACTGCAAGGGTCCGAACTAGGGTAAAACATTGTCTTGTATTAGCATCCAGCCTAACAGTCAGGGATATCCTTCCGAATGATATGATGGAATCATATCTGCCAACTACTAAGAGAGAGGTGTGTCTGGGGGGCAATGTGTGCGAGAGAGGCCTGAAGATAATGTGTGTGCGGGAGACATGTAGGCACATATATGTGCGTATAGAGGGCTAGTAGAGACCGTGCGTGTGTATATATATGCATGTGAGAGAAATAGTGTTTTCCAACTGAGATTAGTGAAAATAGTGGTACATAGTAGTCAGAAAGAGAGAGAGAGTGATACAGAGAGAGCATGTGCGTGAGACTCCGCGACACCCCGAGAGAGATTGTGAGCATGCGTGGAAGAGAAATGCCGATGCATATAAAGTGTGTGCACTTATGCGGTAGATAGAGAGATATATAGCGCGTTTGTGAGAATGGGCCGAGGCATAGTGCATCTACGTGTAAAAGGCAGTTCTACGCATTAAATTAAATTATAAATGACATTATTATTTTTGGATGAGATCATGAATTTTGCAAATTGCGTATGGACGAAAATCGGTCTATTAGACACCCATACTCTATTGCGTTCTAGCATGTGCATGTGTTTATTTCATATTATCGATCCATAGAGTGAGAGCACTCCATGTTGTTAGTGTGAAGCAATGGATGCTTTTGCAATTCATATATAAACATTAATTAGTGCACTCCATGTTGTTAGTGTGAAGCACTTTATACATCTGTCACTTGCATGGATACATTCCAAATTGCTAGCTACGAAATAGAATACATGTCGAATTCAACATAAAGGGGATTTCGAAGATTAGAATTCATAGGAAGTGCATTCATCTATTTGAACCCGAGATAACGGCATTTGTAAATCAGATGTAAAAGGGGGCATCAATCTTTGTTGTGCGTTTGAACATGCTATATATATTCATACACATGTCTAACTTTTTTTTGTAACCAAGGAGATTATATCTGGAACCATGCATGAACTGAGGTAAGTTGCATATTTTTTAATATATACTTGTGTACAATGTATATTCAAATGTACCCCCTCCATTCCAAAATAATTGTAGCTTTAGGATTTTCAAGAGTAAAGATTTGTGAAGTTTGACAAATCCTGAAAGTTCAATTCAAGAGAACCGAAAACGTCAATGCTTCTGCTCCCAAATATTGAATGAAGTGCCAAATAGGCCTCTGGCCACACGAAACCGCGCGACACTAATGTTTGGTGGTAGGAAATTATTGTCCTGACTCTGCCCCTGTAGTCTATCGGCCCGATGTCCAAAGGTCTAAACCGGGGTAGGTTTGTAACTTCACCATGACGTCGGTCTCAACCGCCTCCGAGAAGCATTGATACGTCGTGGGCGCCTAAACACCCATGCGCTCGGCCGAAATCTATCCCGCCCACATTTGGGACACCTGAGATTACTGTCCTAACCCCAACCCGCAATATATCCGAAATTTTAGATGGGGGCAAAGTTTGTAACTTTCCCCAAATTTCGAACAAGCGCGTCCCAAACCGAAACATTGTTCCCCCTTAGTTCCCCGCCTCCCTCTGTTTCCCCATTCATACTCCATGGGCGCCAAAATGCCCTCTCCACCAGCCTCGAAACCCCAGCCTCCTCCGTCCTCCACCCCATTGCGCCCAATCCACCACTGCCCTCCTCCATCACACCGGAACCGGTACCCCGATGTTTTCCCCCAACGCAACCGCAACCACAACGCCCTCACAGACTTAGCAGCTCAAGTCGAGGTAGAGCTGCCTCCACAACATCGACGCCGACGTGCGCCGTACCAGAACCACTCCGACCACGCCGTCCTGCGCTTCACTGCTGCAGCTCCACTGTCGCAACTGTCCACCGCACCGGAGCTATTCCCGCTACGCCGTTGTTCACCGTCTCGGATCTGGTTCCCCGCCGCTGACAGACGGCCACCGCACCACACTCAACAACTTGGCCATGGGTTCGTCCAAGGCTCCACCATCCTCCACAACTTCTTGTTTCCAGCGAACCACAACAAGATCGTTGGAAAAACAGAAGGAGGACACAGCACTGCCAGTAGAAAGAGGTACTCCTCTTCCCTTACTCATGCAAACCTTACGTCTCTGCTCACACCGTATTCATCCCACGAAAGAAACTAGTTGAGCGCTTCTTACTACATCTTATTCGTGATACTAAATGCACAAGGTTTCCTCCCTTTACTATTTCACCTTTGCTAGAGGTCAGTAGCCCGCCTGGATTTCAATTCAGGGTCAGCCGAACTGCAATTAAAAGAAGCAGCACCCGCTTAGGCGCGCGGAGCACCTAGTCCGCCTATTCGCCGAGGAAGCGGCGCATCGGTGTCTATCATAGGGGTGTGGGGCGCAGGAGCTGCTTGCGCCCGATCTAGAGGTCGGCGGGGCTTCAATGGATGGCCGGGGGCGGTGCCAAGCACGGCGGTGCGGTGAGGTCGAGGGGAGGGCGCAAGCAGGGGACTAGGCCAGTGGTCGCTGGCATTTGGAGGAAGATCATCAACACTGACTGGCTGGAGGTAGATGAAGGTGATCTGCCCGTTCTTTGTACATCGGAAGGTGCAGAAAAAATGGGCTAACCTATTTGTTTTCAGTCAACTGTTATTTTCATAGAATTCTATAGTAATTTAGTGTGTCATGCATGTTGTAGAGCTATCATATGTCTCCCGTCATTTATTTCTCACGGACCTGCTATCTGCTACCTTTACAATGTACTATTTGTGCACACACTTCACCCATACTCACACTATTTTTTTATGCATGGGTATTTCAGACTCTGACGCAGTGTTGATGAATGCAGAAAAGAAAAGATAGAAGTCGCTCCAGTGTAATTCGAAGATAAGCACTAAGCGTTTCAGCGCTCTAAAGGGTGCAGTGTCAGCAGTTGGAGACAGTAAACGTAGCTCTGCAGTTGATGATCTCAATTGCCACACACAACCATCCTAGGTGCTTGCTTTAACTTCGCGCTGTCAAATGTGGTTGCATGTTGCATATGGTGTCTAGCTTGTATTCCTTCCAATTTGCTTAAATTGCATTTGCTTACTTTACACATTATACCTTTGACAATGACATGCCTTCCTGTTTTTGATACATACTACATATGTCTAATAACCATGTTCTTACATCAAACTAATGCACTTTTGTATCCCTCGACAATCACTTATGATGATAAAGTCACCCTAGTGGGTTACTGTGAGACGCCATACTCGTTTAAAGAGTGCAGTGTCATCCTCCCCACATGATTATCAAGAAACAGCAAGGCTAAATGAAGATAGTCAAGGTAGCTCTCTAGTTTATGACCGCAATTCCCCCACACCACCATCACAGGGGCTTGCTCTACTTCGCAGTGTGATATGTGGTTGCATGTTGCATACGGTGTCTAGCTTGTAATGCTTCTAATTAGGTTAAATTGCATCTGCTTAGTTTACACATTATACCTGTGAATATGACATGCCTTCCTATTTTTGGTACACACTACATCTATGTGTTAACCTTTTTCTTACATCAAACTACCTCTCTTATGTATCCTGCATCAATCGCTTACAACGAGTCACCTTTATTCGTTGCATATTGCATATTATTTCTAGCCTGTTGCCATGTATTGCTTCTAATTTGGTCAAATACATTTGTTAGGGCACCCTTTTAATTTGGCGAGTGATATTGGTTTCATCTTTCATATGGTTTCTAGCTTGCATTGATTCTAACAAGTTCAAGCACCTTGTGCTTAGTTTACACTTTATACATCATACATGTGAATATGTCACGCCGTCCTGTTTTTCATACATATTCCATCCTCCTATCATGCGGCTGGCTTACATGAAAGTAGTGTTCGTCATTATCATGCATCAATGAGTTCTGAAGAGAAAATTTTATTCCTTCTTCTTGTGGGTTTGACTTGACAAGGCAAAATCAAGAAAGAGGAAGGAAAATAGTACGGAAGGCGATGATGGTTGTCCTCTGCAGTAACGTAAACGGAGCATCTGTAACGATTCTCCTTGTACTGATAGTGCATTACAAGGTCCTAGTCTCCGCTCCCCTACTCCACCATCCAAGGTGCTTGCTCTAACTTGGTGGTTGCATGTTGCATATGGTGTCTAGCTTGTATTGCTCCTAATTAGTGTAAACTGCATCTGCTTAGCTTACACATGATACGTGTGAATATGGCACGCTTTCCTGTTTTTGGTACATACTACATCTGTTTATCACACCATGTTCTTACATGAAACTACTCTTCTTGTGTATCCTACATCAGTCGCTTATGATGGGACACCTTTAAGTTGGCAGTGTGATAGTGGTTTGCATCTTGAATATGATTTCTAGCATGTATTGCTTCTAGTTTGATGAACACCACCTATGACGAGACGGTTTTAACTTGGCAGAGTGATATTGATTGCACCTTTCATATGGTGTCTAGTTTGCAGTGCTTCTAATTTGTTAAAGTGCCTTCTGCTTAGTTACCACATCATAGGTGTGAATTTGTCAAGCCGTCCATTTTTTCATACATATTCCATCCTTGTATCATGACTTTGCCTTTCATCAGAGTAGTGTTCGTCAGTATCATGCATGAATGAGTTCTGAAGAGCGAATTATATTCCTTTTTCTTGTCGGTTTGACCTCACAATGCAAAACCAATAAGGCTGAAGGAAATTGGCAAGGCATTCGATGATGGTGGTCCTTCCGAGCCACTAAAACGGAGGTTCACTACAGATTCTACTCCTCCATCCTCCCAACAAGATTCGCAAGACAACGCAAGGCTAGACAGTAAACGTAGATGTGTAGATGATGAGCACATCTCCCCTACTCCACCATCACAGGTGCTTGCTCTAACTTGGCACTATTATATGTGGTTGCATGTTGCGTATGATGTCTAGCTTGTACTATTGCTTCTAACTTTGTTGAATTGCATCTGCTTACTTTACACATAATGCCTATAAATATGACATATGTTCATGTTTCTAGAACATACTATATCTGATCACACGATGTTCTTACATCAGACTACTGTTCTTGCATATCCCGCATCAGTCACTTATGATAAGGCACCTTTAAGTCGCCACTGTGATATTGGTTGTGTCTTGCATATGATTTCTAGCATGTACTGCTTCTATTTGTTGAAACGCCATACAGTTTGAACTTGGCAGAGTGATATTGGTTGCATCTTTCATATGGTTTCTAGCTTGCAGTGCTTCTAATTTGTTGAAATGCCTTCTGCTTAGTTACCATATCATAGGTGTGAATATGTCACACCATCCTGTTTTTCATACATATTCCATCCTCGCATCATGTGTTTGCCTTTCATCCGAGTAGTGTTCGTCAGTATCATGCATGAATGAGTTTTGAAGAGCGAATTTTATTCCTTTTTCTTATTGGTTTGACTTCACAATGCAAAATCATTACAGCTGAAGGAAATTAGTCTGGCAGTGGATGATGGTGGTCCTTCGGAGCAACTCAAACAGGGGGTCTCTACAGATTCTACTCCGCCATCCTCCCAACAAGATTCGCAAGACAACACAAGGCCGGACTGTCAACATAGCTATGTAGATGATGAGCACATCCCCCCTACTCCACCATCACAGGTGCTTTCTCTAACTTGGCACTATTATATGTGGTTGCATGTTGCGTATGATGTCTAGCTTGTATTGCTTCTAACTTTGTTGAATTGCATCTGCTTACTTTAGACATAATGCATGTGACTATGACACATGTTCCTATTTCTAGAACATATGTGTACATGATGAGAACATCTCCCCTACTCCACCATCACAGGTGCTTGCTCTAACTTGGAACTGTTATATGTGGTTGCGTTTTCTGTATGATGTCTAGTTTGTATTGCTTCTGATTATGTTGAATTGCATCTGCGTAGCTTACAACTTATACCTGCAACGATCACTTATCCGTAAGACACATTTAACATGGGACTGTGATGTAGGTTGCATCTTGCATTGTCTTCTAGCTTGTACTACTTCCAATTTCTTGAAATGGCACTTACGACGAGACACTTTTTACCTGATAGAGTGATATTGGTTGCATGTTCATATGGTGCCTAGCTTTCATTTCTTCTAATTTTATTGAAATGCCTTCCGCTTACTATTTCTTCATACAAATTCCATCCTCCTATCGTACGTGTAAATATGAAACGCTGTCTTTTTTGTATATATTCCATCCTCCTATCCTACGCTTGCCTTACATCAAAGTAGTATTTGTCTATATCATGCATCAACTAGTTATGCAGAGCTAATTTTATTCATCTTCTTGTGGTTTTGACTTCATAAGGCAATATCAGAAAATAGGAAGGAAAAGTGTAAGTTAGGGGATGTTGGTGGTCCTCCGCACCGACGCAAACAGAGACTCTCTAGATTTGCCACTGGTACTGTGTAACGTCCCGAGACCGATGCGCCAGGTGTCTTCCGGTTATTCGCTATCGTTGTCATGTCATTTGCTTGCGTGTTGCATCTTGCCATGTCATCATGTGCATTGCATCATCATGTTTTCAAAACTTGCATCCGTCCGGGTTCCCCAGTTCTTTCCGTTGTCCGTTCTGAGCCCAACCACACTTGCACGCGCCCGCGGCATGTCCGAAATAGTATTTTATAAGTGGCCGGAAAATGTTCTCGGAATGGGATGAGAATTGACGTGTGGCCTTATTTTAGTGTAGATAGACCGCCTGTCAAGTTTCATCACATTCGGAGTTCGTTTGATAGCCCAACCGTTAAACTATAGCGGCATTATAGCCGGTCTTTTCGTCGGACGTTTTCGGTCTCCGGAAACAGTCGCCGGGTCTCTCTCTTCTCTTCTCTCAGCTCGAGACCGTCTACACAGCCCACTACTCACTGCCAGGCCCTACCTAACCTCTCTCGTCAGCCCGCGACCCTCCTCGCGCGCGCCCGAAAGCTGTCCTGGACCCGACTCGGACAGTCGTTACCGCTGTGTCCAGATCATCCCCAAACGTCTGCAAAACGTCACCGTTTTATTATTTGGACTCCCTAGCTATTTTATCCGCAATCGTCCGATTGCGATCGTACGGACGAGGTAGCCCCTAAGCCTAGTCCACCTGGTATATATTCACCGGACCAAACTCTACTCCATCCCTAAAAATTAGGGGGCATGTCCGGTCGCGCTGCCGCCGCATCTTCCTTGGGATCCCCATCGCCCCAATCCAGAGCCTCCTCTGTATTTCCTTGATCCAATCCACCCTGCCCCCTGCTTCCTGAGGCCATGCAGCCCTGCCCCGAGCACCCCGCAAGCAGCAGCTCCGGCGAGCCCTGCCGTCGGTGGCCACCACCAGGCTGCACCTCTCCTTCCCTTCTTCCCCTATGGTTTTCTATTCCTCCCCTTCGATCTCTCTCATGATCGCCCTCCCTCTCTGTACTTCATCACTGCAGGAACGACCGCCGCTCGCGGAAGCCACCAACGTCCGCCTCTGGCCAGATCCGATCATCTCCGTCGCCTCCTCGTCGGATCCCGCCGTCAAGTCCCCATCCCGTCGTCGCGTGGAGCTCCACCACCCATGTCCTTCGTCCTGTCGCTGCGCCAAGTCCCCGCTCGCTTCCCCCTGCGTTGCTGCGCCGCCCCGCCCCGCGTGCCTGCCAGCAGCCGCCGCCGTTGACACTGCCTTGCGCCGCCTCCTCTGTTCTGCGCTCGTTCGAGCGGGGAGGACGAGCGCTGGTGCGTATGGGCTGCCCCCTTCACATCGTCAAGGCCCAGCGTGTCGCCAGCCCACTTCGCCCTGCTTCCCCTCTCCACCGAGCTGGGCCAGGCCCATGGTGAGCCTCACCGCTGCGCCCCCTCCCACTGTTGGGCTGGACAGATCCGGCCCTTTTAGTATTTTTTTTCCTCGGGACGATTTTGCTATTAATCCAGAGTTTGCCTGTTTTACAGAAAACCCCTTGTACTTCATGCATTTAATAACTTCTCAACTGTGCATCATATGGAAAAACTTTATATATGAAACTTGCTCAGAATTTTGTTTAGTTTAATAATATGTCACTTTCATCCATGTTCAAAATGCTTAAAATGATGTTTGTTTAAATTTGCTCCTATGCCATGCTAAAATGATTTAATTCATAACTAAATAACCGTAACTCCAAATTTAATAAACTTTATATGTAAATGGGGTAGAATTTTGCCTAGTTTAACATGGTGGCTTCACTTTGCATGTTTAATAACTCTAAAATTATGTTTAGGGCAGAACAGTACCAAACCTAATATATGCATATGAGGATTTACCGGAAATGTTGTTCGTTGCTTCCGGCCTCATTTAAACCTGACTAGATAGGTAGATTTACTTTGCGTTACCCGCTTGCCATGTTTAACAACATTTAATATTGTTGGGTACATAAACGAGAGAGAACTAAATAAGTCATGTGGTGTTTCGTCAATATGCAACGGAGTTGCATATTGAGCCCCACTTAACTTGTAGTGTTGTTTGTGCATTTTGCCATGCCATGCCATGCTATCATTAAACAGGACATGCATCATACTTGATTGTGCATCATGCCATGATTATGTGTTGGTTGTTTACTAGGGTGTTTGCTCTTTTCCGGTGTTTCTTCTTCGGGTTGGTTCCGATAACGTCGCGTTTGTGAGGAACCGTTCGTCTACGTCCGTTTGTCTTCTTCATGGACTCGTTCTTCTTCCTTGTGGGATTTCAGGCAAGATGATCATACCCTCGAAATCACTACTATCTTTGCTATGCTAGTTTGCTCGCTCTTTTGCTATGCCAATGCTACGATGCCTACCATTTGCTTGTCAGCCTCCCAATTGCCATGTCAAACCTCTAACCCACCTTGTCCTAGCAAACCGTTGATTGGCTATGTTACCGCTTTGCTCAGCCCCTCTTATAGCGTTGCTAGTTGCAGGTGAAGATCGGAGGCCGTTCCTTGTTGGAACATCTTTTATTTACTTGTTGGGATATCATTATATTGCTATGTTATCTTAATGCATCTATATACTTGGTAAAGGGTGGAAGGCTCGGCCTTATGCCTGGTGTTTTGTTCCACTCTTGCCGCCCTAGTTTCCGTCATATCGGTGTTATGTTCCCGGATTTTGTGTCCCTTACGCGGTTGGGCTATTATGGGAACCCCTTCACAGTTCGCCTTAAGTAAAGCTCTTCCAGCAATGCCCAATATTGGTTTTACCATTCGCCACCTAGCCTTTTCTTTCCCTTGGGTCGGCCAGCCCAAGGGTCATCTTTATTTTACCCCCCCCCCCCGGGCCAGTGCTCCTCTGAGTGTTGGTCCAACTGAGCGATGTCCGAGGCTACCAGGGGCAACTCTGGGCTGGCTTACCCGACGTCTGGCCCATCTGAGTGTGCCCTGAGAAAGAGATATGTGCAGCTCCTATCAGGATTTGTCGGCACATTCGGGTGGTGTTGCTGGTTTAGTTTTACCCTGTCGAAATGTCTTGTTGTACCGGGATACCGAGTCTGATCGGAATGTCTCGGGTGGAGGTGTATTCCTTCGTTGACCGTGAGAGCTTGTCATGGGCTAAGTTGGGACACCCTGCAGGGATTTGAACTTTCGAAAGCCGTGCCCGCGGTTATGGGCAGATGGGAATTTGTTAACGTCCGGTTGTAGAAAACCTGAAGTTGACCTTAATTAAAATGAATCAACCGCGTGTGTAACTGTGATGGTCGCTTTTCGGCGGAGTCCAGGAAGTGAACACGGTGTTGGAGTTATGCTTGACGTAGGTTTTCTAGGATCACTTCTTGATCATACTTTTATCCACCGTGCTTTGCTTTCTCTTCTCGCTCTCATTTGCGTATGTTAGCCACCATATATGCTAGTCGCTTGCTGCAGCTCCACCTCATACCTTTACAATACCCATAAGCTTAAATAGTCTTGATCGCGAGGGTGCGAGATTGCTGAGTCCCTGTGGCTCACAGATACTTCCAAAACCAGCTTGCACGTGCCGATGAGTCTGTGCAGATGATGCAACCAAGCTCAGGAGGAGCTCGATGAAGACTTTGTCCGTTGTGTTGTTTCGTTCTAGTTGATCAGTAGTGGAGCCCAGTTGGGGTCGATCGGGGACCTTTGTCACGTTTGGGGTTCTTCTTTTATTTTGGTTCCGTAGTCGGACCTTGATTGTATCTGGATGATGTAATGTTTTATTCATGTATTTGTGTGAAGTGGCGATTGTAAGCCAACTATGTATCTCTTTCCCCTATTGTATTATATGGGTTGTTTGCGAAGATTACCTCACTTGCGACATTGCTTTCAATGCGGTTATGCCTCTAAGTCGTGCTTCGACACGTAGAAGATATAGCCGCATCGAGGGTGTTACAAGTTGGTAATCAGAGCCTTCCCCGACCTTAGGAGCCCCATTGCTTGATCGTTTTTAGCGGCCGAGTTGTGTCTAGAAAAATGTTTTGAGTCATTTAGGAATTATATATCGGAGAGTTAGGAATTCTTTTTACTTCCCAGTCTCCTCATCGCTCTGGTAAGGCATCCCGACGTAGAGTTTTGACTCTTCTCTTCTCAAATTTCACTAAAAAAAATTTAGGATCACGCGGGTATCTTGGAATCGTTCCGATGGTTTTATGATGAGAACATTATCTTGGTGCCTCCTGTCGGGGGTTTTGTGGAAGTGTCCCGGGGAGTTGAGCTCTGAGGTGTTGTCGTCATAATTTTATTGTTGCAGTTCTGGAATACCTGAGTTTAGTACGCCGACAATGAAAATCTCTTTTATGCAGTTCGTTGGTGAGATAACCTCGACGCCACCCAGTACTGGGGCGGGAGTTCGGGAGTATCGCCATAACTTGTATAACGGATGCTTTTCGAAGGTTGAGGTAGATGATTTACGAAGGTTTCTTGGTTATGTGTTGAAGGATGGATACAGCTGGATGTAGGATTTGCTAGTTTGGGTGAGATATTATGCTTCCCCTGTATCCCCAACACCTGATTGCATAACCGGAAAAGTTCGGGAGTTTCATAGGTGGGAATTCAAGTAGCTCTTAGGATATCTTTCCGACAGATGTATGATATGAAATTGGGGTTCAACGTCTAGTGGTCCGCCTATTCACGGTCGGTTTTACAGTGGTCTCGTTGTGTCTTAAAGAGTCCTTGGCTATGCCGACTCGGGGACGCTTCGTATGTCATGTGCACTGCCTTGTACATGATGGTGCTGTACGATCGAGCCCGTGTAGGCCCCACCACGAAAACTTCGGACGAAATCTCTATCATATGTTTGTTCTGGCCTATTCTGCAAGCCAACCCTTTGTTTTTGTTTTGAGTTGTGGTATTCAAGTTGCTTCAATGTCAAGTGTTGATTCCATACCTTTCCTAAATGGTGTTTTCATACTCCGATGTGAATACCAATCCTTCATGATAATCGAGATTGTCATGTCAATCCTTTTCACCGGTGTGTTTCTCTTCAAGTGGATCCGTTCACTTCGACATTCGCAAGATCAATTATCATTTCTTCTCAACGGTGTTTGTTTCATCCGTCTCTAAGTTGCCTTTGTTTTTTTTCCCACCCTCCCTCCCTTTGTTTTTCTTCAAGGACTCAAATGTCTTAATGAAGTATCCTTTTATTATTATGTAGCCTCTCCATCATTTTCCGTCATTGCTCTTATCCGATGATGCTCATGAAGATTTTAACGAAGTTTCTAGTTCACCATTATTCATTATTTTTTTCTTCGGTGGATCTAATTCAAGCTTCGGTGTTGATCATATCTTTTTCCTTGTTTCAAATATCTTCTCATGCCGGTGCACCTCTCAATCATTAACTTTTCATTATTCATTTGTTCCGCAGTGCTAAAGATATCTCAGAAGATTCGTGTTTTCCACTCTGCATTCATTCAAGATCTTTCGAGGTTGTTATCTCATTCAAGCCATTTAATTCAACCGGTGCAACCTCTCTTTTAAATTGTTCAACGGTGTTTTCTTTTGAGTGGGCCTTAACCCACAGGTCTATTCCCAGGATCTTACCTGACTCTTCTTATTTCCCGGAGCTATCCTAAATTCCTTTTAAAGTTTGACGTAAGAATGAGTTATCATCAGTCATATGTATTTCTCCAAGATCTGTCGAATTCTTTGCATCGTTGGCTCAACCTCTTCGTTTTGATTCTTCCGGAGTGCCTAAATAAGTCTTGATGGTATTTCTTGTCGTCATTCTCAGTTGGAAGACCGAAGAAGAGTTTCTCTTTAATATTGTTACATTCTCTTCAAGATTCGTGATTCTAGCTTGTTGCCATCCTCTCGTAATTGTTTTGATCGTGAAAATTCTTTTCACCCATCCGTAGCAATTCAAGATTCTTTTCAGTTTGTTCATCCGGAGCCCATCATCTAAGAATTTATTCATTCTCAGCTTTCAGCTCTCTTTCTCTAAATCTTACCGGTGCATCATTCCAGTTTTCTATAATCAGCTCGCGATCTCTTCGTTCTCTTGGGTCCAAATTCTCTCAAGCATCTTCATTCATTTGATAATTCTTCCCGGTGTTTCTTTACCTTTTCTTCAATCGTTTTTCAATTCTTACGGTGGTGCTTTCAAGATTCTTCTTCCGTCATTTATCATATCAAGGCATTCGTGTTTTTCGAAATCCTACCGTTGGTTCGTCGAACACCTTCCCAAGTTTATGCTATATCTCTCTTAATCCTTTCTACGAGAATAAGTAATATGTCGAATCCGTTGATTGTCGTCAATTAAATTGGTGAAGGATAAGCATAATGTAATTCTTATTCTTTGTTTCATCCAAATGATTAATTCTTTATTCCAGTGGACCTTCAAACGCTCGGTTCCATTTGTTTCATCTTCTCTTTTGCCCGGAGTTCCAACCTCTTTCAATTATATTATCACGGAGATCCATCTAAATCATTACAAGGTTTCACTTTGTGTTTTCAACTTCTCTTTCTTTTCGTTATCTTTTGTACCGGAGTTCTTCATGAAGGTTCTACATGATGGTTCATCAAGGATTTATATTCCTTCTCCAAGTGTTCATTGAGATTTTTTCTAAGAGCTTAAGATTCTTCATCTTGCAATCAGGAGTGCAAATTCTTTCTACCATATTATCGGAGGTGGTATTATGTCATTCTTGATAGTTTGAGTTCATGTTTCATGATTCACATGTTGTCAAGAATGAGGTATTTAAACCCATCACTTTCTTCATTGGAATTATCTTGGGTTATATTTCACCTAAAGCTTTTCCCTAAGGAGTAATGCTATTAATGGTGATAATATATGATCCAAGTTTTCATTTATCCTCCCGGTGAAATAATTTCTCGTCTCCTTGTTCTTATCAATACAATTCTTTTTCCGTGAGTGGCAGGTTGTCACCTCATAATTTGAGATGTATTCCGTAATACCATATCAAGCGTATTGTTTTCGTTGTTGGTGTTCCAACAACTACGTTCGACCCTTCTCCTAAAGATGCCTTTTCAAACTCTTTTGTGGCAAAAGTTGGCATTTTCTTCTCCATTCTCCTATTTCTTTTATCTATCTTCTACTCTTTCGTTCCGGAGGTATTGCGATGTGGTTATTTTCACGCATCATATCGTTTTGTTAAAGATCATGTTCTTTTCACCCCTATCCATTTAACCGGAGTGTTGTGTCCCTTTTGCTCAAGTTCTCTCATTTTATCAAGTCTTGCATCCCTTCTCAACCGGAGTGCTACCCGAATCGGTTCCTTCTTTTCCTCTTTCTTAACGGAGTGTTGTGAACTTTGTTCTTCTCCGAGGTTTCATTTCTTTCAATTTGTTCAACCTCTCAAGGTCCATGGTTTCACTCGTTTGTCAAAAGAAGCAACTTAGTTTTACCGCTTCTCTTTCTCTTTCGTTTTCCCTTCGGTGCCATTCTAGATCTCGGGACGAGATCCTCTCGTAGTGGTGGAGTGTTGTAACGCCCCGAGACCGATGCGCCAAGTGTCTTCCGGTTATTCGCTGTCGTTGTCATGTCATTCACTTGCGTGTTGCATCTTGCCATGTCATCATGTGCATTGCATCATCATGTTTTCAAAACTTGCATCCGTCCGGGTTCCCCAGTTCTTTCCGTTGTCCGTTCTGAGCCCAACCACACTTGCACGCGCTCGTGGCATGTCCGAAATAGTATTTTATAAGTGGCCGGAAAATGTTCTCGGAATGGGATGAGAATTGACGTGTGGCCTTATTTTAGTGTAGATAGACCGCCTGTCAAGTTTCATCACATTCGGAGTTCGTTTGATAGCCCAACTGTTAAACTATAGCGGCATTATAGCCGGTCTTTTCGTCAGACGTTTTCGGTCTCCGGAAACAGTCGCCGGGTCTCTCTCTTCTCTTCTCTCAGCTCGAGACCGTCTACACAGCCCACTACTCACTGCCAGGCCCTACCTAACCTCTCTCGTCAGCCCGCGACCCTCCTCGCGCGCGCCCGAAAGCTGTCCCGGACCCGACTCGGACAGTCCTTACCGTTGTGTCCGGATCATCCCCAAACGTCTACAAAACGTCACCGTTTTATTATTTGGACTCCCTAGCTATTTTATCCGCAATAGTACGATTGCGATCTTACAGACGAGGTAGCCCCTAAGCCTAGTCCACTTGGTATATATTCACTGGACCAAACTCTACTCCAACCCTAAAATTTAGGGGGCATGTCCGGTCGCGCCGCCGCCGCATCTTCCTTGGGATACCCATCGCCCCAATCCAGAGCCTCCTCTGTATTTCCTTGATCCAATATACCCTGCCCCCTGCTTCCTGAGGCCATGCAGCCCTGCCCCGAGCACCCCGCAAGCAGCAGCTCCGGCGAGCCCTGCCGTCGGTGGCCACCACCAGGCTGCACCTCTCCTTCCCTTCTTCCCTTATGGTTTTCTCTTCCTCCCCTTCGATCTCTCTCACGATCGCCCTCTCTCTCTGTACTTCATCGCTGCAGGAACGGCCGCCGCTCGCAGAAGCCACCAACGTCCGCCTCTGGCCAGATCCGATCATCTCCGTCGCCTCCTCGTCGGATCCCGCCGTCAAGTCCCCATCCCGTCGTCGCGTGGAGCTCCACCGCCCAAGTCCTTCGTCCTGTCGCTGTGCCAAGTCCCCGCTCGCTTCCCCCTGCGTTGCTGCGCCGCCCCGCCCCGCGTGCCTGCCAGCAGCTGCCGTCGTTGACACTGCCTTGCGCCGCCTCCTCTGTTCTGCGCTCGTTCGAGCGGGGAGGACGAGCGCTGGTGCGTATGGGCTGCCCCCTTCGCATCATCAAGGCCCAGCGTGTCGCCAGCCCACTTCGCCCTGCTTCCCCTCTCCACCGAGCTGAGCCAGGCCCATGGTGAGCCTCAGCACTGCGCCCCCTCCCACTGTTGGGCTGGACAGATCCGGCCCTTTTAGTATTTTTTTTCCTCGGGACGATTTTGCTATTAATCCAGAGTTTGCCTGTTTTACAGAAAACCCCTTGTGCTTCATGCATTTAATAACTTCTCAACTGTGCATCATATGGAAAAACTTTATATATGAAACTTGCTCAGAATTTTGTTTAGTTTAATAATATGACACTTCCATCCATGTTCAAAATGCTTAAAATGATGTTTGTTTAAATTTGCTCCTATGCCATGCTAAAATGATTTAATTCATAACTAAATAACCGTAACTCCGAATTTAATAAACTTTATATGTAAATGGGGTAGAATTTTGCCTAGTTTAACATGATGGCTTCACTTTGCATGTTTAATAACTCTAAAATTATGTTTAGGGCAGAACAGTACCAAACCTAATATATGCATATGAGGATTTACCGGAAATGTTGTTCGTTGCTTCCGGCCTCATTTAAACTTGACTAGATAGGTAGATTTACTTTGCTTCACCCGCTTGTTATGTTTAACAACATTTAATATTGTTGGGTACATAAACGAGAGAGAACTAAATAAGTGATGTGGTGTTTCGTCAATATGCAACGGAGTTGCATATTGAGCCCCACTTAACTTGTAGTGTTGTTTGTGCATTTTGCCATGCCATGCCATGCTATCATTAAACCGGACATGCATCATACTTGATTGTCCATCATGCCATGATTATGTGTTGGTTGTTTACTAGGGTGTTTGCTCTTTTCCGGTGTTGCTTCTTCGGGTTGGTTCCGATAACGTCGCGTTTGTGAGGAACCGTTTGTCTACGTCCGTTTGTCTTCTTCATGGACTCGTCCTTCTTCCTTGCAGGATTTCAGGCAAGATGATCATACCCTCAAAATCACTACTATCTTTGCTATGCTAGTTTGCTCGCTCTTTTGCTATGCCAATGCTACGATGCCTACCATTTGCTTGTCAGCCTCCCAATTGCCATGTCAAACCTCTAACCCACCTTGTCCTAGCAAACCATTGATTGGCTATGTTACCGCTTTGCTCAGCCCCTCTTATAGCGTTGCTAGTTGCAGGTGAAGATCGGAGGCCGTTCCTTGTTGGAACATCTTTTATTTACTTGTTGGGATATCATTATATTGCTATGTTATCTTAATGCATCTATATACTTGGTAAAGGGTGGAAGGCTCGGCCTTATGCCTGGTGTTTTGTTCCACTCTTGCCGCCCTAGTTTCCGTCATATCGGTGTTATGTTCCCGGATTTTGCGTCCCTTACGCGGTTGGGCTATTATGGGAACCCCTTCACAGTTCGCCTTAAGTAAAGCTCTTCCAGCAATGCCCAACATTGGTTTTACCATTCGCCACCTAGCCTTTTCTTTCCCTTGGGTCGGCCAGCCCAAGGGTCATCTTTATATTACCCCCCCGGGCCAGTGCTCCTCTGAGTGTTGGTCCAACTGAGCGATGTCCGAGGCTACCAGGGGCAACTCTAGGCTGGCTTACCCAACGTCTGGCTCATCTGAGTGTGCCCTGAGAAAGAGATATGTGCAGCTCCTATCGGGATTTGTCGGCACATTCGGGCGGTGTTGCTGGTTTAGTTTTACCCTGTCGAAATGTCTTGTTGTACCGGGATACCGAGTCTGATCGGAATGTCTCGGGTGGAGGTGTATTCCTTCGTTGACCGTGAGAGCTTGCAGGGATTTGAACTTTCGAAAGCCGTGCCCGCGGTTATGGGCAGATGGGAATTTGTTAACGTCCGGTTGTAGAAAACCTGAAGTTGACCTTAATTAAAATGAATCAACCGCGTGTGTAACCGTGATGGTCGCTTTTCGGCGGAGTCCGGGAAGTGAACACGGTGTTGGCGTTATGCTTGACGTAGGTTGTCTAGGATCACTTCTTGATCATACTTTTATCGACCGTGCTTTGCCTTCTCTTCTCGCTCTCATTTGCGTATGTTAGCCACCATATATGCTAGTCGCTTGCTGCAGCTCCACCTCATACCTTTACCTTACCCATAAGCTTAAATAGTCTTGATCGCGAGGGTGCGAGATTGCTGAGTCCCTGTGGCTCACAGATACTTCCAAAACCAGCTTGCAGGTGCCGATGAGTCCGTGCAGATGACGCAACCAAGCTCAGGAGGAGCTCGATGAAGACTTTGTCCGTTGTGTTGTTTCGTTCTAATTGATCAGTAGTGGAGCCCAGTTGGGGTCGATCGGGGACCTTTTTCGCATTTGGGGTTCTTCTTTTATTTTGGTTCCGTAGTCGGACCTTGATTGTATCTGGATGATGTAATGTTTTATTCATGTATTTGTGTGAAGTGGCGATTGTAAGCCAACTATGTATCTCTTTCCCCTATTGTATTATATGGGTTGTTTGCGAAGATTACCTCACTTGCGACATTGCTTTCAATCCGGTTATGCCTCTAAGTCGTGCTTCGACACGTAGGAGATATAGCCGCATCGAGGGTGTTACATACTGCTAATGAAGTTGAAGTCCCGAGTCTACATGATGAGTTCATCTCCCGTAATCCACCATCGTAGGTCCTTGCTCTAAGTTAACAGTGTGATAATTGGTTTCATGTTGCATATGTTGTCTAGCCTGTATTTGTTCTATTTTGATTAAATTGCACCTACTGGGTTTATACGTTATAGATATGACATGGCGTTCTGTGTCTACAATACACTGCATCTATCTATCATACCATGTTCTTACATCAAAGTACTGTTGTTGTGTATCCTGCATCAGTCACTCATGATTGGACGCTTTTAACATGGAAGTTTGATAGTGGTTGCATCTTGCATTGATTTCTACGTTGTACTGCTTCTAATTTTTCGAATTGCCACTTATGACAAGACACTTTTAACTTCGCAGAGAATATTGGTTGCATCTTTCATATGGTGTCTAGCTTGCATTACTTCTATTTTCTTGAAAATCCTTCTGCTTAGTTTACACATCGTAGCTGTGAATATGTCATGACGTCCTATTTTTTCTTACATATTCCATCCTCATACGGTTGTCTTACATCAAAGCATTGCTTGTCCGTATCATGCATCAATGAGTTCTGAAGAGCGATTTTATTCTTTTGTGTTGTGGATACGGCTTGACATGGCAAAGTCAAAAAAGAGCAAGGAAAATAATATAGTAGGGAGTGGTGTTACTCGCCGGGAGAAACGGAAAAGGATCCGCCATCCAGATTCTGCTGGTACTTATAGTGTAGTAGAAGGTCCAAGTCCACCGGCTAAATCTACAAACACAGTATCACCTGCTCCACCAGTTGCAGCATCCGCTTCAACTGTACCAGCATCTCAACGAGTTACTCATTCGTTTGCTCCGGAACTGGCCAGTTCCCAAGCTGCCTTCACACCTAACACTACTTCTAAAGCACTGCTGACACAACAGGACTTGGCAAGATCAGATGAACCTCATGAGCATCAACACCAAGACGGTACCTGACCGAGTCAAGTTGTAGTTGCATGCTCCTTTACATGTACTCTCGTAGTTTCACGTACACTAACACTTTCCATATTCGTTGTTGAACTAGCACCACGGCGCAAGTGGAAATAGACATCAGGGATAGTGCTTGACAGATTAAAAAATCTAAAGGAGGAAGAATGGAGATCCATTTTGAGGCAGGTTTAAAAAGGCCACGTGATGCTACAGAGTCGGCCAAGTTAGTATCAGAGGCAGTCGTTGCCGTTAGGTGTCATGCACGTATCCTCCCAACGTGGATCCAGTACAAGAATGAGAAAGACAACACCCAGTTTAACACCTTCCTTGACTATTTATCCATAAGTAATGTTATTCATCGCAATTAGTAATATTGTCTTGCTCTATCCCATACTTTCTAGCTTCCTCCTAATAAGACTCACATTCTTTTTTCAACAGATGAGGTTCAAGTTGGATCCGAAAGATGATGCAACTAAACAAGCATGCACTCATGCTTTTCAGTCTGCTCTGCGACAATATCGGTACCACCTTAGAAAATCTCACTTTGAAGGCAAGCTAACAATGAAATCGCCCAAACATCTCTAGTGGAATATATTATAGATGAAGACTGGACAGCCTGTTAAACAATGGTCTGATCCAAAGTATCAGGTAGGATATATGTATTTGATTAGACCACATATTGAACTTGTATTTATGTATGTGCCTTACAAGTGTATCTTCTTCTAGGCTAACTATTTGAAGAACAAGACCAACCGTTCTAAAGTGAAATTCCAACAAACAACAGGATCTCGTAGCTATATTGCACACTGCGGGGCTCTTGTAAATAGCTGCAACTTCCTTCTTTTTTCTGTGCCATATTATTGTATCTATATTGACTTGTTTCAAATACAGAGGAAAGCCTGTGTGGACCAAAAAGAATCTGAACCGAATGCAGTGCAAATCTTCAAGGATTGCCACACCAGCAAGATGAAGGGCATGAGCACACCAGTTCAAGCCGCTGTTGTAAGTCCTTACTCCTCCTGACTTTGAACTGATTGGTACTGTGATGTGTTCATTTAACTACTTGGTTTGAAGCCAATGTCAGTTACTCTGTTCACTTTTCAACACAGTTGTCTTAACGTATCATTTCACCTTACATGGTTTAAAAGAGATGAAGGATATTCTTTTGGTCTTGATCTGTAATCTAGTTGTTATGTTCACGTGCGCACACAATGATAAAATAGCCTGTTTTTTTTGTATCTGTTTGCCCATGATATGAATGATGTCATACTATGTTCATCCTACTTTAAACCATGTCTCTTTATCCTTACATGTCAACGAATGTGAGGAAATAGACAATACAGTAGGCATGCTACATGGACATATGTTCCGAAAGTGATTTTATTATGTAGTTGGCACTACAATACATGCTAATGTATTACAGTAGTTCACCAAAATAAGTTATGTATAAATGTGTAACCTACTTTGTTTGTTTTTGTCTCATTAGTAACTTATCTAGTACACTAATCTACAAGTTCAAACTTTCAGGAAGCTATGGAACAAATGATTGAACAACCACAACCACCTGAAGGTGACGAGGCTACCACAGGCACAATGTCACCTCTTGTTGCAGTGCGTCAGTATCTCTCCACTAACAGTGCAAAAAGCACCTTCCTGCATAATTCTGGGTTGGTTGTCAAGGTAACCTCGTCCAAATCGCCTACTGAACAAAATCTTCCTGCTAGACAGAGTGATATATCTGTGCTCCAGACACAAGTCTAATCCATAATGGACGTCGTTTTGGAAACAAGAATAGTGGTTGACAAATGTCATCAAGATATGAATGGTTTTGAAACCAGACTATTAGACATTCGCTTCGTTGTTCAAGAGCAATGGCGGAAAAAAGGTGAAGATCGTGCTGCTCCATCAGATTCTACAGCCTGAAACATTAGCACTCGGGTCAAATGATCTATGCTTCTATACATCTGATGGTGATTTTATTTGCAAGGACTGTAAACGTTATGCCAACAGGCCTTTTGTTGTATGGTTGGAATTTATTTTGTTGTGATACATCATTTATGATCCCGCCAAAGGCTTCAGTAATTACGACGCCATTTTTGTATAGTGTAGGTTTATCTCAATAATGTATTCGGTCGAAAGCTTCGTAGGATCCCAACATGCCAACACTCGTCGGGCCCATACCAATTGGGCTAAAAATGATTATGGGCCGAAATTTTCATCTAGCCCACTAAAAATATCTGGGCCTAAATCAGCATAAGCTTTCATATTTTTCTGGTAGGCATGTGCCCATAGTGGGCCTTTAACAGGCCTAAACATAATTTGGGCCCTCAGTAACAATAGGCCGTTTACAGGTGTAAATATCTCGAGCCCACAAAAAACACGAGCCTTTAATAGACTGAAAGTGAGATTGGGCCCTGATTGTGCCAAATAACCCACTGGTCTTAGCAGGCCAAAATGGTATCCCATTTACGATGCAGATCTTTCATAGGCCGAAATTTGGACGGGCCGTAAATGCACCGACCTAATACACGGGCCTTTAACAGGCCGGAAGTTCGGTCGGGCTAGATATCATCATTTTTATATGGGCCGTTAATGGGCCCGATGTGACGTTGGGCCACATATGGCCCATCGATTTCATACGATGTTAACAGGCCGAAAGTGGCCCAAATCTATAGTGGGCCTCTAACAGGCCGAATGTCAGACATGGCCGAATATGACCCAAATCCTTCACGGTTGTTTATGGGCCGAAAGTTTCAATGGCCTGTAAATGGGCCCAAATTAAGCAGGACCTTTAACAGGCTGGAAATACACCGGGCCGTAATTCGGTCCATATACTTAGCGGACTGTTAACGGGCCAGAAGTGACCATGGGCCGCGATGATGACAAGTTTAGGACACGCCGTTGACAGGCCGATTTTACACTAGCCGTATAGGCCTTAACTGAGAATGCTGGGCCTTTAGCTGGGCTGGCCCATTATGGTCCGCAAAATCTTGTGGGCCTTTAGTTGGGCCGGCCCATTTAAACTTTATGGGCCCGTCCACGTGTCAACATATCATAGGCCCATCTCGACCATTGGATGAGTGACACCTGTGCCAACGCGGAGCTGACACTTGGTTCCGTCGGCCAATGAGAATTTTACACGTGGAAAATCGGCATTGGTCGTGGCTGTTAGCGGGTTATCGGATCCAAAATCGGACCCGATAGCTTAACGGCGTCCCGTTACGATGGATGCCACATGTCGGTCACCCTTGACGGAAGCACTTCTATGATGCGTGATTTATCGTCATGGAAGTGGACACTTACGTGATGATAATTTTGGTAATGTCATGGAACACTTCTACGACAGCACAGGTATGACTATCTTCATTCTGTCATAAATTTGTCATGGATGTACATGCATGATAGGAAACGTAATCTACTAGGACAAACACATATCATCATAGAAGTTTATTTTTTTGTAGTGTGAACCACATCGACGTGGAGGAAGTTGAAGATCAGCCTGACGCAGTGATTGGTAAGTTTTTGGTTAAGTCATTTACCGCTCTCGTTCTTTTTGATACTAGTGCATCACATTCATACATATCAAGGGGATTTGTGGATAAGTTTAAGTTGCCAACCTTAGCCCTTAGGTCACCCATGTTAGTAAGCTCGCTAGGAGCAGAGTATATGGCCAGCCGATGGTGTGACCGGTTACCCTTAACCATTGGTAGCCATGTTTTCCTCTCCGACCTAGTAATTTTGGAGTCACGAGGATTGGATATAATACTAGGCATGGATTGGCTATCAAAGTATGGAGGAAACATTGACCGTGCTTGCAAGTCAATTCTGCTCACCACCCAGAGGGAAAAAGGATCAAGTATGTATCCAGGCATGCGCCAGGGAGGACCCAAGTGAATTCCCTCTCAGGAGTTGTTCAGGAGGAAGTGCATGTAGTGAAGGATTACCCGGATGTATTTCTAGAGGAACTACCAGGCATGCCACCAGATCGGGACATTGAATTTTTGATAGAGTTATTGTCAGGCACCGGACCAATATCAAAGAGGCCATACCGGATGCCCGCAAATGATCTAGAGGGAATTAAGAAGCAGATTAAGGACTTATTGGAGAAAGGTTATATTCGACGAAGTTCATCCTCGCAGGGAGCCCTAGTGCTTTTGGTTGAGAAGAAGGATGGATCTTTAAGAATGGTTGTTTATTATTGTGCATTGAATGAACTGACGATCAAGAACAAGTACCCACTACCGATGATCAACGATTTGTTTGACCAACAGCAAGGAGCTAACGTATTTCCCAATATCGATCTATGATCAGGATATCACTAGCTGAAGATCTGAGAACATGATATACCTAAGACATCTTTCGCCACAAGGTACGGGCTATATGAGTACACTGTCATGTCATTTGGATTGACTAATGCCCCCGCCTATTTCATGAGTATGATGAATAAGGTGTTCATGGAGTTCTTAGATAAGTTTGTAGTGGTGTTCATTGATGATATTTTGGTATACTCGAAGAATGAAGAGGAGCACAAGGAGCATTTGCGTTTAGTTCTCAAGAAGCTCAGGGAACATCACTTATACGCCAAGTTCCTCAAATGTGAATTTTGGTTGAAGGAAGTTGGATTCCTTGGACATGTTATATCAGGAGAAGGTATAGCCATAGACCCCACCAAGGTTCAGTCTGTAACTTTGTGGTTGGCACCCACCTCAGTTGGGGAGATCGCAGTTTTCTAGGACTCGCGGGATATTATTGGAGATTCATTGAGAATTTTTCCAAGATTGCGAAGCCTATGATGGAGTTTTTGAAGAAGGACACCAAGTTTAAATGGATGGATGAATGTGAGTCCAATTTTCAGGAGTTGAAGAAACGTTTGGTTACAGCCCCAGTGCTGGTTCTACCGGATATACGCAAGGATTTCCAAGTGTATTGCGACGCTTCTCGCTTGGGACTTGGAGGAGTACTTATGCAGGACAGAAGAGTTGTTTCATATGCCTCACGCCAGCTTCGACCGGATGAGTTAAATTATGCCACACATGATTTCGAGTTAGCAGCCGTCGTGCATGCGCTCAAGACCTAGAGACATTTTCTTATCGGGAACCGTTGTGATGTGTACACAGATCACAAGAGTTTGAAGTACATTTTCACGCATAAGGAGCTGAATCTCAGGCACAAGAGATGGTTGGAGCTCATAAAGGATTACGATATAAAGTTGCATTATCATCCAGGTAAGGCCAATGTCGTAGCAGACGCTTTGAGCCGAAAGAGTTATGCCAATACCCTCGTAAGCGAAGGATTACCTCAGGAGTTAGTCAAGAATCTCAAGGAGCTTTGTTTGGAGATAGTTCCAGGAGGTTTTGTGGCAACAATGGAGGTTCAGTCTACATTATTGGGAAAGATTCGAGAAGCTCAGAAGGATGATAAGGAAATTTCTGAGATAAAGGAGAAAATGAGCAAAGGAAAAAGCCAAGGGTTTCCGTGAGGATGAGCACGAGACCTTATGGTTTCAGGATCGTATTTATGTGCCCAATAATGTTGAGATCAGGAAGTTAATACTTCAGGAAGCCCATGACTCGCCATACTCGATTCACCCTAGAAACACCAAGATGTATTTGGATTCGAAGGAGCATTTCTGGTGGACTGGAATGAAGAAGGATATTGCCGAGTATGTAGCAGTGTGTGATGTATGTCAGAAAGTGAAGGCAGAACATTAGAAACCAGCAGGATTACTGCAGCCTATGCCGATACCCGAATGGAAGTGGGACAAGCTTGGCATGGATTTTATCACCAGATTGCCCAGGACCCGATCGGGATACGATTCAATCTGGGTAGTAGTTGATCGTTTGACAAAGGTAGCTCACTTTATACCCGTGAAAACCACCTATACAAGCACGAAGTTGGCCAAAATATATATGACCAGGTTTGTATGTCTGCATGGAGTTCCGAGGACCATCGTATCAGATAGAGGAACACAATTTACCTCGAAGTTTTGGAATCAGCTGCACCAAACTTTGGGTACCAGGCTAGAGTTCAGTATAGCCTTTCATCCGTAGACAAATGGACAGACAGAGAGAGTCAATCATATTCTGGAGGACATGCTGAGAGCTTGTGCGCTAGATTATGGATCTAGTTGGGATGACAATTTACCTTATTCTGAGTTCTCATACAACAACAGCTATCAAGCCAGTCTGGAGATGGCACCTTTTGAGGCTTTGTATGTGAGATGGTGTAGGACACCATTAATGTGGGATGAAGTTGGAGACCATCAGTTGTTTGGACCATATTTGATTAAAGAGTCAGAAGAGAAGGTTAAGTTGATTCGAGATAGACTGAAGGTAGCTCAATCCAGGAAGAAGAGTTATGTAGACTCAAAACGCAAGGAGGTAGTCCATGAAATCGGAGACAGAGCATATCTTCGCATGTCACCTCTGCAAGGAGTAAAACGCTTTGGAGTTAAGGGAAAGTTAGCCCCGAGATTTGTAGGACCATACCGAGTTTTGGAATGTATGGGAGAGGTTGCCTACAAGTTGGAGTCACTCGAAGGACTATCAGGAGTTCATGATGTGTTTCACGTTTCCCAGTTGAAGAAGTTTCATGATGAGATGGCCGATATTCCACTAAGAGATATAGTACCCCTGGAAGCAATTCAGTTGGATAGTGATCTGGCCTATGAGGAGAAACCTGTTAATATTCTCGAGTTTGCCAGCAGGGTTACATGCAACAAGGTTATCAAGTTTTGCAAAGTTCAGTGGAGCCACCATACTGAGGATGAAGCCACCTGGGAACAGGAGGAAGACCTACGGAAAGACCACCCACACCTATTTTCTAGCCAACCCGATTCTCGAGGGCGAGGTTCATCTTAAGGGGGGTAGGTTTGTAACATCCCAATTTTTCAATTTGGAAGTTATACATAGGTCATCATATGCATCTCATATTTTATTTGTCGTTTGTTGCGATCCTAGAAAATCCTAAGCAACTCAAGGACCCACGGAGAGAGTTGGGGATTTCATTATTTTTGTAAGTTCATATTTATCCCTAAGTGTTTTGGTGATTGATGACAATGCATTTGCGGACTAATCGTGTGCCATGAGCTTTCCAGACTCTTCTCTGCTAGGCACAAGACGATTGGGTGCCCCTCGAAGACTGACGAAGACGGCGTCTTTTCTACGTTTCTTTTTGGTGGATTTGAGTCGTAGGAAAGCCGTACTATTAAGAAGGGGTCCGCGTTGGAAAGGTTTGGGTGGAATCATCACGTACACGTCTCCTTTTATCCCCTCCTTCTTCCTTGGAGCTTCCTCCGTTTTCCTGCCGTAGTTGACTAACTGCTTGTGTGGTTGCGGTAGTACCGCTCCAGGATTAACGGTAGTACTATGGGCATCCACGGTAGTATCGCGCAGTGGCACGGTAGTACCGCTGGTGCTCACGGTAGTACTGCTCCCCCGGAGGCTTACTACCGCTGCCCCACCCGGCTAATGCCGCCCGGTTGCGGTAGTAGGAGTGGATGTAATTTTTTTACATCCGCACCTACTGCGGTAGTACCGCTTACGCTGTGTGGTAGTACCGCGCTAGGCGGTCAGGCAGTAGTACCGCCCCTCGGCAGTACTACTGTGTCGAGTTTTTTCTACTTCTGTTCTTTTGCGGAAGTATGCACGGAAGTTCCCCTCCCCCCCTATCGGGACCTTTTGCCTCACGGTAGTACCGCCCTGATGGCGCGGTAGTACCGCGCGGGCGGAAGTACCGCCCCAGCTTGCGTCTGTTTCCCTGGCTGGGGGTCGCGGCAGTACCGTAGGGTGGTACGGTAGTACCGCACTACCGTGCGGTAGTACTGCTTGGTTGCAAGCAGTACTACCGCACGGCCTTGCGGTAGTACAGCTGGCCATGCGCGGTAGTACCGCTGGCCGCGGGCCGGTAGGTGGGTAACGGTTGGATCTTTTCCACACACTATATAAAGGGTCTCCTTCTTCCCCGTTGACTTACCTCTTCCACCATTAAAGCTCCATTATTGCTCCAAGCTCCATTTTCGCCCGATCTCACTCCCTAGCCAACCAAACTTGTTGATTTTCTCGGGAGTGGTTGAGAAGGCCCCGATCTACACTTCCACCGAGAGATATTTGATTCCCCTACTAATCCCTTGCGAATCTTGTTACTCTTGGGTGTTTGAGCATCCTAGACGGTTGAGGTCACCGTGAAGCCATAGTCCATTGTGGTGAAGCTTCATGGTGTCGTTGGGAGCCTCCAATTGAGTTGTGGAGATTCCCCCAACCTCGTTTGTAAAGGTTCGGTCGCCGCCTCCAAGGGCACCAATAGTGGAATCACGGCATCTCGCATTGTGTGAGGGCGTGAGGAGATTACGGTGGCCCTAGTGGCTTCTTGGGGAGCATTGTGCCTCCACACCGCTCCAACGGAGACGTACTTCCTCTCAAAGGGAAGGAACTTCGGCAACACATCCTCGTCTCCACCGTCTCCACTTTTGGTTATCTCGTGCCTTTACTTGTGTAGCTTATTTGTTTCATATATCTTGCTTGCTTGTGTTCCTATTCGTGTTGCATCATATAGGTTGCTCATCTAGTTGCATGTCTAGACAACCTATTTTGATGCAAAGTTTAAATTGCTAAAGAAAAGCTAAAAATTGTTAGTTGCCTATTCACCCCCCCCCCTCTAGTCAATATCGATCCTTTCAATTGGTATCAGAGCCTCGTCTCTTTATTAAGGACTTTACCGTCCGAAGAGTATGGTTGATACCGTAGACGGAGCGGAGGAACACTCCGGTGTGAATCCTATCTCGTCTACGAGCGATGGGGGAACTTCGGTCTCTCGTGAGGAGTTCAATGTAGCCTTGGAGACATTGAAAACCTCCATGACGACCGAAGTTGAAAGCATGTTTACTAAATTTCTTGAGGGGCTTAAACTATCAACCGCACCGTTGAAAGTGGGGGATCCCGCCAACAAGGTGTCAGATGCTATCCCTGAAAAGGGGGAAGCTAGTAGTGAAAAGGCTCCTTCTTCTAGTGGCAAGAATGGCACCGGCATCTTTGCCCATGTGGAACCACCACTTGTTTATGGTAGACCGGTTCCTTCCACTCATTTGAATCATGCCGGTCCTCCCCCTAAGATTGTGAAAAATGAGGATTTTGATTCGTGGGTTTACCACTTTAAACGTCATTTAAATCATGTGAACACTAACCTTTGGAGAATCATTGAAGAAGCTTTCTATCCACATGATCCAAGCAACTTCACTCCTCGAGAAGCCACGGACAATCAATTCAATGAGAATGCTCTCTTCATCATTCAAGATGCATTTCCACCCGAAGACGTACCTCATCTTCGTCCCTTCGCCTTGGCCAAAGATGCATGGCATTGTGTCGTGTCTCTCTACCGGGGAAGCGCAAGCATTCAACGGTCCAACTATGAAGTGGTACAAGATGAGGCCGATGAGTTTGCAATGAAGGAAGATGAAGAACCTCGTGAGCTCTATCGGAGAGTCACCAAACTCGCGGTCTCACTACGAGATCACGGGAGCAAGGACACGGATGACAATTGGATCAAGCGCAAATTCCTCAAGGCGATGATGCCCTACCACAAGGCCATGTCCTCCGTCATTCTTCAGAGACCGGACTTCCACACTTTGACCTCAAGCGAAGAGTTGGATGAGTTTGTGGCCATGAACATTTTGGACAAGACCGCCGACAATGCGGTGCTCCGTTCTCAAGGGCAAAGAAGCCTAACCTTGCATTGAAGGCCAAGCTCACCGTGGAAGAAGAAGAAGAGGAAGAAGAGGAGAGCAACCCCGAAGATACGAAGTATGCATATCATGAACATATGGCACTTGCTCCAAGGCAATTTTGGAGCAAGAAAAACTCGAGGGCCAACTTTAGCAAAAACAACTCGAGTGGCACAAGGGGCAAGCAACGTGTAAGGACTTGCTACAATTGCGGCAACGTAAGTCATTTCGTTGCAGAATGCCCGTATGAGAAGAGGGAAGACAATGGTGGCAAACTAATCCGAAAGGACAAGGCCAAGTCGTTCCCCAACAAGAACAACTTCACCAAGAAGACTCCTCCCAAGGCCTTGGTTGTGCAAGAAGAGTACGATGAGGATGATGACGATGATGAAGATGATGAGTCGGTTGCCATGGCCTCCGTCGCCATTGCAACAACGTCACGAGTGTCATTTTTCGACTCACCCAACGAAAGCATCACCGCCAAGTGCCTCATGGCTAAAGCCACCAACAAGGTAACCTCCAACATCAAAACTACCATCATTAATCATCCTTCCCAAACGGATAGCATTAATGAAGTTGAGGGAGCTAATGTGGAGGCCAACGAGTTTGAGGCCTTTATGGGTAAACTCAAGGGAAAATCCAAGAAGCACTTTGTTGCTCTCTTGGAACAACTTGGTGAGGCCAATGACATGATCGAGGCTCACGAAGACACCATCTCGAAGATGGAAGGGCATAGTCGTGACTATGCCGATGAGATTTCGGATCTTTCCAATTCTCTTGAGGAAGAGCGTGGTCTTCGTTTGGCTCTTGAGGAGTCACACAACGTTGATCATGCTAAGTTAGAGAAAGATTATGATCATGCCCTCGTTGTTTCTCGTGTGCTAAATTCTGAGAAGGCCAAACTTGGGGTTGATCTTGCTAGACTCAAAGAGGAGTTTGATATACTTGACAAGGCCCACAAGGCCTTGAAGGGTATTCACGCTAGTCTCAAGGAGTCTCATGATCAACTCCAAGTGAAGCTAACTAAGGAGAAAGCAACTTTTCCTCATATGGTTTTAATTGATAATGCAAATGCTACTAACCCGTGTTGTGAGCATATACATCTTGTTGAAGAAAATGCTAAGTTGAAGGAGCAACTTGAGAGAGGCCTTGCGACTTGCATATAAGGCAAGAAGAACCTCAATGATCTCTTGATCAACCGAAAGGGAGGTGTGGCGAAGGAAGGGGTTGGGTACGTCCCCGACTCCAAGAACAAGAAGAAGAATGACAAGACCAAACGACCTCCTCCCCTCATGCAAACCTTTGTGAGTGCGGGAGAAAGTGTCCCCGAGGAGAAGAAGAAGAACAAAGTCAAGAAGGGCAATGTCACCTCACCCAACAAAGCCGGCGATTTTAATCCTTCTTATGTGTTGTGCTGTGCTAGTGATGGGCATGTTTATGCCAAATTTGTTGGTTCTCTTCATGAGTACATTGAATGGTCTATTTGGGTTCCTAAGACCCTTGTTACTAACATCAAAGGACCCATTACAAAATGTGTACCTAAAACCAAGCATTGATCTCTTGTAGGTGTTTGCTTCCGGTGGTGGATCATGGTTGCTCGATAGTGGAGCTACAAATCATATGAACGGAAGCAAGGACTTGGTGGTGGACGTGCACAAGGTTCCATCTATGCCCACCAATGTCGAGTGGGTGACGCCTCATCTTCTAAGGTATTGGGACTTGGCAAGGTTGTCATCTCTCATGATCTCACGATCGAGAAGGTCATGCTTGTTGAGTCCCTTGCATATAATTTACTTTCCGTTTGTCAACTTGCAATCATGGGCTTTGCCACTTTCTTTGATATCGATACCGTGGCCCTCTTGTGGAGCAAGACTCTTAAAGTAGCCTTTGTTGGGCATATCGAGAACGGTCTATATGTGATTAACTTTTTGGAGTGACCCACTAAGACCGCGACATGCCTAATGGCTAAACTTGATGTGGGATGGCTTTGGCATCGCCGTTTAGCCCATGTCAATATGAGATCTTTGCAAAGTCTCCTAAAGGGGGGCCATGTCCGTGGACTAACGAATGTTAGTTTTGATAAAGATCGTGCTTGCAGTGCCTGTATCGAAGGAAAGCTACATGAGAAGGCTCACCCTCCCTCGACTATCATTTATTCAAAGAGGCCTTTGGAGCTCCTTCACATGGATCTCTTTGGGCCTCCATCCTTCGATAGTCTTGGAGGTAGGAAGTATTGTTTGGTGATTTTGGATGACTACTCAAGGTACACGTGGGTGTATTTCTTCAAGAGGAAGAGCGAGACCCAACAAACTGTCATTGACTTTGCAAATGAAGCACAACGTCAACACAATGCAAAGATCTTGACAATAAGAAGTGACAACGGCACCGAGTTCAAGAACTACACCTTGGATGAATTTCTCAGTGATGAGGGAATCAAGCATCAATATTCCGCACCATACACCCCTCAACAAAACGGTGTTGCGGAGAGGAAGAACCGGACGTTGATGGATGCGGCAAGGACCATGATGGCGGAGTTCAAGTCTCCGTACAACTTTTGGGCCGAAGCCATCAACACCGCGTGTCATGCATCCAATCGGCTCTACCTCCGCAAGGGCTTGAACAAGACTCCATATGAGATACTCACCGGTAACAAGCCCAACCTCAAGTACTTCCGGGTATTCGGGTGTAAGTGTTTCATTCTCAAGAAAGGTGTTCGGTTGTCTAAATTCGAGGCTAGAGCTTATGAGGGCATATTTGTTGGTTATGCTACAAACTCTCATGCTTACCGTGTCCTCAATAAATCCACGGGACTTATTGAGTAGACGTGTAACGTGGAGTTTGATGAGAATAACGGCTCCCAAGTGGAGCAAAGTGGCACTTGTGATGTAGGTGATGAAATTCCTCCTCAAGCCATAAGAAGAATGGGTGTTGGTTTCATCCTACCCATTGAGGAACCCCTTGTGGCCGAAGGAGAAGGACAATGCTCCACTCAAGTGGAGCCATCACCAACCCAAGGCCCACACGCTTCCGAAGAACAAAGTGAAGGCCCTCAACCTCATGAACAAGACCAAGAGCTAGATCATACTCAAGACGGTGTGGACACACCAAGTGATGCCCAAGGTCAAGTTCTCTCCCCCAAGCAAGTTCAAGATCAAGAACAAGTTCATGACGGCGCTCAAGATGATCAAGTAACCGCTCCTCAACTCACCACCGAGGAGGAATTAGAGTGTCGTGCCGCCAAGGTTGCTTCCAAGCTCTCCACCAAGGATCATCTCATGACGAATGTGCTTCGAAGCTTAAGAAAGGGGGTAAGCACTCGTAGACAATTAGCAAATTATTGTGAGCATCACGCATTTGTCTCTTGTGTGGAACCCCACAAGGTCTATGAGGCGCTAGAATATCCGGATTGGCTCAATGCCATGCACGAAGAACTCAACAACTTCGAGCGCAACAAAGTGTGGAGATTGGTACCAAGGCCAACGGGGAACCACAATGTCATTGGAACCAAGTGGATATTCAAGAACAAGCAAGATGCCCACGGGATTATCATTCGCAACAAGGCTCATTTGGTAGCACAAGGCTACTCCCAAGTCGAGGGTATCGACTATGGTGAAACCTTTGCTCCCGTTGCTCGTCTTGAATCCATTCGCATGTTGATTGCATATGCTTCTCATCATAACTTTAAGTTACATCAAATGGATGTGAAGAGTGCTTTTCTTAATGGTCCCATTAATGAATTGGTGTACGTCAAGCAACCCCCCGGGTTCGAGGATCCCTACTTTCCCGATCATGTGTATCAACTCGATAAGGCACTCTATGGCCTTAAACAAGCCCCACGTGCGTGGTATGACCACCTTACCAACTTGTTACAAGACCGTGGCTTTGAAGTTGGGATAATCGACCCCACTCTTTTTACTAAGAAGGTCAAAGGGGAGTTGTTTGTGTGCCAATTATATGTTGATGATATTATCTTTAGTTCTCCTAACAAAGCTTTCAATGAGGAATTTGCCGCTCTCATGACCTCAAAGTTCGAGATGTCCTCCATGGGAGAGTTGAAGTTCTTTCTAGGGTTCGAAGTGAAGCAAACAAGAGAAGGAACCTTCATCAATCAATCCAAATACACTCAAGTCATGCTCAAGAGATTCAAGCTAAGTGACGTCAAGCCGGCTTCCACTCCAATGCCCACCAAGTGCCAACTTGACTTAGATCCCAATGGTAAAGTGGTGGATCAAAAGGTATATCGTTCCATGATTGGATCCTTGCTTTACCTTTATGCATCTAGACCGGACATCATGTTGAGTGTGGGAATTTGTGCACGGTTTCAAGCCGCACCTAAGGAAAGTCACTATGTGGCGGTCAAACGAATCTTTCGATATTTGGCTCATACCCCAAACTTTGGCTTATGGTACCCAAGAGGATCAAACTTCAAGCTTGTAGGGTACTCGGATTCCGATTGGGCGGGAGACAAAGTGGATAGGAAGTCCACTTCCGGAGGGTGCCAATTCCTTGGTTGCTCTTTGGTAAGTTGGTCTTCCAAAAAGCAAAGTTGTGTGTCTCTCTCGTCCACCGAAGCGGAGTATGTTGCGGCCGGTAGTTGTTGTGCACAACTCTTATGGATGAGGCAAACTTTAAAGGATTATGGTGTCACTTGTGACAAAGTGCCTCTTTGGTGTGACAATGAAAGTGCCATCAAGATCTCTCTCAACCCAGTGCAACACTTCAAGATGAAGCATATTGAGATCCGGTATCACTTCATCCGGGATCACATTAGGCGAGGAGAGATCGAGCTCAACTACGTCAATACTCATGATAACCTTGCAGATATCTTCACGAAGCCCTTGGATGAAGCAAGATTTCGTGAGTTAAGGCATGAGCTAAATATCATCGATTCGAGCAATGTTGCGTGAACCCTTGCACACCCCACCATACTCAACGTGTTGTCCTATTTAGATGTAGGCATGGACATAGGGGGAGTGATGTTCTCTCAATGAACTCTCCCTCCCCCCATTATGCATAAATCAATCAAGTCTCTCACATTAGCATTTTTTGATGGTACTTGTGCTTCAAAGACGAGTTTTGGTCATGGACCCAAGGATAGTTCTTTGCGGTGCCATACCAATTGACTCAAACATAGGTGGCTACGGCCACCGCCCTCTCTTTTGGAGAGGTGGTGTCTCGTGGTTGGTTCGTTTGTCGTGTGCCTTTCTGGTTTTGTGTGTTGCGTGGTCTTGTGGTGTTGTGATTGGCCCGGAGTTATTTTGTGCAAAGATCCAGTTTTTCGGGCTCAAAACGTGCATCTTCTTGAGACCACGGTACTACCGCGTCTGGGCACGGTACTACCGCTTGGGAGGCACGGTACTACCGCGCCACAGGATGGTACTACCGCACCACGCAGTACTACCGTGTCTGGGCACGGTACTACCGCGTCGTCAAGGGAGCGTGGGGGGTTATGACTCGGGCAGGGGAGTTCCAACTCCCCATACCCATTCATTGTCTCTCTCTCCACGTCTCTCCCTCTCAAGAACGCTGCCGGAGGCCCTCGCCGGATCTCCGTCTCCGGCCACTCTCCTCGGATTTCGACCGGTGGGATCGTTCCCCACCACTTCCACTTGCCATGGACCAAGGTGGCGGCTCTCACCGTTCCAATCCCAGTCATGACACTGGCTCCAAGCGTCTGCGCAACCCCCAAGATGAAGCTCCAGAGGGCTCCAATGCCCCCAAGCGCAATGTCAGACCACTGCCAGCAAGCACCAGGAACCGGCTAAGGGCATGGACGAGATTTCAACCACTGAGTATGTCGAGCGCTGAAAGATCAATCCCTATGTGAATCCTCGGGCTATCCTCAGAGGCACCGAGTTGTTCTGGACCAACCAACAGGCTCTCATCTATCTGGATGTGATCAAGAACAAGCAGAATACCTACGTGGATGTTAAGTGGATAGACATGCATCACCTGCGGAAAGACAAGTTTCGTGACTATTTTGGAGAGGCTCTGGACTTGGTGGAGCAGTTTGCTATTGAGCCGGTGATCTCCTTTCACCTTGACTATGACCCTAAGCTTATCTGTCAGTTCTTTGCCTCAGTGTACTTTCATCCCGGGGAGGAGCGGAGGATGACTTGGATGACCAATGGGCGTCAGCTGTCTGCTACATGGAAAGAGTTCATGGATCTGCTGCACATTCCTGATGACGGGCTTCACACCACCGTTGGCGTCCGCCCCCATGCCAAGTCTGAGTCTGCCAACAAGAACCAGCTTCAGCCCTTCCTTGTTGAGAAGGTACTCCCCAATGGGAAGTCATCTTGGGTGTTGAACTCCTTTCTGGATATCATGCATCGCATCTTCCGCAACACTCTGTTCCCACGCATTGGCGACAAGGACAAGGTTCATGCATATCTAGTGGACATGTTGCTCTTGTGTGCAGAGGCACGTTCTTCTCAGACTCAGCCGCTTGATGTCTCTCACATCATGTGGTGTGAGCTTCGGTTTGCGGTGTTCACTCGCAAGCTACCTATCTATGGACCGTACCTGTTTCTGCTGCTCTCCTCCACTTGGGAGAAGACGTATCCAGGTGATGAGTTCCTTGCTCCAGACTGGATTCGCCATGATTCCATCAGCCTTCGCGTCAAGTCCAACTGGGCCAACACCACTACTCGTGCTGAGGCATCTTCTTCTAGGAGGGCTGCTGGTCAGGGGGAGGCTACTGAGGACTGTGCTGAGGACCGTGCTGCCAGGTCCACCACTTCTTCCTCTGAGCCATCATGGGCCAAAAAGCTGAAGAACAAGATCAAGACTCTCTTCTGCATGCAGGCGAAGGGACAGTACAGGGCTCACGTGTCTGACAAGGAGAGTCGCCGTCGTGACAAGAAGGTGATGAGGCTCTATGGAGAGGATGTGTCTGGCGGGTCTGAGGACGTCATCACTCCTGAGGCTGCCTGGATGTCTAAGCAGGGCTACAAGTGGACCAGTTTAGAGGATGACATGGAGGAGACTATCCCCGCCGCTGAGTCTGACGAGGAGCACGAGGAGCAGTGGGACGACTTCTCTGCCTGAGCCACCCGGTGTCTGTAGGTGTTCTCTCTGCCTTTTTGGCGTCTCGATGCCAAAGGGGGAGAGAGTGTAGGGATTTGCGTTGTGTTTGGTGTGTTTGTTTGCTTTGTTTGCTTTGTCGTTTGGACCTCGTTTGCTTTAGTTCAGTTTGTGCTTCCGAGACCTTTCCTCCATATGGTGTAAGACATATGCACTTTATCTATCGTAGTTAACTTATGTATGGTATATCTTGTCTAGTGATAGATATGCCTTGTCTCTATAATATAGGGGGAGATTCGATCCTAGTATTCGTGTGCCGTGCAGTTCAAAGCACTCATCTAGGTAGCACACATCTAGGGGGAGCCCGTCTATATTATAGAGAGGAGGGGTTTGCATTTACTTAATATTATTTTCTTTGTGCAAATCCCGTATTGTCATCAATCCACCAAAAAGGGGGAGATTGTAAGGTCATATTTATCCCTAAGTGTTTTGGTGATTGATGACAATGCATTTGCGGACTAATCGTGTGCCATGAGCTTTCCAGACTCTTCTCTGCTAGGCACAAGACGATTGGGTGCCCCTCGAAGACTGACGAAGACGGCGTCTTTTCTACGTTTCTTTTTGGTGGATTTGAGTCGTAGGAAAGCCGTACTATTAAGAGGGGGTCCGTGTTGGAAAGGTTTGGGTGGAATCATCACGTACACGTCTCCTTTTATCCCCTCCTTCTTCCTTGGAGCTTCCTCCATTTTCCTGCCATAGTTGACTGACTGCTTGTGTGGTTGCGGTAGTACCGCTCCAGGATTAACGGTAGTTCCGTGGGCATCCACGGTAGTACCGCACAGTGGCATGGTAGTACCGCTTCCCCGGAGGCTTACTACCGCTGCCCCACCCGGCTAGTGCCGCCCGGTTGCGGTAGTAGGAGCGGATGTAATTTTTTACATCCGCACCTGTCGCGGTACTACCGCTTTCGCCGTGCGGTAGTACCGCGCTAGGCGGTCAGGCAGTAGTACCGCCCCTCGGCAGTACTACTGTGTCGAGTTTTTGCTACTTCCGTTCTTTTGCGGAAGTATGCGCGGAAGTTCCCCTCCCCCCTATCGGGACCTTTTGCCTCACGGTAGTACCGCCCTGATGCCGCGGTAGTACCGCGCGGGCGGAAGTACCGCCCCAGCTTGCGTCTGTTTCCCTAGCTGGGGGTCGCGGCAGTACCGTAGGGTGGTACGGTAGTACCGCACTACCGTGCGGTAGTACCGCTTGGTTGCAAGCAGTACTACCGCGCGGCCTTGCGGTAGTACCGCTGGCCATGCGCGGTAGTACCGCTGGCCGCGGGCTGGTAGGTGGGTAACGGTTGGATCTTTTCCACACACTATATAAAGGGTCTCCTTCTTCCCCGTTGACTTACCTCTTCCACCATTAAAGCTCCATTATTGCTCCAAGCTCCATTTTCGCCCGATCTTACTCCCTAGCCAACCAAACTTGTTGATTTGCTCGGGAGGGGTTGAGAAGGCCCCGATCTACACTTCCACCGAGAGATATTTGATTCCCCTACTAATCCCTTGCGGATCTTGTTACTCTTGGGTGTTTGAGCATCCTAGATGGTTGAGGTCACCGCGAAGCCATAGTCCATTGTGGTGAAGCTTCGTGGTGTCGTTGGGAGCCTCCAATTGAGTTGTGGAGATTGCCCCAACCTCATTTGTAAAGGTTCGGTCGCCGCCTCCAAGGGCACCAATAGTGGAATCACGGCATCTCGCATTGTGTGAGGGCGTGAGGAGATTACGGTGGCCCTAGTGGCTTCTTGGGGAGCATTGTGCCTCCACACCGCTCCAACGGAGACGTACTTCCTCTCAAAGGGAAGGAACTTCGGCAACACATCCTCGTCTCCACCATCTCCACTTTTGGTTATCTCGTGCCTTTACTTGTGTAGCTTATTTGTTTCATATATCTTGCTTGCTTGTGTTCCTATTCGTGTTGCATCATATAGGTTGCTCATCTAGTTGCATGTCTAGACAACCTATTTTGATGCAAAGTTTAAATTGCTAAAGAAAAGCTAAAAATTGTTAGTTGCCTATTCACCCCCCTCTAGTCAACCATATCGATCCTTTCAATTTTCATATTTGAATTTTTCTCAAATTTGAAAAAGGATTGTTTTGGTTTTAATACTTTTCTCTCCGAATATTTCAAATATCAAAATAAATGAGAGGAGATAAAATGACTTCTCCAAAATAAAAGAAATATTGGAGGAAAATGTTAAAATCAAATAAATATTTTATTTGGATTTTTATTGCTATTTTATTTGAATTAGAAAATTCTGCATTTTAGGCCAGAAAAATGTTTACTTAGTTCTAAATATTTTGTTTAGAAGGTGAAAATTGCCTTTGCCATTTTGAGATTTTTTATATTTATTTAGGATTTTCTTCGGCGGAATTGTTTAAAAAAACATTTCGCCTGAATGGGCCAATGGCCCAGCCGAGCGGGCTGAAGCCCAGCCGCGCCACCGCCTCCCGCTCCGACTCGGGACCGGAGTCCCGAGCGCCCGCGCCGCCGCCGCCGAGTCCCGTCGGGACATGCCTCCCGAGGCCGTGCACCCTCACCCAAGCCGCCGCCCCCTCCCGAGGCCTCTATAAGCGCCGCCCCCGCCGCCACTTCCGCCACCGCAGCCACCGCCGCCTCCCAAGCCGCGCCGCCACCGTTAGCCGCCATCGCCGCTGCTGCTCGCTGTCGCCGCCGCCCGCGGAGCCCTGTCGCCTCGCCGTGACCATGCCACCTCGCCGCCATTCGGATCCCGCCGCCGGTTTTGTCCGGTTTTTCGTCGGTATATTTTCAGTAAACCCTAGATCTAGTTCGGTTTCTTATAGATCGGTTTTCCACAGTTTTTCTTGGTTTAGAGCTATTTTGCGAATGTTCGTTCGTTTAGTTCTTATAATGAACGAATTCGTTCGTTTGTCTCTGTTAGCGGACGTTCGTCTGATTGATTTTTCTTTTTCTATTTTATTTTCACCAGGGACCTATCCATGATTATTTTTATCGCAGATTAGCCACTGATCTTCAAACCCTTGCAACTTTTAAACCGTTCGTCCAAATCCAGTGAAACCAACGCCAAAATTCTTGAATCCCTCTTTCTAGTTAACCAACTTGAACATGATTTTGACAATTAAAATTTGGTTGCAAGCATATTTGAATTCGAACTTCTTTTGATCGTAGTTTGAGTTTCGTAGCTCTGATTTGAGTGATTCTTTTTGCAAATCGAAGCTCTTCAGTTGAACTTTTAGTTTGGACTTTCTTATCTGAGTTTTACCCTTGCATTTATGCTTGAGTGCTTATGTATGCCATTGTTTGTTTGCGATAGAATTTCTGGAGTGCGAAGCATGCTACTATGAGTCTCTAGGGTTTGTAGATCGTCAGCTAGGCGAGTAACACTTTGATCATATCCCTTTGTTACCCAGTTTTTTATGCATTAGTCTCAATCCTCAAACATTGCATGATTAGGATCTGATTAATATGTGGGTATTGGGAAGTAGATGATGAGGTAGAACCTATTGCCTTTTGTTATCAAACCACGGGAGTTACTTCTACATTATGCTTATACTGCTATGCTATGCTCGTAGACGTGGTTTCGGTTGAGTGATCCATGACATATGTGAGAGTTTTAATTAATGGTTAAACTTAAGGTGGCTACTTTAATACACATCTGGGTGGATTGGTTGAGGCACCCTGGAGCACCCAGTGGTTGTCTGGGCACCTGGAGCAATCTAGTGTTGTCCTAGGATATCCCGGAGTACCCGCGTGATCATCCTATGGTTTGCCACCCAGGCTTAAAGGGATCATAAGATTATTCATGCTAGAAACTTCCGTGTGCATCCACAAGCCATTATGGGCTCTAGCATAGTTGAGTATGTTGCGTGACCTCTTTCAGTGGTAGGCTAGCAGATGTAGGGGATGTAGGTGGTACTGTCTACCCAGAGTAAAGAGTTAATGCTTCTGAAAGACTGTGTCTCGGCCATCCGTTTCTCAAACATCATGAAGTGCAAGAAATTAAACGGAGGAGATCGAGTCTTGTGGGGAAAAGTGCGCAAAACTCTGCAGAGTGTACAAACTAATCATGATTAGCCGTGTCCCCGGTTATGGACATCTTGAGTATCTGGTGCTTGAATTATTGTTTTGATCTCATCACTCTAAATTAAATTGTTGGTTCTTAATATTGTTTAATTGGGATTGAGTTGGAGGAACATTCTCAATGTTTATTAACTACCATGATAGTTAAATAAAATATATTCCTTTGTTGTAGGAAAAAATGGCTTTTCGCAAAAACATAATAACCATAGAGCCTCCACCGGCCAAATATGCATATAGTTATAGTTGTTACCTATTCATTTGCAATACAGTGTTATATTGCTAGCATATTCCATGTGTTGGCATGTTTTCAGGCTGCAACGTATTATGTTGCAGACTTTTCAGACGAAGAGTAAGGTGCGATAGGTCGTTGTCGTGCACTCGGCTATGCCGTTGGAGTTGATGGACTCGTTTTATCTTCCAAGCCTTCTGTTGTTATCTTATTTAGATGGCCCTAAGCCATATTATTGTGTGTGTCAGCATTACCTTCAAAGTGTGTGATTGCAACTCTATTATAAATCCTTCAAAGTATTGTGTGTGTCAGCATTACCAATCCAGGGATGACACTTATGCACAGAGATTTGACCGTCTGAGGTCGGATCGCTGCAAGACCCATCCGTTAGCTTAGCATGTTGATCGTTTAGTTTTATTGCTATTGCTTTCATGTATGTCAAATACATATTCCTTTGACTATGAGCTCATGCAACTCCTGGATACCAGAGGATTGCCTTATGTGCTATCAAACGTCACAACGTAACTGGGTGATTATAAAGATGCTCTACAGGTATCTCCAATGTTATCTTGTTGGGTTGGCGTGAATCGAGATAAGGATTTGTCACTCTGAGTATCAGAGAGGTATCTATGGGCCCTCTCAGTAATGCACATCATAAGAAGCCTTGCAAGCAATGTGACTAATGAGTTAGTTGCGGGATGATGTATTACGGAACGAGTAAAGAGACTTGCCGGTAATGAGATTGAACTAGGTATGAAGATACCGGCGATCGAATCTCGGGCAGGTAACATACCGATAACAAAGGGAGTTACGTATGTTGTCATAAGGTTCGACCGATAAAGATCTTCGTAGAATATGTAGGAGCCAATATGGGCATCCAGGTTCCACTATTGGTTGTTGACCAGAGAGGTGTCTCGGTCATGTCTACATAATTCTCCAACCCATAGGGTCCGCACACTTAATGTTCGCTAATGATATAATACTATGTGAGTTATGTATGTTGGTGACCGAATGTTGTTCGGAGCCCTAGATGAGATCACGGACATGACGAGGAGCTCTGGAATGGTCCGGAGGTAAAGATTGATATACAGGATGATATGGTTGGGCCAAGGGGTGAAGCCCACGGGTCTTTAGGTCGGTGCAAAAGAAGTTTTGCGAAGGCCAGGGGGCCAAACGCCGGAGACCCTGGTGTCTGGCCCTTGACGCCGAGGCCCATCTCATCTGGACCAGACGCCAAGGACCATGGTGTCTGGTCCTGGAAGTCCGAGAAGGACTCTTCCTTATGGGCAAAACCGACTTTGAGAAGGGTTTTACTCCAAGTTTTGACCCCAGGGCTCAACATATAAATAGAGGGGCAGGGCTAGCACCTGGAAGACATCAAGAATCACCTAGCCATGTGCCAGCAACCCCGTCCCCTCTAGTTTATCCTTCATCTAGTTTTTGTAGTGCTTGGCGAAGCCCTGCAGAGATTATTCTTCACAAACACCATCACCACGCCGTCGTGCTACCGGAACTCATCCACTAATTCGCCTGTCTTGCTGGATCAAGAAGGAGAGGACCGCATCGAGCTAAACGTGTGCTGAACGCGGAGGTGTCGTACGTTCGATACTTGATCGGGACGGATCATGAAGGTGTATGACTACATCAACTACGTTGATAAAAGCTTCCGCTTTGCGATCTTCAAGGGTATGAAGATGCTCTCCCCCTCTCGTTGCTATGCATATCCTAGATAGATCTTGCGTGAGCGTAGGAATTTTTTTGAAATTGCATGCTAGGTACCCCACAGTGGCATCTAAGCTAGGTCTACGCGTACATTATATGCACGAGTATAACACAAAGAGGTGTGGGCGATAACGGTCATACTTCTTACCACCAATGTCTTATTTTGATTCGGCAGTATTGTGGATGAAGCGGCCGGGACCATCCTTACATGACCATGTTCATGAGACTGGTTCCACCGACAGACATGCAACTTGTTTTGCATAAAGATGGCTGGCGGGTGTCTGTTTCTCCAACTTTAGTTGAATCGAATTTGACTACGGACGGTCCTTGTTGAAGGTTGAAATAGCACACTTGACAAAAAATCATTGTGGTTTTGATGTGTAGGTAAGAACGGTTCTTGCTAGAAGCCCGTAGCAGCCATGTAAAACTTGCAACAACAAAGTAGAGGACGTCTAACTTGTTTTTGTAGGGCATGTTGTCATGTGATATGGTCAAGACATGATGTGATATACATTATTGTATGACATGATCATGTTCTGTAAAAGTTATCAGCAACTGGCAGGAGCCTTACGGTTGTCGCTTTATTCTATGAAATGCAATCGCCATGTAATTGCTTTACTTTACCACTATGCATTAGCGATAGTCGTAGAAGCAATAGTTGGCGAGACAACAACGACGCTACGATGGAGATCAAGGTGTCAAGCCGGTGACGATGGAGATCATGACGGTGCTCTAGAGATGGAGATCAAAGGCACAAGATGATGATGGCCATATCATGTCACATATTTTGATTGCATGTGATGTTTATCTTTTATGCATCTTATTTTGCTTAGTACGGCGGTAGCATTATAAGATGATCCCTCACTAAAATTTCAAGGTATAACTGTTCTCCCTGAGTATGCACCATTGCGACAGTTCATCGTGCCGAGACACCATGTGATAATCGGGTGTGATAAGCTCTACATTCACATACAATGGGTGCAAGACAATTTTGCACGTGCGGATTACTCGGGTTAAACTTGACGAGCCTAGCATGTACAGACATGGCCTCGGAACACTAGAGACCGAAAGGTCAAACGTGAATCATATAGTAGATATGATATACATAGAGATATTCACCATTGAAAACTACTCCATCTCACGTGATGATCAGACATGGTTTAGTTGATATGGATCACGTGATCATTTAGATGACTCGAGGGGTGTCTATCTAAGTGGGAGTTCTTAAGTAATATGATTAATTGAACTTAATTTATCATGAACTTAGTCCTGATAGTATTTGCATATCTATGTTGTAGATCAATAGCTTGCGTATAGCTCCCTTGTTTTATTTTTTGATATGTTCCTAGAGAAAAACTATGTTGAAAGATGATAGTAGCAATAATGTGGACTGGGTCCGTGATCTGAGGATTATCCTCATTGCTGCACAGAAGAATTATGTCCTTGATGCACTGCTAGATGAAAGACCTATTGCAAGAGCAGATGCAGGCGTTATGAACGTTTGACAAGCTCGATATGATGACTACTTGATAGTTTAGTGCACCATGCTTTACGGCTTAGAACCAGAACTTCAAAAATGTTTTGAACACCATGGAGCATATGGGATATTTCAAGAGCTGAAAATGATATTTCAGACTCATGCCCGTGTTAAGAGGTATGAGACCTCTGACAAGTACTTTGCGTACAAGATGGAGGAGAATAGCTCAGCTAGTGAGCATGTGCTCAGAATGTCTGGGTACTACAATCACTTGAATCAAGTGGGAGTTAATCTTCCAGATAAGATAGTGATTGACAGAGTTCTCTAGTCACTATCACCAAGTTACTAGAACTTCGTGATGAACCATAATATGCAAGGGATAACGAAAATGATTCCCAATCTCTTCGCAATGCTGAAATCAGCGAAGGTAGAAATCAAGAAATAGCATCAAGTTTTGATGGTTAACAAGACCACTAGTTTCAAGAAAAAGGGCAAGGGAAAGAAGGGGAACTTCAAAAAGAATGGCAAGCAAGTTACCACGCCCGTGAAGAATCCCAAAGTTAGACCTAAGCCTGAAACTGAGTGCTTCTACTGCAAAGGGAATGGTCACTGGAAGCGGAACTACCCCAAATACTTGGCGGATAAGAAGGACGGCAAAGTGAACAAAGGTATATTTGATATACAGGTTATTGATGTGTACTTCACTAGTGTTCATAGTGGCCCCTGGGTATTTGATACCGGTTTAGTTGCTAAGATTAGTAACTCAAAACAGGAGTTGCAGAATGAACAGAGACTAGTTAAGAGCGAAGTGACGATGTGTGTTGGAAGTGATTCCAAGGTTGATACGATCACCATCGCACACTCCCTCTACCTTCAGGATTAGTGCTGAACCTAAAATAAATGTTATTTGGTGTTTGCGTTGAGCATGAATATGATTGGGTCATGTTTATTGCAATACAATTATTCATTTAAGTCAAAGAATAATCGTTATTCTGTTTACATGAATAAAACCTTCTATGGTGATACACCCAATATAAATGGTTTATTGAATCTCGATCGTAGTGATACACATATTCATAATATTGATGCCAAAAGATGCAAATTTGATAATGATAGTGCAACATATTTGTGGCACTGCCATTTAGGTCATATTGGTGTAAAGCGCATGAAGAAACTCCATGTGGATGGACTTTTGGAAACACTTGATTATGAATCATTTGATGTTTGTGAACCATGCCTCATGGGCAAGATGACTAAGACTCCGTTCTCTAGAACAATGGAGCGAGCCACTGACTTATTGGAAATAATACATACCGATGTATGCGGTCCGATGAGTGTTGAGGCTCGCTACGGGTATCATTATTTTCTAACATTCACAGATGATTTGAGCAGATATGGGTATATCTACTTAATGAAACACAAGTCTGAAATATTTGAAAAGTTTAAAGAATTTCAGAGTAAAGTGGAGAATCATCATAACAAGAAAATAAAAGTTTCCACGATACTGATCGTGGAGGCAAATATTTGAGTTACGAGTTTGGCCTTCAATTAAAAAAAATGTGGGATAGTTTCACAACTCACACCACCTAGAACACCACAACGTAATGGTGTGTCCGAATGTCGTAACCGTACTTTATTAGATATGGCACGATCTGTGATGTCTCTTACTGATTTACCATAATCGTTTTGGGGTTATGCATTAGAGACAACTGCATTCACGTTAAATAGGGCACCGTCTAAATCCGTTGAGACGATGTCGTATGAACTGTGGTTTGGCAAGAAACCTAAGCTATCGTTTCTTAATGTTTGGGGTTGCGATGCTTATGTGCAAAAGTTTCAACCTGATAAGCTCGAACCCAAATCGAAGAAGTGCGTCTTCATAGGATACCCAAAAGAAACTGTTGGGTACACCTTCTACCACAGATCCGAAGGCAAGATCTTTGTTGCTAAAAATGGATCCTTTGTAGAGAAGGAGTTTTCTCTCGAAAGTAGTGAGTGGGAGGAAAGTAGAACTTGATGAGGTAATTGTACCTTTTCCCGAATTGGAAAGTAGTTCATCACAGAAAACCGTTCCCGTGATGCCTGCACCAACTAGTGAGGAAGCTAATGATAATGATCATTAAACATCGAATCAAGTTACTATCAAACCTCGTAGGTCAACCAGAGCATGTTCCGCACCAGAGTGGTACGGTAATCCTGTTCTGGAAGTCATGGTACTAGACCATGGAGAACCTACAAACTATGAGCAAGCGATGATGAGCCCAGATTCCGACAAATGGCTTGAGGCCATGAAATATGAGATAGGATCCATGTATGAGAACAAAGTGTGGACTTTGATTGACTTGCCTGATGATCGGCGAGCCATTGAGAATAAATGGATCTTCAAGAGGAAGACGGATGCTGATAGTAGTGTTAATATCTACAAATCTCGAATTGTCGCAAAAGGTTTTCGACAAGTTCAAGGTGTTGACTACGATGAGATTTTATCACTCATATCGATGCTTAAAGTCTGCCTGAATCATGTTAGAAATTGCCGCATTTTATGAAATCTAGCAAATGGATGTCAAAACTGCATTCCTTAATGGATTTATTAAAGAAGAGTTGTATATGATGCAACTAGAAGGTTTTATCAAATCCTAAAGGTGCTAACAAAGTGTGCAAGCTCCAGCGATCCATCTATGGACTGGTGCAAGCATCTCAGAGTTGGAATATACGCTTTGATGAGTTGATCAAAGCATATAGTTTTATACAGACTTGTAGTGAAGCCTATATTTACACGAAAGTTAGTGGAGCACTACAACCTTTCTGATAAGTATATATGAATGACATATTGTTGATCAGAAATGATGTAGAATTTTTTGGAAAGCATAAAGGAGTGTTTGAAAGTATCTTTTTCAAAAAAAGACCTCAGTGAAGCTACTTACATATTGGGCATCAAGATCTATAAAGATAGATCAAGACGCTTGATAAGACTTTTAATGAGTACATAACTTGATAAGATTTTGAAGGAGTTCAAAATGTATCAGTCAAAGAAGGAGTTCTTGCCTGAGTTGTAAGGTATGAAGTTGAGTAAGACTCAAAACCTGACCACTGCAGAAGATAGAGAGAGAATGAAAGTCATTCCCTATGACTCAGCCATAGGTTCTATAAAGTATGCCATGTTGTATACCAGACCTATTGTATACCTTGCCATGAGTTTGACAAAGGGGTACAAATAGTGATCCAGGAGTAGATCACTGGACAAAGGTCAAAATTATCCTTAGAGGACTAAGGAAATATTTCTCGGTTATGGAGGTGATAAAGAGTTCGTCGCAAAGAGTTACGTCGATGCAAGCTTTAACACCGATCTGGATGACTCTGAGTCTCAATCTGGATACATATTGAAAGTGGGAGCAATTAGCTAGAGTAGCTCCATGCAAAGCATTGCAGACATAGAAACTTGCAAAATACATACGGATCTGAATGTGGCAGACCCGTTGACTAAACATCACTCATAAGCAAAACATGATCACACCTTAGTACTCTTTGGGTGTTAATGACATGGCGATGTGAACTAGATTATTGAATCTAGTAACCCCTTTGGGTGTTGGTCACATGGCAATGTGAACTATGGGTGTTAATCACATGGTGATGTGAACTATTGGTGTTAAATCACATGGCAATGTGAACTAGATTATTGACTCTAGTGCAAGTGGGAGACTGAAGGAAATATGCCCTAGAGGCAATAATAAAGTTGTTATTTTATATTTCCTTATATCATGATAAATGTTTATTATTCATGCTAGAATTGTATTAATCGGAAACTTGATACACGTGTGGATACATCGACAAAACACTATGTCCCTAGTAAGCCTCTACTAGACTAGCTCGTTAATGAAAGATGGTTAAGTTTCCTAACCAAAGACATGTGTTGTCATTTGATGAATGGGATCACATCATTAGGAGAATGATGTGATGGACAAGATCCATCCGCTAGCTTAGCATGTTGATCGTTCAGTTTTATTGCTATTGCTTTCATGTATGTCAAATACATATTCCTTTGACTATGAGATCATGCAACTCCCGGATACCGGAGGAATGCCTTGTGTGCTATCAAACGTCACAACATAACTGGGTGATTATAAGGATGCTCTACAGGTATCTCCAATGGTATCTTGTTGGGTTGGCGTGAATCGAGATTAATTAGGATTTGTCACTCCGAGCATCGGAGAGGTATCTATGGGCCCTCTCGGTAATGCACATCATAAGAAGCCTTGCAACCAATGTGACTAATGTGTTAGTTGCGGGATGATGTATTACGGAACGAGTAAAGAGACTTTCCGGTAACGATATTGAACTAGGTATGAAGATACCGACGATCGAATCTCAGGCAGGTAACATACCGATGACAAAGGGAATTACATATGTTGTCATAAGGTTCGACCGATAAAGATCTTCGTACAATATGTAGGACCCAATATGGGCATCTAGTTTCTGCTATTGGTTATTGACCAGAGGGGTGTCTCGGTCATGTCTACATAGTTCTCGAACCCATAGGGTCCGCACGCTTAACGTTCGCTGACGATATAGTACTATGTGAGTTATGTATGTTGGTGAACGAATGCTGTTCCGAGTCCCGGATGAGATCACGGACATGACGAGGAGCTCTGGAATGGTCCGGAGGTAAAGATTGATATATAGGATGATATGATTCGGCCAAGGCGTGAAGCCCACGGGGCTTTAGGTCGGTGCAAAAGGAGTTTTGCGGAGGCCAGGGGGCCAAACGTCGGAGGCCCTGGTGTCTTGCCATGGGCCAGACGCCGAGGCCCATGGCGTCTGGGCCAGACGCCAAGGACCATGGTGTCTGGTCCTGGAAGTCCGAGAGGGACTCTTCCTTGCGGGCAAAACTGACTTTGAGGAGGTTTTTACTCCAAGTTTCGACCCCAGGGCTCAACATATAAATAGAGGGGCAGTGCTAGCACCTAGAACACATCAAGAATCACCAAGCCGTGTGCCGGCAACCCCGTCCCCTCTAGTTTATCCTCCGTCGTAGTTTCCGTAGTGCTTGGCGAAGCCCTGCGGAGATTGTTCTTCACCAACACCGTCACCATGCCATCGTGCTGACGGAACTCATCTACTACTTTGCCCGTCTTGCTGGATCAAGAAGGCGAGGACATCATCGAGCTGAACGTGTGCTGAACACGGAGGTGCTGTACGTTTGGTACTTGACCGGGACGGGTCATGAAGGTGTACGACTACATCAACAGTGTTGATAAACGCTTCCTCTTTGCGATCTTCAAGGGTATGAAGATGCTCTCCCCCTCTTGTTGCTATGTATCTCCTAGATAGATCTTGCGTGAGCGTAGGAATTTTTTTGTAATTGCATGCTATGTTCCCCACACGCTAAGCCATCAAGCCAACGGCGGCCCCCATAATCGCCAGACATCATCTCCATATCAGCCTCAAGCACTCCAAAAAGATGGATCCGGCAGATGTCTCGTCCTTAAACGAGGTGCTTCCTCGCATCGCTGCCCTGGGGGTCGCAACAGACTATGATCGGATTGGGCTTAAACCCGACCAGAGGAAAATCGAGTCCCCACCAGTCACCCATCTGGTAGTAGTCATTGAAGAACGAGCCGAGAACGATTCCTACCCCAAGTTAAAAAACCAGCTATATTCGGATCTCCAAGCCTTGTGAGCCGGATACCCATCCCCGGGAAGAGACTGTATGTCCTCCAAACACAAGATCAGGCATTGAGCCCGGGAGTCCTTAGGACCTTCCCGATCTTGAACTGGTAAACTCAGAGACTCTTCTAGCTCCGGACTCAATCATGGATCATGACACGGAGTTTAGCCCGCCCACCCACCACAATCAATATTCCCCAAGTACTCCCTCCGGTCCTTTTTACTCTGCATATTAGAATTCTCTGAAGTCAAACTTCACAAAGTTTGACCATATTTATATGAAAAAATATCAACATCTGTCATACTAAAGTTATACAATATGAAACTTTAAGTCATGACACATCTATTGATATTGATTTTAGATTGTGAATGTTGGTACTTTTTTCTATAAAGTTGGTCAAACTTTATGACGCTTGACTTTAGTCAAATCTTATATGCGAACTAAAAAGGACCGGAGGGAGTAGTTCAGGTCCTCCAAACATATGCGACCTAATGTATGTAAGGCAGCAACCTCAGGAAACGGTCCATCACTTTTGGGCCAGGTTCCTCGTTAAAACACTACAAAAAAATACACTTCCGTGATGATACGTGTTTGTCATAGTAGGTCGCTTCTTTTTTCATGCATGTACATCCATGACAAATTTATGACAGAATCAAGATAGTCATACCTGTGCTATCATAGAAGTGTTCCATGACATTGCCAAAATTATCATCACAGAAGTGTCCACTTCCATGACGATAAATCGCGCGTCACAAAAGTGCTTTCGTCAAGGGTGACCGACACGTGGCATCCACCGTAATGGAACGCCGTTAAGCTATCAGGTTGGGTTTTGGATCCGATAACCCGTTAACAGACCCGACCAATGGGGATTTTCCACGTGTAAAATCATCATTGGCTAGAGGAAACACGTGTCAGCTCGTCAGTGGGTCAAATAGGCGCCTATGATATGTCGACATGTGGCACGGCCCAACAGTGGCCCATTTAGCTTACAAAGCCGGCCCGTTTGACTTGGTCAAAAGTTAACGGGCTGGCCCATGAAAAGCCTGTTAACGGTCTCTTCGCAAATAGCCCATTTTACGACCCGTTAACTCATGGCCCGTTAGGCCCTAAAGGAAATCGGACCAACACCGTCATGTAGGCCGTCGAATATAATACCAGCCCATTTCACTTTCGGCCCATGTATGGCCCACGACGTCTTTCGGCCCATATGAGGCCTTCGTATCTTTCGGCCCATTACAGGCCCACGGTGACTCTAGCCCATAATGAACAGTAATTTTCTTTATACCCGTTAACAGCCCGTGATTTACATGGGCCGTTTCCAGCCCGTGTTAGCTTTCGGCCTATTAACGGCCCATACGTTCTTGGGCTCCTTTTTGGCCCTTGATTACTTCCGTCCCGTTACTGGCATGTTCCCCTAATGGGCCAAATTTGGCCCATGGCAAGAGTCGGCCCGTTGCTGGCCTGTTCCACTAATGGGCCAAATTCGGCCCATGGCAAGAGTCGGCCCATTACTGGCCTATTACCCTAATGGGCCAAATTCGGCCCATGGAAAGAGTCGGCCCGTTTCTGGCCTGTTAACCCGTTGCACCGTTTCTTGCCCATTAACGACCCGTTATGCCTGTGACAGAATTAAGCCTTTGCTGTCCTACGGCCTGTTAACGGCCTGTTACCGTGCGGGGCCGATACCAATTACGCCCGATTATGGCCCATGTAGACCCATTTATCCGACGACCCGAGGCCCACCGATTACAGGCCCATTTAATGACGGCCCGTAGGAGACCCATGGATCCTACAGCCCGTATATGGCCCATGGTAGTTGTGGCCACTAGCAAACCAGGGAAAAAGAAGACTAGGAAATAAATAAGGCCGAAACTAACGCTAGGCTACTAAGGCGATTGCAGAGATTACATCCACTCGGCATCAAAGATCGCCACCAGTGCAAATATAGGGAACACCCCACACTATACAAAAATGGCTTGCTGTTTTCTTCACGCGGTGGCTGCACGTTAAGAATGAATTTTGTATCGCACCAAAACAAATTACAACTATATAACAAAAGGAAGGTTGGCATAAAACTTAACAGTCTAGCAGATAAATGCACCACCAGAAGTTCAGAAGCTCAGTTCATTTGACCTAACTGTTACGTTTTCATGCTGTATTGTCCGATGGAGCACCATAACCCTCGCCTTCATTTCCCCTAGGCTCCTGAACAACATAGAAAATGTCTGATAGTCTGGTATCAAAACCATGCATATCTTGATGACATTGAGCAATGTTTCTCCTTGCTTCACAAAGGGTCTATGTTAGGGAATGGACTTGTGTTTGGAGCACAGATACAACATTGCTTTGAGCTTGCATATCTTGATCATGAGGCAGTTTGGACGATATTGCCTTAACAACCAACATAGTATTACGCAGGAACGTGCTTTTGGCACTGTTAGTGGACAGGTACTGACCCACTGTAGCAAGAGCTGACATTGCGGTTATAGTTGCCTCGCCACCTTCAAAAGGTGGCGGTTCCACCATTTTTTCCATAGCTCGCTGAAAAGTTGAGGTTTTACATTAGTAGTACCAGAATAGAAGATATTAAGGAGGCAGCAAAACCAAACAAAATACCTTTGGTCTATATACAGAACTTATTCTGGTGAACCCATGTAAAATATTAGTGGTATTTTATTGCAAAGTACATAATAAAACCAGGTTCCAAACATATGACCATGTACCATCTCTAATGTATTGTCTATTTCTTCCATTGTATTGAGGGCTAAGGATAAAGAGATGAAGTTTATAATATGGTAAGCATAGTATGACGTCATTCATATCACAAAACAACTGAGAACAGACAAACAGGCAATTGTAACGTTGTGTGGGCAAGTCCAGCACGGAACTAGGTTATGGGTCAAGATCAAAGGAACATCACTCCTCTCTTTTAAACCTTGTAAGGTGCAATGATACACTAAGACAATTGTGTATAAAATTGAAAAGAGTAATAGACATTGGCTGCAAACCATGCAGTTCAAGGCACAAGTCAGAGTAAGTAGTAGTTAAAAGGCACCAGGATTAAGGACTTACAACAGCGGCTTTGACTGGTGTAGTCATGCCCTTATTCTTGCTGGTGTGACAGTCCTTACAGATTTCCACATCATTTGGTTCAGGTACTTTTTGGTCCTTGCGGGCTTTATTCTGCATTTGGAACAAGTCAATATAGATCTGATAATATGGTACATCGAAAAGAGTGAAACAGCAGCTAATTACAAGAGGCTCGCGGTGTGCAATATAGCTACGAGATCCTGTCGTCTGTTGGAATTTCACTTTCGTACGGTTGGCCTTGTTCTTTGAACAGTTCACCTATAAGAAGATAGATTTGTGTGGCACATGGGTAAATAGGACTTCAACATGTGATCTGATGACATATATATAATGTGCCTGATACTTCGGATCGGACCAGTGTTTAACGAGGCCTCTCTAGTCTTCATCAGGTATATTTTCCACTGGAGATGTTTGGGCAAGTTCACTGTTAGCCTTGCCTTCAAAGTGATTTTTCCTCAAGTTATACCGATACTATCGCAGAGCAGACTTGAAAACATGGGTGCAAGCTTGTCTGGTTGCATCATATTGGTTATCCAACTTGAACCTCATATGTTGAAAATTATGGGAGTCTCATTACCAGCATAGAAAGTATTGGACAGAGCAAGACGATATTACTAGTTTCCATACATAACCATACTTATAGATAAATGGTCGAGGAATATGTTGAACTGGGTTTCGTCTTTGTCATTCCTGTACTGAATCCATGTTGGGAGGATACGTACATGACACCTAATAGCAACCGCTGCCTCTGATACTAACTTGGCTGACTCTGTAGCATCACGTGGCCTTTTTAAACCTGCCTCAAAACGGATCTCCATTCTTCCTCCTCTAGATTTAGTTAACCTATCGACCATTATCCCTGATGTTTGTTTCCTCTTGCGCCTAGGTGCTAGTCCAACAACAAACATAGGAAGTGTTAGTGTACATCAAACTGTGAGACTACATATAAAGAAGCATGCAACTATAACTTGACTCCAACAACTACCTTCTTGCTGTTGAAGCTCACAAGGTTCATCTAATATTGCCAACTCATCTTGTGTCAATAGTGCTTGGGAAGTAGTGTCAGGTGGCAAGGGAGCTTGGGAACGTGCTGCTAGCTCAGTTGACGCATGAGTACGCCGTGCAGCTGGTAGTACTATGGTAGGTGTTGCAAGAACTAGGGCTGTCTCTGCTTGTTTGGTGGCAGCTATTTGTTTCTGTTTGTCTTTTTTTGCAACTCATGTAGCATGGGATGCCGTGTTTGTAGAATTTTCTGCTGGACTTTTACCTTCTATTGCACCATCAGTACTAGCAGAATCTACAGGATTCATTCCCTGCTATTCTGTGTTTCTTCCTCTTTCTCTGTGCCATGTTAAGTCAAGCCGACAAGAAAAACGAATAACAATTTAGTTCTTCAGAACAAATTGATGCGTGATGCAGACGAACTAAACTTTGATGTTAGACAACCACATGATAGGAGGATGTAATATGTATGAAAAACAGGACAGAAGAGATAACCAGAACTATGATGTGTAAACTAAGAAGAAGACATTTCACCAAATTAGAAGCAATGCAATGGAAGGTAGACACCATATGAAAGATGCTACAAATATCGCTCTGCCAAGTTAACAGTGTCTCATCATAAATGGCGTTTAAACAAATGTGAAGCAGTACAAGAAATGAATCATATGCAAGATGCAAACAACATCACACTACCATGTTAGAGGTCTCTCATCATTAGTGCCATTGCATATTCACAGTGTCGGTGTCAAAACCGGTGGATCTCGGGTAGGGGGTCCCGAACTGTGCATCTAGGCCGGATGGTAATAGGGGACAAGGGACACGAAGTTTTACCCAGGTTCGGGCCCTCTTGATGGAGGTAAAACCCTACGTCCTACTTGATTAATATTGATGATATGGGTGTTACAAGAGTAGATCTACCACGAGATCAGAGAGGCTAAACCCTAGAAGCTAGCCTACGGTATGATTGTATGTTGTGATTGTTGTCCTACGGACTAAAACCCTTCGGTTTATATAGACACCGGAGAGGGTTAGGGTTACACAAGGTCGGTTACAAAGGAGGAGATATCCATATACGTATTGCCTAGCTTGCCTTCCACACCAAGTAGAGTCCCATCCGGACACGAGATGAAGTCTTCAATCTTGTATCTTCATAGTCCAACAGTCCGGCCAATGGAGATAATCCGGCTGTCTGGAGACCCCCTAATCCAGGACTCCCATAGTAGCCCCTGAACTAGGCTTCAATGATGATGAATCCGGCGCGTAGTTGTCTTCGGCATTACAAGGCGGGTTCCTTCTCCGAATACATCACAGAAGAATTTGAATACGAGGATAGTGTCCGACCCTGCAAATAAGTTCCACATTTCACCGTAGAGAGAACAATGTTTTCGCAGATCTAATCCGCTAGCTTGTTTTGGCAACATGACGTTACGTCATGGCCCGGTAAATATTCGAACTGTTTCTTTTAACAAGCCCCGCACATAACGTGAGGCAGTTTTTCGACACGTCTTGTCAAAGCAGAGATCGTGTCCCCTTATTATGGGATTCCCATCAATACGGGCGTGGGTAACCCAACTGCGCCATCAATTGCGGTGCTTGGGGGGTAAGCGAGATTTACCAGGCAAGTGGGGACGCTTAATTTTGTCCGCCCATATAAAGGGATAAGGATTCACCTTTCTATCCACGCCTTGTTCCTCCTCTGCTCATCCGCTCCCGCACACTCGAGCTCTAGCGCCCAAGCTCTCACTACCATCTCAACCTTCTCCAACCATGTCCGGAGAGGGAGGCAAGTGGATGGTCTCCTCCGTCATGGAGGGAGACGTCAAGAAACTGAGGAGAGCTGGATACCTGCACGACGACATCGCCCACCGGCTCCCAGATGAGGGACAGCTCATCCCCACCCCCAAGCCTCATGAGAGGGTGGTATTCCTCACCCATTTCCTCCGCGGACTGGGATTCCCTCTCCATCCCTTCGTCCGGGGGCTCATGTTTTATTACGGCCTAGATTTCCACGATCTGGCCCCGAACTTCATCCTCAACATCTCGGCGTTTATCGTCGTGTGCGAGGCCTTCCTCCGCATCAAGCCCCACTTCGGCTTATGGATGAAGACCTTCAATGTCAAGCCGAAGGTAGTGAGCGGCCGCCAGGCGGAGTGCGGAGGCTCCATGGTGGGCAAGATGCCTAACATCACATGGCTCAAGGGCACGTTCGTGGATACCATAAAGGGGTGGCAATCGGGGTGGTTCTATATCACCGAGCCACGCGACCCCGCATGGGTAGCGACCCTCGAGTTCCGATCTGGCATCCCCATGCGGCTTACCTCCTGGAAAGGGAAGGGCCTGTCCTGGGGTAATTCAAAAGAGCTGACCGGACTCCAGTCATGTATTCAGAACATGGTGGACAAGAAGCTCAAGCTTGTCAACATAGTCTAGGTTATGCTCGTCCGCCGGATACTCCCGTGCCAACAAGGGGAGTTTACCTTGTGGGAGTTCAATCCGGCGCAACACCGAACTCTGAACAGGCTCTTCGACACGACTCATGAAGATGCCTGGTGGGTGCTGTTCAAGAGCGCCGTGGTCCCTCCCCCCATTACTGAGGATCGCGGATTCAGCGCGAAGCGCCATGCCAGTGCAGTAAGCTGTTTTACCTTTCACAGGATACTTGTTTTCTATATAGATTGACTCTATGCGGGATCTAAACTCTCGTGCCGTTAACAGGACTGGTAGAAGATGGCCGGACAAATCGACTATCCGGCTCCCTTGCCCGAAGGCCCTGCAGACGCCCTTCCAGCGAAGATGTTGACTCCGGCCCCTTACAAGGTGCCGGAGAAGACCAAGAAGACCAAGGGAGCTCGAAAGAGTTCCCGACGCCAGGCGTCGTCGGACTCACCGTCCGATGACTCTATGGCGCACTCTTCCCCCGAAGACGAGGAAGAGGAGGAAGAGGCTCCCCCACCGACTGGGGGAGACAAGAAAAGGAAGGCCGCCCCAACTGGGGAGGCCGGAGGGTCCAAGAAGGGAAGGACGCTCCTTCCGGACAGCTCCACCGCCACCGACGAAAGTGAAGACGGGTGGTTGCCCAGGGCCAAGCCCCAGGGGAGATCATAAGTATTTGGATACCAAAGTAACCCATAGGATTCCTTTGTCGCATTGCTTTTCATAACGCCGAACTCAATTGTGCAGGCCGCCCCGAGCCAATATCGAGGTATCCTCGGACGGCTCCCTGGGCTCGTCAGACATGGATAGCGATCCAGTCCTGACCGCCACCTCCCCTCATCCAGCCGATGACGCCGAGGTGCTGTCTCAAGAGGCACCGGATCGAGGAGGGACGGTCCCGGAGGCGCCTCGAGGCGACCTTCCGGACTCCGGGAGCCGAGGGGACGGGGTCCCCGAGAGCTCTGAGTTCGGCCCTCAGCCGAACACCACGCCGGACCCTCCAACGGTTCCAAGCTCGGGCGGGCGGTCCCCTTCTAAGGGGGCGAGACGCCTGTGCCGGTGACCTCTGTCCATCCAGAGTTGACGGACACTATGTTGGAAGCGCTTCGCAGTGCTTCCATCGAGGAGGAGCACCGCACTATCATGAGTGCGGTGATACAGAAGGTTCAGTCCGCCAAGAGCGGATTGACTGAAGCCTGTACTAGTGAGGGAGTCCTGGATTAGGGGGTGTTCGGATAGCCGGACTATACCTTCAGCCGGACTCCTGGACTACGAAGATACAAGATTAAAGACTCCGTCCCGTGTCCGGAAGGGACTTTCCTTGGCGTGGAAGGCAAGCTTGGCGATACGGATATGAAGATCTCCTACCATTGTAACCGACTTTGTGTAACCCTAACCCTCTCCGGTGTCTATATAAACCGGAGGGTTTTAGTCCGTAGGACAACATACACATCAACAATCATACCATAGGCTAGCTTCTAGGGTTTAGCCTCTCCGATCTCGTGGTAGATCTACTCTTGTACTACCCATATCATCAATATTAATCAAGCAGGACGTAGAGTTTACCTCCATCGAGAGGGCCCGAACCTGGGTAAAACTTCGTGTCCCTTGCCTCCTGTTACCGTCCGGCCTAGACGCACAGTTCGTGTCCCTACCCGAGATCCGCCGGTTTTGACATCGACATTGGTGCTTTCATTGAGAGTTCCTCTGTGTCGTCGCCATCAGGCTCGATGGCTCCTACGATCATCAATAGCGATGCAGTCCAAGGTGAGACCTTCCTCCCCGGACAGATCTTCGTCTTCGGTGGCTTCGCACTGCGGGCCAATTCACTTGGCCGTCTGGAGTAGATTGAAAGCTACGCCCCTGGCCGTCAGGTCAGATTTGGAAGTTTAAACTACACAGCTAACATCCGCGGGGACTTGATCTTCCACGGATTCGTGCCACTGCCGAGCGCGCCGCACTGTCCCGACGAGCATGATCTAGCTCTGCCGCCGAACAGTGCCCTGGAGGCCGCACCTGCATCAGCTTCGACCCTTAATTCGGAGCCAACTGCGTTGATCGAGGATGGGCGGTTGGACGCCACCTCGGGGGCTGCGATCCCAACGGCGATTGAGCCGAACACCAGCCCCGTACTCTATGAGACTCGTGACTCCAAGGAGCCGGACTCCTCTCCGGACTCCGAACCCTCCGTGCCCCTGCCGATCGAATCCGATTGGGCGCCGATCATGGAGTTTACTGCCGCGGACATCTTTCAGCACTTGCCTTTCGGCGATATCCTGAAGACACTGAAGTCTCTCTCTTTATCAGGAGAGCCCTGGCCGGACTACGGTCAGCAAGGTTGGGGTACGGACGATGAAGAAATTCAAAGCCCACCCACCACCCACTTTGTAGCCACTGTCGACGACTTAACCAACATGCTCGACTTCGACTCCGAAGATCTCGACGGTATGGACGCCGATGAAGGAGATGATGACGAACGAGCGCCTACGAGGCCCAGGAAAGCCACCTCGTCATAAGACATTTACATGGTGGACACCCCAAAAGAAGGAGATGGCGATGGAACAGCGGAGGATGACCCCTCCAAGAAACAGCCTAAGCGCCAGCGTCAGCGGTGCCGCTCAAAATCCCGCCAAAACAAATACATTGATTCCAGCACGGGAGATAATAATACTCCAAAAAGTGCCGAAGAAAATCCCCTCCAGCAAGATTTAGCACAGGAGGATGGAGAAACCAGCCCTCATGAGAGAGCGGCAGACAGAGAGGTTGAGGACGACAATTATATGCCTCCCTCCGAAGACGAGGCAAGCCTCGACGACGATGAATTCGTCGTGCCAGAGGATCCCATCGAGCAAGAGCGTTTTCAATGCAGGCTTATGGCCACGGCTAGAAGCCTCAAGAAAAAACAGCAACAACTTAGAGCTGATCAAGATTTGCTAGTCGATAGATGGACTGAAGTCCTCGCAGCCGAAGAGCATAAACTCGAACGCCCCTCCAAGAGCTACCCAAAACGCAGGTTGCTACCCCAATTAGAGGAGGAAGCACTTGATGCAGCCGACCGGCCACCTCGTGGCCGCGACAGAGAGGCCTCTCGGCCCTCCACTCAAGCCGCACCCCGTACCAAGGCACGGGAATATGCGCCAGACTTACGAGATATGTTGGAGGACAAGGAAAGGCAAACAAGATCGATCTATGGATCGTGGGGGCGCCCCACAGCTCGAGACGGTAACTGTCATGCCGGCCACAAATTCGGCAGGGCCGAACACAGTAGACAAAGCTCATTGGAGCTACGTCATTATATAGCCCAGTACAGAGGCGCCGCACACCCACTATGCTTCACAGACAAAATAATGGATCATCAAATCCCCGAGGGTTTCAAACCCGTAAACATCGAATCATATGATGGCACAACAGATCCGGCGGTATGGATCGAGGATTATCTCCTTCATATCCACGTGGCCCGCGGCGATGATTTCCACGCCATCAAATACCTCCCACTCAAACTTAAAGGACCAGCTCGGCATTGGCTTAACAACTTGCCAACAGGATCAATCAGTTGTTGGGAGGACCTGGAAGCCGCATTCCTCGACAATTTCCAGGGCACTTATGTGCGACGCCCAGACGCCGATGACCTAAGTCACGTAATTCAGCAGCCAGAGGAATCGGCCAGGCAATTCTGGACACGGTTCCTAACAAAGAAAAATCAAATAGTCGACTGTCCGGACGCTGAGGCCCTAGCAGCCTTCAAGCACAATATCCATGACGAGTGGCTGGCCTGGCACCTTGGACAGGAAAAGCCGAAATCTATGGCAGCACTCACGACACTCATGACCCGCTTTTGCGCAGGAGAAGACAGCTGGCTTGCTCGTAGCAACAATATGACCAAGAACCCTGGTAATTCGGAAACCAGGGACAGTAGTGGCAGGTCGCGTCGCAACAAGCAGAAGCGCCGCATTAACAACGACAATGCTGAGGATACGACAGTTAATGCCGGATTAAGAGGCTCCAAATCCGGTCAGCGAAAAAAGTCATTCAAAAGGAATCCTAGGGGCCCGTCCAGTTTGGACCGAATACTCGACCGCTTGTGCCAGATACATGGCACCCCCGAAAAGCCGGCCAATCACACCAACAGGGATTGTTGGGTGTTCAAGCAGGCAGGCAAGTTAAACGCCAAAAATGAAGACAAGGGGCTGCATAGCGATGACGACGAGGAGCCCCGGCCGCCGAACAACAGTGGACAGAAGGGTTTCCCCCCACAAGTGCGGACGGTGAACATGATATACACAACCCACGTCCCCAAAAGGGAGCGGAAGCGCGCGTTAAGGGACGTATACGTGCTAGAGCCAGTCGCCCCAAAGTTCAACCCATGGTCCTCCTACCCGACCACCTTTGATCGAAGGGACCATTCCACTAGCATCCATCATGGCGGATTCGCCGCATTGGTTCTAGACCCAATTATTTACGGATTTCATCTCACTAGAGTCCTTATTGATGGCGGCAGCAGCCTGTACCTGCTTTACTAGGATACAGTGCGGAAAATGGGCATAGATCCCTCGAGGATTAAGCCCACCAAAATGACCTTTAAAGGCGTAATACCAGGTCTAGAGGCCAACTGTACAGGATCAGTCACACTTGAAGTGGTCTTCGGATCTCCGGATAATTTCTAAAGCGATGAGTTAATCTTCGACATAGTCCCGTTCCGCAGTGGTTATCACGCACTGCTCGGGCGAACCGCATTCGCAAAGTTCAATGTGGTACCGCAGTACGCATACCTTAAGCTCAAGATGCCAGGCCCTCGAGGAGTAATTACGGTCAATGGAAACACCGAATGCTCCCTCCTAACGGAGGAGCACACAGCGGCCCTTGCAGCGGAAGTACAAAGCAGCCTCTCCAGGAAGTTCTCCAGTCCGGCCACTAAACGACCGGACACCGTCAAGCGCGCCCGGAGTAACCTACAACAAGACCGCCTGGCACGATCCAAGCAGGCGTAGCAACGCGGCCCCAACCCCAACCCTCGCAAAAAGGCAACGCTAGTACTTCGCGTACATAACTACGCTCTAGAGATACCATGGGTACAGGGGGAGGGGCACCATCACGGCATGCCCGAAACACGGCTTAAACCGTACCAGGGGCTGCCGGTTTTTTAATTTTTTTTCTTACTTTCAGGACTCCATCCTTCGGAAGGCCTGTTCAGCAGTTCAATTGCCGCACAAACGATGCAAGAACCAGGGAAGCAGACAAGCCACGCCACATTACGGAACCTCCAGGTGGTCTCTATCACGAGCAGTATACCTGTTCCGCATACTATTCCACAGCTTGCCCCTTTAACGGACATGTTAACTAGTCCAACCTTTCACTTATCGCATTATTTGTATCATTCTGCTATGATCGCAGCCCCTTCTTAATAAACAATGCATAGCTTTTGTCTATTTTTGCATTACCTTTTTTCTTTGTATATGTTCTTTAACGACATGTTGCACCCGTACACGTTGATACGGCCAAAATACGCCAGGGGCTTTAGTACCCCTCAATATGGTGTGAGAAGTCCGAACACTTTAACAAGTGCGGCACCCCGAACTTATAGCATTATATGCATCGGCTCCGAATCATGTCTTGGGTCAATAGTTGGGTTTGCCCGGCTCCTATGTTTTGGTGCCTTACGTTCCACTATATCGGCTAAGGTAGCACTAGGAGAACCACTGCGATTGTGCCCCAGTTGAGCTAGGTCGAGCACCTTAGTGGAGAAAGCTAAAACTGTCTGTCATGATGAAGCGAGAGCTGGTCGCTGTTCGAGAGGTTTTTCGAGTCCCCAAAGACTTATGCCGCTTAGGGCGAGGAGCCGGCTCTGTCCGGCCAAGGCGTGGATAGCGCCCCGAACTCGGTCTTCCGAACACTAGGGGCTTCGCCGAAATTTAAAATTATAGAATTCTATGGCTAAGTGAGAGTGTTGATGCATTATAGTCCGATTGCCTTGTTCGTTGGGCTGAGCGCCTCCCTCGAAGGACCCAAACATGGGAAAAAGAGCGCTCAGGTTTATCCCCGAACACCCCGGCACTAGCGGCACGGGGGCAGAAGCCGACGACTCGCCATCTCTCAGAATTGATAAACAGCCGCACAGAAGGTAATATTTTAAATTCCAATAGCATTGCTTAGCGCATATGAACAAGTTTTCAGCGCACAGGACAAAACGAGCAAGTTTCACTCAAAAATTACATCCCTAAAACATTCATCCGCCACAAGGCAGGCACCCTTCAGAACATCCTTATAGTAATTTTCGGGCTTGCGATGCTCTTTCCCCGGTGGTGGCCCGTCCTTCACAAGCTTCTCAGCATCCAGCTTGCCCCAGTGCACCTTAGCACGGGCAAGGGCCCTACGGGCACCTTCAATGCAGACGGAGCGCTTGATGACTTTGAACCTTGGACAGGCCTCCACCAGCCGCCGCACCAGCCCGAAATAGCTCCCAGGCAGAGCCCCTCCAGGCCACAGCCGAACAATGAGGCCCTTCATGGCATGTTCGGCCGCCTTGTGGAGCTCGACCAGTTGCTTCAGCTGGTCGCTCAGGGGCACGGGGTGTCCGGCCTCAGCATACTGAGACCAGAACACCTTCTCTGTCAAGCTGCCCTCCTCGGCTCGATAGAATGCGGCGGCATCGGACACACTCCGGGGAAGATCTGCGAACGCTCCTGGAGAGCTCCGAATTCGGGTAAGTAACAAGTAACTCACGTTTATGTGTTTGCTTTGCATAAAGAATGCCTTACCCGCCGCTATCTTATTCACCTCATCCAACTCCTGGAGGGTCTTCTGGGATTCGGCCTTGGTAGACTTGGCATTTTCAATAGACACCGCAAGCTCGGACGCTCGCGTCTTTGAGTCAAGCTCCAAACTCTCATGTTCTTCCATGAGAGCCTGGAGCTCTTGCCGTACCTTGCCAACCTCGGCCTCATACTTCTCCCGCTCAGTGCGCTCCAAGGCCGCCCTCTTCTCGGCCTTGACCAGCGCTTGCTTAAGGGTCGCCACCTCAGACATGGCCCCTACAATAGCCACGATAATCCTGTCATTCTTTGCAATTGCACCTTTTTATATATATTTAAAAAATAAGGTATTTCTTACCTTCATTGTCCTCGAGCTGCTTCTTGGCACGCCCAAGCTCTTGCTTGGACCGCTCGAGGTTCTGCTTTAGCGTGTCCACTTCCGCAGTCAGTGCGGCGGACGCAAGCAGAGAAGCCTGCATACGCATATTGACTCATTTTTGTTAGACTCCTGTGAATTTTATTTGATCCTCTATTCGTCCTTTCTTCCCGAACGCCAAACAGAGCATCAGGGGCTACTGTCTATGCGGAAATATTATTTACACATTCTTTACTTACCTCAAAGCCTGTTAAAAGGCTAGTACAAGATTCAGTCAGTCCGCTCTTGGTGGACTGAACCTTCTGGACCACCGCACTCATAATAGTGCAGTGTTCCTCGTTGATGGAGGTGCCTTGCAGCGCCTCCAACATATTGTCCGGCGTCTCCAGTTGGACGGGGGCCACCGGCACGGTGGACTTGCTCCTCTTGGAAGGAGGTCCCCCACCGGACTCTGGAACCTTTGAAGGTTCCCGAGCGGTGTCCGGCCTAGAGCCGGACTTGGAGCCCTGGGGGTTTCATCCCCTTTACTCTTGGAGTCCGGGAGGTCACCTTGCGGCGCCTCCAGGAGACAACTTCCTCCCGACTTGGAACCTGTTGGGACAACACTTCGGTGTCGTCCGTAGGGCGGGGGGAGGAAGCCGTCGGAAGCGAGTTCACATCCGACGAGTCCAGTGAGCCGCTCGACGACACGTCGAGCCGGTCTTTGGGTGGGCTGCATAAACATGTTCGACGTAAGGGAAAGTTGTGCAATAAACGAATACTATGAATTACTCTAGTATCCGAATACTTACGATTTTGCCAGGGGCTTGGCCCTGGGCTGCCACTCCTCTCTGCCGTCGTCGGCGTCGATGGAGTAGTCCGGAGGAAGGGTTTTCCCCTTCTTGGACCCTCCGGCCTCCCCAGAGAGGGCGGCCTTCCTTTTCTTCTCTCCCCCCGCTGGAGGGGGAGAGGTCTCTTCTTCTTCTTCCTCGTCTTCACGGGAGGAATGCGCCTCGGAACCTTCGGATGATGGATCCGACACCTCCTGGCACCGGGCACTCTTTCGAGTCCCCGCGGCCTTCTTCTCCGGCACCACATAGGGTGCCGGAACCAGCAGCTTCGCCAAGCGTGCGTCCGCTGGGCCTTCGGGCAAAGGAGCCGGACAGTTGATCTGTCTGGATGTCACCTTCCAATCCTGTCAAAGGTAAGGGAGCTTAGGTCCCGCATGGAGTCAAACTATGAAAAACTGATACCCTGTAAAAGGAAAAAACAGCTTACCGCGAGAGCGTGACGCTGCGCACTGAATCCGCGATCCTCGGTAGCAGATGCGGGAGCCTCGGTGCCCTTGAAAAGCACCTTCCAGGCATCTTCGTACGTCGTGTCGAAGAGCCTGCTCAGAGTTTGGTGCCGCGCCGGGTTGAACTCCCACAGGTTGAAAGCCCGTTGTTGACACGGGAGGATCAAGCGGATGAGCATAACCTGGACTACGTTGACAAGTTTGAGCTTCTTGTCCACCAGGGTTTGGACGCATGTTTGGAGTCCGATCAGCTCTCCTTTCTTACCCCACGACAGGCCCGTCTCCTTCCAGGAAGTGAGCCGCGTAGGGGGTCCAGATCGAAACTCAGGGGGTGCGACCAATTCGGCGTCGCGCGGCTCGGTGATGTAAAACCATCCTGATTGCCACCCCTTCAGGGTCTCCACAAAGGAGCCATCGAGCCATAGGATGTTGGCCATCTTGCCCACCATGGCGCCTCCGCACTCCGCCTGGTTGCCGCGCACCACCTTCGGCTTGACATTGAAAGTCTTGAGCCATAGGCCGAAATGGGGGCGGATGCGGAGGAAGGCCTCGCACACGACGGTAAACGCCGAGATGTTGAGGACGAAGTTCGGGGCCAAATCATGGAAATCCAGGCCGTAGTAGAACATGAGCCCCCGGACAAATGGGTGGAGAGGGAAGCCCAGTCCGCGGAGGAAATGGGGGAGGAACACCACCCTATCATGGGGCCTAGGGGTGGGGATAAGCTGCCCCTTTTCGGGAAGCCGGTACGCGATGTCGTTAGACAGGTATCCGGCCTTCCTCAGCTTTTTGATGTGTCCCTCCGTAACGGAGGAGACCATCCACTTTCCCCCCGCTCCGGACAAGGCTGGAGAAGGTTGAGGTGGGGAGTGCGGACATGGGTGCTGGAGCTCGAGTGCGTAAGAATGGATAGGTGAAGGAGGAAGAAGGCGTAGGTGAAAAGGTGGATCCTTATCCCCTTATATGGCTGGACGCAACTACATGTCCCCACCAGCCTGGTAAAACTCGCTTATCTCCAAGCACCGTAATCAATGGCGCGGTTGGGTTACCCACGCCCGTATTGATGAGAATCCCGGGATAAGGGGACACGATCTCTGCTTTAACAAGACGTGCCAAGGAAACCGCCTCGCATGACGCGCTGAGGTGGGATAATGAGATGACTCGGATAAAGGCTTGGCCGTGGTGTGACATGCTACAGAATACGTCAGCAGATTAGATTGGTGTAAATATTATTCTCTCTATGGCAATATGTGGAAACTTATTTTGCAGAGCCGGACACTATCTTTGTGTTCAAAATCTTCTATGAAGTACTTGGAGGAGGAACCCGCCTTGCAATGCCGAAGACAATCTGCGCGCCGGACTCGTCGTCATTGCAGCCTGGTTCAAGGGCTACTGAGGGAGTCCTGGATTAGGGGGTGTTCAGATAGCCGGACTATACCTTCAGCCGGACTCCTGGACTATGAAGATACAAGATTAAAGACTCCGTCCCGTGTGCGGAAGGGACTTTCCTTGGCGTGGAAGGCAAGCTTGGCGATACGGATATGAAGATCTCCTACCATTGTAACCGACTTTGTGTAACCCTAACCCTCTCTGGTGTCTATATAAACCAGAGGGTTTTAGTCCGTAGGACAACATACACATCAACAATCATACCATAGGCTAGCTTCTAGGGTTTAGCCTCTCCGATCTCGTGGTAGATCTACTCTTGTACTACCCATATCATCAATATTAATCAAGCAGGACGTAGGGTTTTACCTCCATCGAGAGGGCCCGAACCTGGGTAAAACTTCGTGTCCCTTGCCTCCTGTTACCATCCGGCCTAGACACACAGTTCGGGACCCCCTACCCGAGATCCGCCGGTTTTGACACCGACAACTAGCCTTCTAACAGGCTTCGAGGTAAGTGTTTTAAAATGTAGTAGAAATATTACCACATAGACAGTAGCCCCTAATGCTTTGTTCGGTGTTCACAAAGAAAAGCCGAATAGAGGATCAAATAATATCGCAGGAGTCTAATATAAGTATGTCAATATGCATATACAGGCTTCGCTTCTGGCGTCCGCCGCACTAACTGCGGAGGTCGCCGTACTGAAGGAGGCTCTCGAGGGGTCCCAGAAAGAGCTCGGCCTTGCTAAGAGGCAGCTCGAGGAGAACAAGGGTAAGTAATACCCGTCTATAGATGAAAAAAGGACGCGATTGCTAAATGACAGGATCATTGTATGTTTGCCAGGGGCCACAACCGAGGTGGCGAACCTGAAGCAAGCGCTGTCCCAGGCCGAAGAGAAGGCGGCCTAGGAGCGCACTGAGCGAGAGAGGCACGAGGCTCGGGTGGGCGAGGTGCAGCAAGAGCTCCAGGCTCTCGTGACGAAGCACGAGGCGTTGGAGCTTAACTTGAAGACGCGAGAGTCTGAGCTTGCCGCGGCCCGTGAGAGTGCGAAGAGTGCCAAGGCCGAGGCCCAGAAGGCCCTTCAGGAGATCGACGCGATAAAGAAGATAGCGGCGGGTAAGGCTTTCTATATGCAAAGCAAGCATGTACAAGTAAATTATCGATTACTTACCCGGATCCGGAGCTCTTCAGGAGCATTCGCAGATTTGCCCCGCAGTTTGTCCGATGCCGCATAATTTTACCAGGCCGAGGACGGTAGCTCGACGAAGAAGTTGTTCTGGTCTCAGTATGCTGAGGCCGAACATCCGGTGCCGATAAGCGACCAGCTGAAGCAGATGGCCGAGCTACATAAGGTGGCCGATCAGGCCATGAAGGGCTTCATAGTCCAGTTGTGGCCTGGTGATGCCCTTCCGAACAGTTTCTTTGGCCTGCTGAGGCGGCTTGTGGATGCTTGCCCACGGCTGGAGGTCGTCAAGCGATCCATCTAGATTGAAGGTGCACGCCAGGCCTTCGCCCGTGTGAAAACGCAGTGGGTCAAGCTAGACGCCGTGAAGCTGATCAAGGAGGGGCCGCCGGAGGGCAAGGAGCACCGCCACCCCGAGATGTACTACGAGGGTGTTCTGCCGGGCGCCCGTCTTATCGCGGATGAGTGTTTGCAAAATGTAATATTTGAATGAGACTTGCTCGTTTTGTCCTGTATGTATGAAAACTTGTGTCGTATTCGCTATGCAACACGTGTGTGAATTTAAAATATTGCCTTCTGTTTGGCTGTTTATCCAATCTGAGAGATGGCTAGTCCTCGGCTTCTGCCCCCATGCCACGAGTGCTGGGGTGTTCGGGATAAACCTGAGCACTCTTGTTCTCATGTTTGGGTCCTTCGAGGGAGGTGCTCAGCACAACGAACAAGGCAACCGGACTAATAATGCTTTATCACTCTCACTTAGCCATAGAATTCTATAATTTTAAATTTCGACGAAGCCCCTAGTATTCAGAGGGCCAAATTCGGGGCGCGATACACGCCTGTAAGCCGGACGGAGCCGGCCCCTCGCCCTAAGCGGCATAAGTCTTTAGGGACTCGAAAAACCTCGCCGAACAGCGACCAGTCTCTCACCTTATCATGACAGTCAGTTTTAGCTTTCTCTACTGAGGTGCTCGGCCCGGTAGAACCGGGGCACAATCGCAGTAGTTCTCCTAGCGCTACCTTAGCCGATAGAGCGGAACGTAAGGTACCAAAACATAGGAGCCGGGCAAACCCAACATTTGACCAAAGACATGATTCGGAGCTGATGCATATAATGCTATAAGTTTGGGGTGCCGCACTTGTGAAAATGTTCGGACTTTGCACACCATATTGTGGGTACGTAAGCCACTGGTGTGTTGGCCGTACCAGAGTGTACGGTTGCTAGGCGTCATTAATGAACACATAGATATGTATATATATAACAAAAATGCGATAATAGTCGTAATGTCATGCATTGTATATTAAAAAAATTGCATTAAAGCAGAGTGATACAGATAGTGTAATAAGAAAAAGAGTAGGACTATGTCCCTTCCAAGGGCGAGCTGAGGAATTATACGAAATCTGTAATCAACCTGGGAATTCCATAGTTTTCGGCCTCCTTTGTTGTTGTATCATGTGTACGGCAATAGAGCTGCTGGACAGTGTTTCCAGAGATTGAAGTCCTGAAAGAAAAAGAAAAATAACCGAACGGGAAGCCCCTGGTGCGTTTTAAGCCGCGTTTTGGGGCGTGCCACAGTTGTGCCCCCCCCCTCCCCACCTGTGCCCACGATATTTTTAATGCATAATTATGTAAGCGCGACACGAACAACGCCGTTGGGCTGGGATTGGGGTGGCCGCCGTATTGCTACGCGAGCTCAGATCGCGCCAGGCGGTCTGTTTGCTAATTGCCCCGAGCGCGCTTGAAGGTGTCCGGGCTTTAAAACGCCGAACTTTTAGAGTGCCTCGAGAGGCTGCTTTGCGCTTCTGCTGCAAGGGCCGCGGTGTGCTCCTCTGTTTGGAGAGAGCGCTCTGTGTTTCCATTGACTGTAATAACTCCGCGAGGTCCTGGCATCTTGAGCTTGAGGTATGCATAATGTGGTACCGCATTGAATCTAGCAAATGTGGTTCGTCCAAGCAGCGCGTGATAACCACTGCGGAACGGGACTATATCGAAGATTAAATCTTCGCTTCGGAAGTTATCCGGGGATCCTAAGACCACTTGCAGTGTAATTGAGCCTGTGTAGTGGGCCTCTACGCCTGGAATAACGCCGTTAAAGGTTGTCTTTGTGGGTTTGATCCTTGAGGGGTCTATACCCATTTTGCGCACTGTGTCCTGATAAAGCAGGTTCAGGCTGCTGCCGCCGTCCATAAGGACTCGAGTGAGGTGAAATCCGTTGATGATTGGGTCTAGGACCAGTGCGGCGAATCCACCATGACGGATACTAGTGGGGTGGTCCCTGCGATCGAAGGTGATCGGACAGGAGGACCAAGGGTTGAGCTTTGGGGCGACTGGCTCCAACGGATATACGTCCCTGAGCGCACGCTTCCGCTCCCTCTTGGGGATGTGGGTTGCGTATATCATGTTCACCATCCGCACTTGCGGGGAAACCTCTTATGTCCTCCAGTGTGCGGCTACCGGGGCTCTTCCTCGTCATCGCTGTGCGGCCCCTTGTCCTTGTTTTCGGCAATTAACTTGCGGGCCTGCTTGAACACCCAACCATCCCTGTTGGTGTGATTGGCTGGCTTGTCTGGGGTGCCGTGTATTTGACACGAGCAATCGAGTATACGGTCCAAGCTGGACGGACCCGACGTACTTTGTTTGAATGGCTTTTTCTGATGACCGGGTTTAGAGCCTTTGAATCCGGCATTGACTGCCGTATCCTCAGTACTTTCACCGTTAATGCGGCGTTTATGCTTGTTGCGACATGACCTGCTATTGCCGTCCTTGGTATCTGAGGTACCATGGTTCTTTGATATGTTATTACTGCGAGCCAACCAGCTGTCTTCTCCCACACAAAAGCGGGTCATGAGCGTCGTGAGGGGTGCAATAGATTTCGGCTTTTCCTGACCAAGGTGCCAGGCTAGCCACTCGTCTCGGATGTTGTGCTTGAAAGCCGCTAAGGCCTCCGCATCCGGACAGTAGATGATTTGATTTTTCTTTGTAAGGAACCGAGTCCAGAATTTCCTGGCCGACTCTTCTGGCTGCTGAATTATGTGGCTCAAGTCATCGGCATCTGGTGGTCGCACATAAGTGCCCTGAAAGTTGTCGAGGAATGCGGCCTCCAGATCTTCCCAACAGCTAATGGAGTCTGCTGGAAAACTATTAAGCCAATGCCACGCAGGTCCTTTGAGTTTTAGTGGGAGGTACTTGATGGCATGTAAGTCATCACCGCGGGCCATGTGGATGTGGAGGAGGAAGTCCTCAATCCATACCGCGGGGTCTGTAGTGCCATCGTATGATTCAATGTTTACAGGTTTGAAACCCTCTGGGAATTGATGTTCCATTACTTTGTCTGTGAAGCATAAGGGGTGTGCGGCGCCTCTGTATTGGGCTATATCGCGACGCAGCTCGAATGGGTCCTGCCCGCTGTGTTCAGCCCGGCCGGATTTCCTTTTACTGTATCCGGCATGACGTTTATCTTCTCGTAGGGTGGTGCGCCCTCGTGATCCGTAGATCGATCTTGAATGCTTTGCTTTGTCCTCCAATATGTCTCGCAGGTCTGGCGTATCTCCCCATGCCTTTTTATTTGAATGGCGTTGGGGTGAAGGCTGAGTTTTTGGCTGGAATGCCTCTCTATCGCGGCCACGAGGTGGCCGATCAGCCGTTTCATACGCTTCTTCCTCCAGTCGGGGAAGTAACCTGCGCCTTGGATAACTCTTGGAGGGACGCTCAAGTTTATATTGCTCGGCCGCAAGGACTTCAGTCCATTTGTCAGCTAGCAGATCTTGATCATCTTGAAGCTGCTGCTGCTTTTTCTTCAGGATATTTGTCGTGGCCATAAGCATGCGCTTGAAGCGCTCTTGTTCAACGGGATCCTCTGGTATGGCGGATTCATCGTCGCCGAGGCCTGCCTCGTCTTCGGAGGGGGGCATGTAATTGTCATCCTCCTCCTCTCCGCCAGCTGCTCTCTTAGGAGAGCTGGCTCCTTCATCCTCCTGCTCTAAATCCTGCTGGAGGGGATTGTTGTTGTCTTCAGCGCTATCCGGAGTGTTATTATCTCCTGTGCCGGTATCACCACTTTTGCTTTGGCGGGACTTAGAGCGGCGCCGCTGACGTCGGTGCTTGGGTTGCTTCTTGGAGGGGTCATCCTCTGTTATCTCATCGCCATTGCCTTCATTGGGTGTATCCACCATGTATATGTCATACGACGAGGTGGCTGTCTAGTGCCCTATAGGTGCTGGTTCATGTTCGCCTCCTACATCGTCATCCATACCGTCGATGTCTTCGGAGTCGAAGTCGAGCATGTCGGTTAAATCATCGATAGTGGCTACAAAGTGGATGGTGGGCGGGCGTCGAATTTCTTCGTCGTCCGCATCCTAATCCTGTTGGCCATAATCCGGCCAGGGCTCTCCTGACAAAGAGAGAGACCTTAGTGAATTCAGAATGTCGCCGAAGGGTGAGTGCTGAAAGATATCCGCAGCGGTGAATTCCATGATCGGCGCCCACTCGGATTCGATTGGCAGGAGCGCGGATGGTTCGGGGTCCAGAAGAGAGTCCGGTACCTTGGAGTCACGGGCTGTGCAGAGAATTATACAGGTGTTTGGCTCGATCACCGTCGAGACTGCAGCCCCTGAGGTGGTGTCTAGCCACTCGTCCTCTATTGGCGCAGTTGGATCCGAGCTAAGGGTCGAAGATGATGCGGGCGCGGCCTCTGGAGTACCATCCGGTGGCAGAGCTAGGTCATACCCATCGCGACAGTGCGGCGCGCCCGGCTGTGTCTCGAATCCATCGAAGATCAAGTCCCCACGGATATTGGCGGTGCAATTCAAACTTCCAAATCTGACCTGATGGCCAGGGGCGTAGCTTTCAATCTGCTACAGATGGCTAAGCGAATTATCCCATAGTGCAAAGCCACCGAATACGAAGATCTGTCCAGGGAGAAAAGTCTCACCCTGGACCGCATCGCTATCGATGATAGTAGGAGCCATCAAGACTAACAGCGACAATACAGAGGAACTCTCAATGAAAGCACCAATGTCGGTGTCAAAACCGGCGGATCTCGGGTAGGGGGTCCCGAACTGTGCGTCTAGGACGGATGGTAACAGGGGACAAGGGACACGAAGTTTTACCCAGGTTCGGGCCCTCTTGATGGAGGTAAAACCCTACGTCCTGCTTGATTAATATTGATGATATGGGTGTTACAAGAGTAGATCTACCACGAGATCAGAGAGGCTAAATCCTAGAAGCTAGCCTACGGTATGATTGTATGTTGTGATTGTTGTCCTACGGACTAAAACCCTTCGGTTTATATAGACACCGGAGAGGGTTAGGGTTAGACAAGGTCGGTTACAAAGGAGGAGATATCCATATACGTATTGCCTAGCTTGCCTTCCACGCCAAGTAGAGTCCCATCCGGACACGAGACGAAGTCTTCAATCTTGTATCTTCATAGTCCAACAGTCCGGCCAATGGAGATAATCCGGCTGTCCGGAGACCCCCTAATCCAGGACTCCCACACACAGCATTGCATATTCACAGCTTATGGTGTGTAAACTAAGGAGAAGGCGTTTCAACAAATTAGAAGCAATGAGAGCTAGACACCATATGAAAGATGCAACGAATATCACTCTACCAAGTTAAAACTGTCTCGTCATAAGTGCCATTTCAACAAATTAGTAATACAAGCTAGAAAAGAATGTGAGATGTAACCTATATCACACTCCGAAGTCAAACGTGTCTTATGATAAGTGATTGTTGCAGGTTACACAACAGTAGTAATTTGATGTAAGAACATGGTGTGATAGACAGATATTGTATGTTCTAGAAACAGGAACACATGTCTTATTCCAGTATAATGTGTAAAGTAAGCAGATGGAATTCAACAAAATTAGAAGCAATACAAGCTAGACATCACACATAACATGCAACCACATATAACAGTGCCAAGTTAGAGGGACCACCGGTGATGCTGCACTAGGGGAGACATGCTCATCATAAACACAACTTTGTTGAGTGTCTATGCATGTGTTGTCTTGGAAATCATCTTGGGGGTGTGGAGGAGTAGAAACTGTAGAGGCCCTCCGTTCGGAAGGAGCACCTTTATCCGCTGCCTTGCTAACTTCCTTCCGCTTTATTGATTTTGAATTGTCAAGTAAAACCGACAAGAAAAAGCAATAAAATTCTCTCTTCAGAACTCATTCATGCATGATACTGACAATCACTACTTTGATGTAAGGTAAACACATGATACCAGGATGGAATATGTACGAAAAACAGGACGGCATGGCATGTTCACAATTGTTTGTGTAAACTAAGCAGAAACCATTCCAGCAAATAAGAAGCAATGCAAGCTAGACACCACATGAAAGATGCAACCAATATGACTCTGCCAAGTTAAAAGCGTCCCATCATAAATGGAATTTCAACAAATTAGAAGCAGCGCATGCTATAAATCATATGAAAGATGCAACTAATATCGCACTGCATATACTAAAGGTGTCTCGTCATGTTGATTGATGCGAGATACAAAAAAAACAATAGTTTTATGTAAGGACATGCTTAATAGACAGATGTACTATGTACTAAATACAGGAAGGCATGTCACATTAACAGGTATAATGTATAAGCTAAGCAGACTAGCACATGCAGTTTAACCAGATTGGAAGAATTACAATCTAGACACCATATGCAACATGCAACCACATATCACGCTACCAAGTTAGAGCAAGCACCTGCGATGCTAGTGTAGGGGAAATGTTGTAATCAACTACAGAGCTATGTTCACTATCTTCATCTAGCATTTCTGTTTCTTGAGAATCATGTTGGGAGGCTGACGCTGCATTCTTTAAATGAGGAGTAGTCCCCTTGCCTGCCTGCCTCATCATAAGTGATTGATGAGGGATACACAAGAACATTAGTTTGATGTAAGAACATGGTTAATACACAGATGTACTAGTATGTACCAAAAACAGAAAGGCATGTCATATTCAAAGGTATAATGTGTAAGCCTAGCAGATGCAATTTAACCAAATTGGAAGCAATACAAGCTAGACATCCAGCTGGAGTGGTGAGCATGATCATATAGGACCTGAGAGCCTGGTGGGAGGCGAGTTGCTTCGCCACCATTGCAGCTTTTTAGTTGGCTTCCAGGTGATGTCTATCTTTACTGGGCTTGTCACTGGCTCGGCCAGTGCCCTGACTAGCTATTTGTCTTTTGGTGCTCACGGGATGGTGGTTCATGTAAAAAAATATCTTTCCTTATCTTACCGACTTCGGCCTTTTGAATACAAGCTAGACACCATATGGAACATGCAACCACATATGACACCGCGAAGTTAAAGCAAGCACCTGGGATGGTGGTTCATTGCGAGCGAGGTCATCAACTCCAGAGCTACGTTCCCCGTCTCCATCTGCTGACACTACACCCTTTAAAGCGTTGAAACGTGTCTTGCCTAGCCGCACACCAAACTGGAGCGACTTCTCTCTTTTCTTTTTGGCTTCTCTCATGGCAGCAGAGTCTGAAATACCCTTGCATAAAAACACAACAGTGAGAGTAAGGGTGAAGTGTGTGCAGAACTAGTGCACTGTAAAAGTAGCAGATAGCAGGTGGCTGAAAAATAAATGACATGAGACATATGATAGCTCTACAACATTGCATGGCAAACAAAATTAGATTCTACTCTGCATGATTTTGTAATATATGAGCACAGGAAATGCAGGTACTCCTCCAGCACACCACCACATGTGGTCATATCTAAGATAACAATCGACTGAAAATAAATAGGTCAGTCGATTTTTTAATGAACCGTCCGATCTATAAGGAACGAGCAGATGGCCTTCGTCTACCTCCCGCCAGTCACTGTTGACGAACTTTATCGAATCGCCAGCGACCACCGGCCCAGACCCCTGACTCTGCCGCCCCGCCCTCCCATCGACCTCACACCACCGCCATGCTTGGCAGCGCCCCCAGGCCATACCTTTAATACCGGCCGACCTCCAGATCGGGTGCCAGTAGCTATAGGCCGCACACGCCCCTAAGATAAACACCAAGGCACTGCTTCCCCGGCGTAATAGGCGTACTAGCGCCTGTTACGCCGAGGAATGCTTCCATTAATTGGGAATCAAGTGGCCAGAAATTGAAATTGAGGGGGGCGATGGACCTCTAGCTAAGTTGAAATAGTATATGAGGAGAAACCTTGTGCATCGCGAGTTACTAGGAACATCTAGTATCAAGAAGAAGCGGTCAACTAGTGTCTTCTGTGGGATGAATACCGTGCAAGCAGAGACGTAAGATTTGCATGAATAAGGGAAGAGGAGTACCTTTTTCGGTTGCCGGTGTGGTCACCTCCACAAGTCGCGCCGATTTTCTTCTTTTTACCTGGGAAACCGATGTTCTGGAGGGTGCAGGCTTGGACGAACCCATGGCCAAATTGTTGACTGTGTTGCCGTGGCCGTATGTCAGCAGAGGGGAAGCAGATCCGAGGCGGCGAAGGACGGTGTAGCAAGAACAGCTCCGGTGCGGTGGAGGGTGGCAAAGCTGGAGCGGCAGCGGTGAGGCGCAAGACGGCGTGGTTGAACTGGCTCGGGTACGGACGGCTCGGCCTCGGCTTCAACTACTAGCCGTGGAGGGCGTTGCGGTTGAGGTTGCGGTGGACGATGACGTCGGGGTATCGGCTGCGGCGTGATGGAGGAGGGCGGCGGTTGATGGGTGGGATGGGGTGGCGGACAGAGGACGCCGGGGTTTCGTGGCTGGTGGAGAGGTAGTTTTTGCGCCCACGGAGTACGAATGGGGAATCAGACGGGTGGGGGGGAACCATGTTTCGGTATGGGACGCGCTTGTTTTTGGCTTTTTTGAACAGAAGATGGGACGTGCTTGTTTGAAATTTGGGGAAAGTACAAAATTTGCCCCCCTCTTAAATTTCGGACCTACTGCGGGTCGGGGGTAGGATGGTAATCCCAGGTGTCCCAAATAGTGGGCGGGAGCGATTTCGGCCACGCGCATTTGTGCTTAGGCGGCCATTGTGTATGAATGTTTTTCGGATGCGGTTGTGTGGCGTCTAGATGAAGCTACAAACCTACCCCGGTTTAGACCTTTGGACGTCGGGCCGGTAGGTTTCATGGGTCGGAGTTATTAGAAAAGTAATTTCCTTGTACTACCAAACATTGGTCTGACGCGGTTTCGGGCGAGTAGAGGCTCTTTTGGCGCTTCGTTCTAAATTTTGAAACACAAGCATTCACGTTTAGAGTACTCTTGAACTATGAGGATTGACCTAAATATACAACGTTATATTTGACCTTGCATGTTTGAAAACCTCATTAAATTATCCGCTTCCTTTTCAAATTTTGACACTTGAAAATCCTATAACTACGATTATTTTGGAATGGAGGAGCTAAATTTGAATCTATTTTGTACACGACTACATATGCTATTATGTACAAAATCATAGCAAAGATTGGTGCCCCCATAATTTAGGTATGGTTTACAATTGCCATGATATCAAATTCAAATAATTGAATGGACTTCGTGTTGAATTCGATTTTTTTAAACCACCTTAAGTTGAATTCAAATGTATGCTAGTTCATAGGTAGTAGCTATTTATAATGTCCATTGTGTAACTTTCCTATGTATAATGTGCTTTACACACACAACATGAACTATACTCACGTTTATATTCGATTGCTAAAGCGATGCACTGTCTGGAGTTCAAAATACTAACTATGTGGATCAATTGTGTCGAATAATAACATAGACATGCTCAAATTCGATAGAATCTAGATGTCTGATGGATCAATGACCGCTCCTTACGCGAATTGCAAATATCATGATCCCATCCTAATATTTGGATACAATTTATATCTTTAATCAATGTGTAGAGTAGTCTTTTACGTGTAGTTTCACTCTCCATCGGTGGTCTCTCACACATGCTCACACACTCTCTCCCGAGGTGTCTTTCTCACACACATGCTCTAGATATAACCCTCCCTCCCTCTCGTAACCATTTACAACTGTTTTCACTAACCTTTATCACAAGCACTCTTCCTCTCGCAAACATACACACGCACAATCCTCATCGACCCTTTCTATATACATGGACCTGCCTACGTGTCTCATGTACGCACATTATCTTTACACCTGTATCTCATGCATTGTCTCACACCTCTCTTCCTAATCGACGAGTATGATTCTAGCAGAGCATTCTGTAGGATGCCCCTTAAAGTTAGGTTGAATGAATAGTAATATCAGAGATAAAGGGGTTACCTTAGTCCGAGAACCTAGGGTTACAAATCCAAGCCGGCTTTGTCAGTGGACACGGAGTCCTTCACAATTCTGCTATCTTTGTCTTGTACGACTAGTCATCCATGGGTCTTCCTAAATGTGTCACGGGCCGACCAATGTGGCGCAGGACGGAACAGAACGAAGGGCCTCACCTCGAACCACCGGACCTCACGCGGTGACACACCCTCTGCCCCCACGCCTCATTATCTTCTCACACCCACACATACCAACACAAACACCACACACACAGAAAATTTCTCCTGGTGCCTCTATTCCCTCCCCCCTTGCATATACACACTCAAGGGAATGGAATCTCTTGTCGTGACATCATATTCGTCTCTCTCTTTCTAGACCACTCTCATTTCTCGTGCTATCTCTCCCATGCCTCCCCCACCCCTGTCGGCCCCTCTATCCATGCCTCTCTCGAATACGTAATACACACACAAACCTCTCTAGGCCCCGCCAAATGCATCAACTACACATTCACACATGTTACATCACGTACCCCATTGATCTAAAAAGCCCTCTCTTCACGTTTATTTCGCATACAACATTCCTTTTGAATAAAGTGTGGCCAAAAAATTATTTTAGAGTTTCTACATATATACAACATTACAAAGTTATATGGAGGAGTACGAACGCTAATTTACATTGCATGGTGCCCACAATGATATTTATTCCGCACTGTGAATTTGTATATTTTTATACTATATACAAAGTTAGTCATAATAAAGAGAAATGAAGAGCATCTCTCTCTCCATTGCATACCCCCCTTGTACACCCCTTTCACGTATGCACACAAACTGCATCCACGCAACACTCACACAAACACATGCACCCACGCACGCATGCAACACTCACACGTACACACGTAGCCACGCACGCACGCAACACTCACACGCACGCACGCAACACTCACACGCACACACGCACACATGCATGCACACACCAGTACACCACACGACCAAAACACACTCTCACGCTCAAGTGCTCAACCTACACATGCATGCGCACACATCAGGCCCTGACAGACACATACACAACCAGGTGATTCCCGCGCACGGGTTGGAGCCTTGTCGCCTCTGCGTAAATTTGTGTTTATCTGACCTTTTGCATATGCGAACTGACAGGTGGGACCCACAATGAACGTGGTCAATTTAACTAGTCAACATGGCGCCACGCAAACTATTTGGCCGATCAACAGAGTGCAATCCGATGCTGAGTTGTGAGCAAGTGACCGTATAATCACCGCAAAACGTATATAGTGACCGTAATCAGCTTATTTTGAAGTTCGGTGACCGTATTATGCTTTTCTCTCTATAGGCCCTCCAAAACTACATCTCTACACGTTCTCGCATGTTACATCTAACAACTATGCAATACAACACTACTACTACACTCTAACACAATAAATCATATGTGTTTTTAGTTTTACTAGATATCATATTGTTACTTATAATTATTCAGTTTGCATACATTAAAATTGCCTTTGAAATGTATGGCCAGTATCATCTACCGCGCGGGAAAAATCCCGCCCTTTCCTGTTTAATCGGGTTTGTATCGATGGATCGTGCGAAACAGCAAAACTATAGTACTATACTGTACAAGTGACAGTTCACTGGGCCGTCGTATCGTCTACTCCTCCGTCATAAGAGTGGAGCGCTCGCTTTCATAAATCTTCTAGTCCCTTTCGCCGACATGTGGGACATCAAGCTACCGGGTCCACGTGCCATACCGGAATATAGTGCAGAGCAGCCGGGGTGAAGCTCCCCAGTCATGGCGTCGGTGTAGTAATGAACAATGAGGCGTCAAATCACAAAGATGCACCTTTCCCGCAGTTAAGTTGGAGGGACGAAGCAACCATCATTTCACTCGTTGCTGAATCCGCTTCCCCCTCATCTTCTTCAACTTAACCACGTGTTGCTTCTACCGTTGTTCTGCCTCATGTGGGACGCGGATCGGCTTGGTAAAGCACTAACACATGGGACCGCATGTTAGCAAACCGCCAGGACAACGTCCTCCGAAAATAAGAAGCATAATCCTAGACTTACAAAGCGCTACGTAGCTGCTACATATACTTTCCATCTAATCTATATATGCCCCCCCTGATTTTCAGGTGGGGTGGGCCTAATCCTCTCCTTTAATCCAATCAAATAGTCCCACATCACATCAGTTTGTAACTTTACGTAAACCATTACATGGATGTAGCATTGCTCAAATAAGAAACCTCCCCCGCCATCCGCTCGGCAAAATCACCTCCTTTTTACTAATCTCGATTCTATAATTTTGTAGATCAATAAAATTGAGATTTGTATAGATAGCACACAGGAGAAAAACCAAGTGGTACGGTTAAGGGCATCCACAATGTGTAGCCAAATGTGAAAATAGCTTTTGGCATCTTGGGAACCATGCCAAAGCCAAAAATATGGAACCAAAGGTCCCTGATTGATTGATTGATTGAAGGAATAGAAAAATGCAACGTCTCTCCTCTTTCTCCCATGCTTGGACGCATGTAGTGCAGTATAGAGGACAGAGTCTACTCCCATGTCCCTTCTATCACAAATCACAAAGCAGTGAGGCGTCAAATCACAAAAGCACGAACGAAGCAACCATCATTTCACTCTTCGGTGACTCCGCTTCTCCATCGTCTTCTTCGAGAAGCCATCTCACCGCATTAGTTACTCCTAGTAGTACTAGTAAAGGACTTCTTGGATGCAAATAAGGCGGTTGTCTCGGCTTGCAGGTGGCACTTGCGAACGACTTACCGTGGTCTCCCTCAATGGTGTTCTCCGTCGAACGCACTTCGCCAAACCACCAAAAAAATCGTCGACGTCACTGCAATGGGGAAGGAAGTCAAATATAGTTACTACCTCCATTTTTTTGTACATAAGGCCAGTATATCAAAATTACAATTTGCAAAGGACCACTAACACTAATCGAGGCAAAATTGATGGGGTTAGCAACCAAGGACATTAATATCTCCTGCATGCATGCGGAAGTGAGAAGGTTGGTTTGCATGGCGCTGCATTAATCAAGCGATGAGGAGTGAGATGGTTAGCTCTTTGGTCTTTGGAGAAAAAATACGCATTAATTGACACGTGAAACAAGGATTTGTATCGATTAAATCCCGTGAAGGAAAACCCAACCTTTCTTTTTTAACACTAGTACTCCTAGTACGTACGTACTTATCCTGTTTGGGTCTAGGCCTTGCATTGCCAAACTTCACCACACATTTTTGCCAAGCTTGCCTAAAGTTTTCAAAATGAGAAGGAGGTCCACTTGCGCACGGCTATCGCGGTCGCACCGCACCCTCAAACGGTCGCTCCTGCATGCCGCGGTCGCACCGCACCCTCACACAGTCGCTCCTGCACGCCGCAAACCCAACCAAGGGAACGCACCCTCACTGACACGTGTTGTCGCATGTGAACACACCAAACTCAGCCATCCTATTGCTGACACATAATTTTCGTTTCATAGAGTATGCTTATCCAAGCGCATGTTGGGGAGTATCTGTACGGCCCGTGCGGTGGTCTGTTGGGGAAGAAGAAGAGGTGAGGAAGAAGGAAAGAAGGGTTAGGAGACGTAGGATATTCATCCAACCGCCTAAAATGGTAGACTGGACCAAGTCAGGCGACTTGCATCACAAATATATGTTTTTACCCAGCAAAAGATCCATAAAAACAACAACATAAAGAAAAACTATCACTGCTCGCGGAAAGAGATGACCTCATCGTGTTTGGCTGCCGGCGCGAACCAGCCGTCGCTGCCGACGTGTGTCTCTACACCGTGGTTGTCCTCGGCCTCCAGCTACTCGTTCAAGCGAAGCGTGCGGGTGCTCTGCACGGACGAGAGCACAGCCCGGTTCAAGTCGAGGACGTCCGGTTCCGCCTGCAGGAGGGCCTCGATGGCAGCGGCATCCGCGCGCTCTGCGTCGAGTCGAGCCTCCGCCGCCCGGTTCAAGTCCAGGACATCCGGTTCCACCTGCAGGAGGGCATCGACAAGAGCGGCATCCGCGTCCTCTGTGTCGAGTCGAGCCTCTGCCGCCCGGTTCAAGTCCAGGACGTCTGGCTCCACCTGCAGGAGGGCCTCGATGGCAGCGGCATCTGCGCGCTCCGCCTCAAGTTGAGCCTCCTCTGCCTAGTTCACATCCACGACATCCGGTTCCGCCTGCATGAGAGACTCGATGGCAGTGGCATGCACGCGCTCCGCGTCGAGTTGAGCCTCTGCCTCCCAGTCCTCCTTTAGTGTCGCCATGTTGAACCGCTGGTCCACCTGCACCATGGGGTACTCGGACGCCGGCACGAAGTCGACGCCATCGTCTCATACCCATCGGGGGCCTTCTGCGCCGTGACCTCCGCCATGAACATTGGATCGGCTTCCTCCTCCTCGTAGCTTGGCTCCAGAGAACTCGGGGATTGGCCCGCCGCAAAGCGAGCTTGGGAACGGAGGTCTGTGGCGCCGACCGCCGCCGCGATTTCTGCACGGCGCTCCGGCGTCAGCATCTTGTAGTAAGTGATCTTGCGGCGAACCATGGCTTTCCGACGAACTAGGGGACACTTGATGCGGGCGAGTGGATCGAAAGGTGGGGGAATGGGCTGGAGATTTGGTGTGGTTTTAGGGCAGTGGCTGGCATAGGCCGAGCAGCGAAGGTTCTGGTGTGAATAGTGGTTCCGGTGCCGACTGGTCAATCGGTTTTGAGTGTACATCCCTCTTGTCGCGTTCGCATTGCAGCCCGGCACGCTGGACCCTCCACGTCGCTCACCAAATGGAACGTGCTTCTTCTTGCGTTTTCGCTCGCTTGTGAGACCGCAGTTGAGAGCAAACCGACGTCCCTCCCCCTCCCCCGCCCGCGTCATTTATTATACCACCACTCCCTCCATTTTATGCGGAGTAAAAAAACAGAGGGAGTATACTACGGATGAGGATCCCCTGACGTGGCCGAACCCATTGAGTAACTGACATGCGAGGCCTAGCAAGCATGGGGTCCGCCAGTAAGTGACCGAAAGGGAGGGTAAGGCAGGGATACCTACGTCAGAGGATCCACTTCCACTATACTACTTTGACCAAATGTTAGAGTAATAATATATGAGATGCAACTTACACAAATGTTAGAGTAATAATATATGACATGCAACTTACACAAAGCATACAGGGTCTAATGCGTTTTTCGAGGCTAACTTTGACCAAATGTTAGAGTAATAATATATGACATGCAACTTAAACAAATCATACGGTCAAATTCATATGTGAAAGGAGTTTCCAATGATATAATTTTCACATTATACATCTCATGTACTATTAATCTTGTCAATAGTCAAATTGGAAACCATCTCGAGTACAAATCTAGGATTACATACGAATCTAACAATATTGATTGGGCGTTGTTGAATGTTGATACCTTTTTGATCAAAGTAGATATACTTTGACTACACATAAAACTTATATGTAAACTAGAAAGGATAGGAGGGAGTATATTGTACGTTCAAAAACGAAACGAACATTGAATACCCTTTATATATGATTTGCGGATGCTATGATCACCGGTTCAAAATTTTGAATCCGCCTTTGGGTCATCCAAACAAAGACCAATCTTTGGGTCATGACCAAAATTTTGGTTGAGGTATTGGTTGCCCATGATTTGGCCGACATTGGCAAGAAAAATGAACTAGAGTTGGCTAGAGTTCATTGGCATGCCAAAAAAATGGCAACCATCCAAACAAAGACCAATATTTTGGTCATGACCAAAATTTTGGCAAGGTGCACTTTGGCCACAAACCAAACACACCCCAACACCCGGCTCGTCGAGGATGCACGGGGCGCCGCGACGCGTCCGCGGAGTGGTGTAGCGCGGCCAACTGCATCCTCTGGACCTGAGACCATGCCGGGTCGTCTTGCTTTTTCAATGACATGCGGGGATCACATGTGAGCAAAGGGCATCTCCAACGTTGCCACGACCGCAGCTGACTACCCTGGCACACTAAAACCCTCGTCCCTCGCGCCGTCGTGCGGTGCGTTCCCAGCCGGCGCCAGCTGCCCGCATTCATGCCGTCCGTTCGTATGTCGTCATTAAGAGGCTCGGTGCCCGCGGAACCAACTCCGGCGACTTAATGACGCACCCGGACGCTTGGCCTCACCGAAATGCGCTACTTAAAGAGGCAACGCCCAACTAACCTCCACACCATAGCGCATCGTCCTCCTACCTGGAACCACATCTGCCATGACCGCAAGCGCGAACGCTCTGCGGGAGAGCTTGTCTTCGGGGATGGAGCTCGAGGTCGCCGCCCTCGGTCAAGTCGCCGCACAAGCTATGGCCACGCTGGCGGCCGACGATGGGAGCATCGTCAGCCACGCATCCTACTTGCCGTCGTCCAACGTCCGGCACCGCCGAGGTCGGGGACTCCTCCGAGGATGAGTAGGGCATGGGAGGTGACAGGGCATGGTGTGCCAATTGGCCGGTCCGTCTCCCGTGTTCTACTTTTCCTCGCCGGAGACCGCACCTTCACTTCACGGGTCTTGAACCCCGCCCCCATACATGGAGATCACAGATGGAGGACGTTGGTCGCCGCCGTAGAATAGCTTTAGGACGTCGGTCCGTCTCCCGTGTTCTACTTTTCCTCGCCGGAGACCGCACCTTCACTTCACGGGTCTTGAACCCCGCCCCCATACATGGAGATCACAGATGGAGGACGTCGGTCGCCGCCGTAGAATAGCTTTAGGGTCGGGTTTCTTTTATTTTTTTGTCCTATAAAAGTTCGAAATGTAATGAAAATCTGTCATGTTTGCATTAATCTCGGCCGGTGTATATGAACTTTCACAATAATATACATATTGTAGGAGTACTAGCAAGATGCCCGTGCGTTGCACGAAAGATCAAGATCTTGTGGGAGAAAAGGATGAACGAGGGAAAGCCTTATCTGCAAATGTGGAGAGGAGTGCGGGTAAATTGTCATAGTTACCTTCCTATCCATTAGATATAGAGGACGGCCTATATTGCAGGATCTGACACATCTTTCTACATCTACGGGAACCTACGAAAAGGTTAACGTAAATTGCCTCTCTCTCTCCTCCCCTGATTTTCATGGCGGTGGGCCCCTCCCTCCCCCAATCTACAATCAACAGCTCTCACGTTTCACATTACGTTAATTACATAACTGGGATTACGTAGGTGTAGCATTACTCATCCTAAAAAACCCAACTAAGCACACCTCCCAGCATATCGTGCAGGAAAAGACCCGGCCGCGCCGTTTTAGTCGGGATTACCGGATTACTAGTAGTATCGATGGATCGCGCGAAGCAACAGATTTTTTTCTGAGGGGGCGAAGCACCTAGTTTAAAAGGAAAAAATGCGGTACACTCACAACACTCCTGTCGAGGTCGCATTGCACCCCACACACGTTCGGTCCTGCACACAGCTCACACAAACGGAACGCGCTTCGGCTTGCTTCTTCACTGACACGTGGGACTGCACTTGGAGAAACCGACCATGCGCCAAACTCCTCCGCCCACCGCGTGAAAATCCTCCCCCCCCCCACACCCAAAAATTCCCCCCAAATCCGATTCAACCGCCCTTCGGCCAACTAGGCAATAATATTCCCCAAACCCCCCTCCCCCCCGTCCCCCTCCACTCCATTCGCTCCGCCAAAGCCGCCCTCCCCGCCACGCCGATACGTCGGCGCCGCGGTTTGGCGATCCTCTCGCTCCCACAGTACGCTCTCGTAGACTGCCGTCCTCTAGCCACGCCGCCACCTCTGGCTACGTTCTTGTGGAGGCGCACGGTGGTCAGCGCCGCCACCACTGGCGACGTTTGTGTGGAGACGCACGGCGGTCAGCTTCTCCCACGGTACGCGCATTCTAGACTAAGGCCCCGTTCATGTCGGTGTAGCGCTGAATGTTAGCTGATAGACGCTGTTAATCTCACTGTTTGCCGAAGTAGTTTACTGTCAATATGTTCTGCTTAAGAAGCTTCCTTGCCTTGTTCTGCACTCAATCTGCTTAGCTGAGATGGCATGCCAAGGCCGATTAGTTGCTAAAATATACTGCCATATATTTATTGTGATGTAGATTGCCATGGTCTAGTAGCCAATCTGTTAGCTGAAATAGCTCTACACTGTTTTATACTCGATCTTTGTTGCTGTGATGGCCTTCGATAGTTCGATGGCTGTGTGCTCGGCCTCATTGACTGTTGAAACAGCCTGCCATAATTTGGCACTCAAATCTGTTTGCTGAATTAGCTTTACATATATTTTGTTACTTAGATCTGCTCGTCCAAATATCTTGCCATAGCTTTAGACATCGACCTAGATATTTTTTTTCTGGACTTCATAAAAAGCATATATGTTTTTCCTGTAATATCTAGTAGAAGAACTAATTTGTATATCTAACAGATGGACAACACTTGGATAACTTTTGCTTGAAGATTCTCTGCTGCATATGTCGAGGGGGTTGAAAACTTCATGAACTTTATCAAAGCTGAGTACGGTGGTCCAAAATCAGATGTGCTCATCCCGTGTAGCAGTTGTATGAATTCAGTTACAAGACCCCAGTCAACTATGCAAAATCATCTACACTTGTATGGGATGTCGGTCACATATACTAGGTGGGTTCATCATGGTGAAGCTGTGAACGTCAATGTTATTGACTACATGGAAGCAGCAGATCACCATCTTGATCTGCTTGATGCTCAGGTGGAAGAGGAGGAGGAGGAGGAGGTGGCGGAGCCAGTGAGTTTGACCAACATTGAAACAATGCTACAAAATGCTCGTGCATTCCGTGAACTTTCACCTGCAGAAGAAAAACAATGGGCCCGCATGTTGGAACAATGCAACGTTGCTGTCACCCCAGGAAATAAGCTGTCAGTATTCTCAGCTATGGTCACCTTTCTTCAGGTGAAGACATCTGAGCGGATGACCAACAAATCATTCGATGCGATGTTGGCTGCTTTCCGTGAATCTTTCCCAGATGCGTCTGAGCTGCCACACACGACAGTAAAATGAAGAATTTCCTTCGTGCAGTTGGAATTGGATATGATATGATCCATGTTTGTAAGAATAATTGTGTTCTGTTCCGTAAGGATTATGCCAACTTAAGTGAATGCCCAAAATGCAAATCATCAAGATGGAAAGATGGTGATGCTGTGAAGAGGATTCCTCATAATGTTCTGAGACATTTTCCAATTACACCAAGATTGGAGAGGATGTTTCATGATGCTGAAACAAGAGAGGATGTACTGTGGCATTCTAGGAACCAGGAGTACAGAGATCAGAATGTAATGAGCCATCCATCTCATGGTAGTGAGTGGAAAAGCTTCAATGATAAATACAAAGAGTTTGCTGCTGACCCGAGAAACATTAGACTTGGCTTAGCTTCAGATGGATTTAACCCATTTGGCTACCAAAGCGCCACATATAGCATGTGTCCAGTGCTTGTTATCCCATACAACATGCCTCCAAATGTATGCACCAAAGAATCAATCTACATGATGGCCTTGCTCATCCCAGGTCCAAAAAGTCTTGGAAAGGATTTTGATTTGTTCATGGAGCCTCTTGTGGAGGAACTTCAACAGCTATGGAAGGGTGTTCTCAGTCAAGACCTATATGGCAGCCCACCAGCTGATTTCTTTCTGCGTGTTGTTATAATTTGGTGCATCCATGATTATCCGGCTTTGGGTAGTATGTCAGGGCGAACGACACATGGTTACAGTGCATGTGTTCGCTGTGACAGGAATCCGCTGTCATACGCAATACTTAGCAAGATCTGTTACATTGGACACCGCCGTTTCGTTGCCAAGGACAAGCCGCATCCTAGAAAATACCGAAGACATGTGTTCAATGCAAAGCATGAAAACCGTGATGCGCCAAAGAGGCTCACCGCCGATGAGTTGCAAGTGGAATTAGAGAAGGTCAGGCATATTACACCAGGAAACCATCCTGGTAATGGTAGCGGGAAAAGGAAGTGTGGCAGGGTAGAAGAGAGATTATTGTTTACCCGCAGGTCCACTTTGTGGGGCTTGGGGTATTGGAAAGATTTGGATCTGCGGCATAATCCTGATGTGATGCACATCGAGAAAAATATATGTGACAGCATTATCAGCACACTTCTTAATATTGAAGGCAAGACGAAAGATACCTGAAAAATCTAGGATTGATTTGACACACCTGGGTATTAGAAAGTATTTGCAGGTGCAAGATGAAGGTAAATCACAGGATATGGCACCAGCTATTTACGTCTTCGACAAGGTAAAAAGAAAAGAATTCTGCGAGGTCCTGTCAAGTGTGAGATTCCCACATGGATTTGCTTCCAATCCTGAAAGGAGAGTCAGTGAAGATGGAAACAAGGTACATGACTGCCACGTCCTACTTCAAAGGGTTTTACTTGTTATCCTTAGAGGATTGGGCCGCCCTGACTTATACAGAGCAGTTGCAGAGTTGGGACAATTCTTCAGGGAACTCTGCAGTAGGAATATCAGGATAGATGCTTTGGAGCATCTTAGAGACAAGATACCAACTATCCTATGCGACCTTGAGAAGATATATCCTCCAGGCTTCTTTGATGTGATGGTGCATTTGGCTGTTCATCTACTTGATGAGGCACTACTTAGAGGTCCAGTACAGTATGGGTGGATGTACCCTATTGAAAGGCGGCTAGGCACTTTCAAGGGCTATGTTAGGAATAGAGCTAGACCCGAGGGTTCCATTGCAGAGGCCTACATTGCTATAGAAGCATTGACATTCTGCTCAAAATACATTGAAACAGCTGATCAGCTTAGCAAAGAGGTGGGTGAAGACAATCCCAGGCTCAATGTTTTCGATTATTCTGTTCGAGTTACAGGGAAGAGTTAACAAGAGGACAAACCTAAAGATTTGGACAAAATGGTTTGGTATGTGTTGAATAACTGTCCCGAGATACTACCTTATATCAAGTAAGTGCAGTACTACAGCTTATACATCGTAATCTACTAAACTTGCAGCACATTCTTATATATTTAGATGTTTGACGCGATCACTATGTTGTGCAGCATCTACAAAGAGGAGTTACTGCCACAAAATCCAAGAAACATTGACAAACTGGTTATGGCAGGATTTGCGAAATGGTTCAAGAACCATGTAAGCTTTTGAAGTGCACTGTCAGTTTTTTTAATATATTGAGTACATAAGATGATTAGGTTGTCTATTTTCTAACCATAGGTTAAGAAGATGTGGGAGGATGGGCAGGCAGTTGATGATGCCCTTTACTCACTAGAAATGGGTCCTGATACTCGGGTAAGACATTATGAATCTTGCGTTGTTGGAGATGTGCGCTACAACACCCTTGCACGAGACGAAGGCAGGAAGACACGAAACAGTGCCATCATGAGCACGGATACGTATGACAAAGAGATAATTGTAATGTATGCTAACATAACAGACATTATTCAGTTGTAGTATATCTCCAGTTTCGAGGATCATCGGTGTGTGGTTCTGTTGTGCTGGCGTTGGTATAACCTGTTTTCCAGGATCACAAAACCCAGAGCTGGTGATTATTTCAAATCCATCAATGTGAAGGTGGCGTACCAGACCAACGAGCCTTTTATTTTGGCAAATCAAGCAACACGGATATTTTTCTTGGAAGACACATTTGCACGTAGCGATGACTGGAGAGTATTGCAAAGGTTTGAGCAGAGGAATTCGTTTAATGAAGTTGCAAAACAAGATGATGCTTACACTGCTCCTGATGTACAAGATAACACAGATGTTCCTAATATCTTTGAGAATCATCACATCAATGACGCCGGCGAAAAGATTGCATGTCGTGTTGTGGACATACAAGAGTTGATCAATAAGAAGCCAACGTTCGAGGACGTTGAGGACGAAGAAGAAGATGACACCATGGGGAATTACAATTCAGACTGATACACATGGCGAAGATGTTAACGCTGCTGCTGCGGATGATGATTACATTGCTTTTGTCGTATTTGCCTGTCAGAAGACGTTTTTTTATCTACTATGTGAAATTGTGTTTGCTATGACGACTGAAACCTGATAAACATGTTGTTTAGTATTTTGTTGTGAGAACATCACTTGTTATGTATGCTGATTTGTGTTTGGTGATTGTATGACAACTAAAACATGATGACATTGTTGTTTAGTTGTACTCATATTTGGCTGTGAAACTTCAATTTGATGACATAGTTTGCTGTTGGACTACAATTTGCTCGACGTCTTCGAATGAGAACAAAGCTGACCCGACAGGGCCTCTGCTATTTATTTATTTATATGAGCAAAAGGGGATACCCCCTACTTTCCATTAATAGAAATCATTAGATGTGCACAACACTACCCCCAGCCTGCTACATAGGTTTCATTCATTACTAGTTTCAGCAAAGTGCTCATGTCGTAGCCACTGAATACATCACGAGTGCTACATACACTACAAATAAAGAGACAATCATCCTAAAGAGCACATCAATTTTGCCCATTATCTTCACAAGCTCTTTCATCTCCTCATTGCTGTCAAGGCCATTCAGCAGCTGTTGCTTGGCCATGATCAGAGGAACTGCATTTTTAACCTTCTGCTCTGCATCTTCCTCTTCTGCCGGTCCTTCAGTTACTTGTCCTGGTATTGGGATTCCTCGGCTAACCAAATAATCAGCGTAGTAGCATTCCCCCACATCAGCAACTTCCCAGAAATACAAATCACACGAATCTTCCCTTTTCTGCACGAATCAAATTGGTAGATCATCAACCAAACTATTAAAAAAATCAGCAACTGAAAGCAGCAGAACAACACTTAAACATATTATTACCCCATGATTCGGGCATTTGTAGAAGACTCGGCCAGGGTTGCGGATTGTGGTTGAGACTCGACGGATGACTCCGTGTGATTTGCAGCAGTGGCACCACACCAACGGCAGCGGGTTGCGATGAGCAATCGGCTGCGATGCGTGTCCCGGCGAGGCTGTGATGAGACCCACAGGCGATGGTACGGGTTGCGAACTTGTGCATATCTGGTTGTTGCCTGCTGAAGAGCAGGTGGACGAGAAGCCAGCGGACATGGTTGCTGCGGCCAGAGCTTCTGATGCTAGGCAGAGTAAGTAGAGAAGAGGAGAAGCGAACGTTGGATTCTCCTCGCAATTTTCTTCCTATATATAAAAAAGTATGCTACTTGGTGCATATCGGGTTGTACGCTGTTTGGGACAGATTTGGAGGCTGACTTGTGGGTACGTGTACTTTGGCTTTGTCAACTTAGTCCACAAACGATTCTAGCAGCAGTGACCGTTGGATGTTAATCCAACGGCCTTGCTGCTTCTTCAATATCTAATCTTCTTGCTCCTGCCGCCCAAACCAGCTCCGATGGGACTGCCTGCTCCCGCCTCCCGTGGCCGGCTGTGCTGCCGCACAGGCCGCACCGCCCCACCCTACTTCATTGCTGGCCAGGCCATTCCTCTACTCACCCACACCTCCTGTTATTTTCCGGTGATGGCAGCCGGACCAGTAAACCCTCGTACTCCCCACCGCGTGGGCAACCATTGCCGAGTCTTCCCCGGCTCCGTGTCGTTCCCTTCCTAGGGCTCTCCGTCATCCACCGCCATGGTGCTCTCGGCGCGGCCTGGTCAACTTGGTCAACGAACGACATCCATCGGCCGTGGACTGTACGCGCAAAATAATGATTCCTCCACCTGACAGCTGGGACCCACCGGAAGGGCCTTTGTATTTCGCAAAAAAATGTTCCCCCCGCTGACATGTCGGACCCACCAGCTATATCTTCGCACGCAAGGAAGTGCCTCCTTATTACGCACAAAAAATGAATACCCCCCTGCTAGCTGGGACCCACCATAGTGGGAGGATGACTTGTGGGCCAACAAAGTTCACGGGGATGGAGGGCTTTGTCAACTTAGTCAATATGAATGATTCTAGCTCCAGTGACCGTACGATGTCCATCCAGCGGCCATAGTGCTTCTTCAACCTCTGGTCTTCTTGCTCCAGCCGCCCAAAGCAGCGCCGGTCGTGCCGCATGCTGCTGCCTCCCGTGGCCGGCTGTGCTGCCGCGGAGGCCTCACCACCCCCTACTATTCCCACCGCTGGCCAGGCCCTGTGGCGACGGCAGCCTCACACCGCAGCCGAACCAGTGAACCCTCGTACTCCTCTCCGCGCGGGCTTCCACTGCCGCGTCTTCCCCGGCTCCGCGTCATCCCCTTTCTAGGCCTCGCCGTGGTGCTCTCTGTGCGGCGTGGTCAACGTGGTCAAGGAACGGCTTCCATCGGAAGAGTACTGTACGTGGAGAGGCTGATAGCTGGGTCCACGGCCACAGCCCAGTTTTTTTGTGATTTGCCAAGTAAGTCGCTTTGTCAGGCCTGTTGGGCTGCAAATCTTTCAAGTAGACGAGAGCTTTCATTCGCCAGGCCAAGAAAATGGCCCATCAGTAATGAGAAATGTGGTGTACATTTTTAAAACACATCAAACCGGCAATTAGTTTCAAATATCTTTTTTTTCATTTCAAGATTTTAAATTACATTAATTTTTATGCGTGGAGAATTTGTTGGATTCTATATTTATATACATTTATTTTTTAAATCAGTTTGAATGTGAGACGAAATTTCGGGATTAAAAACAGTTCGGACAGCACCGAAATATGCAAAATTTCGTATAATTTTTTAACCGTGGCCACAATTTGTGCTGTAGTGCTAACAAAAAGAATATGGGCTCCAAAAAAACCTTAAGAATTAGCAAATGGGCTGAAAATTATTAGAAATAATGGCAGATGGGATGTATGCTGTTTTCCACAGATTTGAGGCTTTCCTAAAAAAAGGTTGACGCACAAGTAGTGATTGTTGGATATCCATCCAACGGCTGTCGTGCTTCTTCAATCTCTGCTCTTCCTGCTCCAGTCGCACAAACAAGCGCCGGCGGGACTGCCTGCTCCCTCCTCCCCGCGGCCGGCTGTGCTGCCGTGCAGGCCTCACCGCCCCACCGTACTCCCATCACTGGCCTAGCCATCCCTCTACTCACCCACACCTGCTGTTATTCTCCGGCGACGGCAGACGAACCAGTAAACCCTCATACAGTCGTACTCCCCTCCGCGTGGGAAACAACTGTCGAGTCTTCCCTGCCTCCGTGTCATTCCCTTCCTAGGCCTCGCTGTCGTCCACCGCCCTGGTGCTCTCGGCGCGGCCTGGTCAACATGGTCAACGACCGACATGCATCTGAAGTGGACTGTACGTGGAGAGGCCGATAGCTGGGTCCACGGCCGCACGCAAGGAAATGCCTCCTTATTACGCGCAAAATAATGATTCCTCCACCTGACATCAGGGACCCATCGAAAGGGCCTCTGTATTTTGCGAAAAAAACGTTACCGCCGCTGACAGCTCGGACCCACCAGCTATATCTTTGCACGCAAGTGCCTCCTTATTACGCACAAAAAAATGAATACTCCCCCTCTTAGCTGGGACCCAGTATAGTGGCAGGCTGACTTGTGGGCCTACTAAGTTGACTGGGACGGAGGGCTTTGTCAACTTTGTCAATATGCACGATTTTAGCTCCAGTGATCGTACGATGTCCATCTAGTGGCCGTAGTGCTTCTTCAACCTCTGGTCTTCTTGCTCCAGCCGACCAAACCAGCGCCGATCGTGCCTTGTGCTCCTACCTCCCGTGGCCGGCTGCGATGCGGCGGAGGCCTCACCACCCCCTACTACTCCCACTACTGGCCAGGCCATCCCTCTACTCACCCACACCCCCTGTTACTCTGTGGCGACGGCAGCCTCACACCGCAGCGAACCAGTGCCCTTGTACTCCTCTACGCGTGGGCATCCATTGCCGCATCTTCCCCGGCTCCGCGTCGTCCCCTTCCTAGGCCTCGCCATCGTCCACCGCCCTGGTGCTCTTGGTGCGGCATGGTTAACATGGTCAAGGAACGGCTTCCATCGGACGTGGACTGTACGTGGAGAATTTGACAGCTGGGTCCACGGCCGCAGCAAGGAAGTGCCTCCTTATTACGTGCAAAATAATTATTCCTCCACCTGACAGCGGGGACCCACCGGACGGGCCACCGTATTTCGCCCCCTGACTGCTGGGACCCACCAGCTACATCTTCGCACGCAAGGAAGTGCCTGACAGTCGGGACCCACCTGGTCGAAGCGTACGTAGCGTTGTCATTCTGGTCGCGAACGTGTACGTACATATATACTGGTGGATGTAGAGGCGCGCACGTGTCGTAGTAGAGGCGGCCAGGGTGCAAGAAAGAAAATACGGCCACGTATGTGTACATATGGGCGGGGTCTCGAACGCCTACTCGCGCATACGTACGGCGATGGCTCGTTGACATGGCTGGGTCGGAACGGAGAAACAACGTCGTCGTCGTGTTCATGGGGAGGCAACGGAATGCATCGTGTTCATCAGGAGGCAACGGAACGCGTGGGAGCCAACCGGCTAGGTCGGAACGGAATGCGTGGTCGTGTTCATCGGGAGGGCTTGGACGGAACACGCGATGGAAATGAGGCCTGGCATACCGCACAACGGAGGAAACGGACCTCCTACGTTCGGAACGGGGTCCTGTTGATCGGGAGGGGTCTGGCGTACCACAAAACGGAGGAAACGGACCTCCTATGGTCGAAACGGGGGTCCTGTTCATCAGGAGGGGTGTGGCGTACTACAAAACGGACGAAACGGACCTCCTACGGTCGAAACAGGGGTCCTGTTCATCAAGAGGGGTGTGGCGTACCGCAAAACAGGACTCCATGGCATACTGTTCATCTCCACCGTCGACCCCCTCCAGCCTCCACGAGCTACTGTTCATCCACCATCGACCTCCTCTAGCCTCCACCTGCGACTGTTCATCCACGGGCTCCTATTCATCCAGCCTCCACCGCGCGGTACTCCACCGGCTACTGTTCAACCAGCCCTCTCCACGGGCTCCTGTTCAACCACCCCTCCATGGGCTACTGTTCATCCTGCCCTCCACCGTCTACTGTTCATCCTGCCCTCCACCATCTACTGTTCATACTGCCCTCCACGGGGTGGTCATGTTCATCCAGCCCTCCACGGGGTCCTGTTCATCCATCCCCAACCGGCTCGATCGATCCGGGTCCTGTTCATCCAGAGGCAACACCACGGGGTCCTGTTCATCCACCCCCACCGGGAACTGTTCATCCAACCCCCCCCCCCCCCCCGGCAATGCTCACTGTCCATCCAAAGGCAGCATCGATCGGCTTCAGTTAGCAGCAGTAGCAAAGGAATCGCTCGATCGGGTTCAGTTACCAGCCATCGATCGATCGCTCGGGTTCAGTAACGTGTAGCCTGCAGTGCAATCACTCGGGTTCAGTTAGAGCCCAACGCCTCGCTCGGGTTCAGTTAGAGCCAACGCCTTGCACACATGCGCGTACGTGTACGAGAGAAATGCGCATCGCTTGGCCCCCGACCTCCCACCGTAACTGGGAACTCCCCGAAATTTTCCTCGCCCTCGCTTCTACCACGGTTTTTTCCATCATGGACGGCCCAAAGAATGTCATGCAGCTGCGTCTCCGGCCCGCCCAGGACGAAAAGCCCATTTTCTATCATGATTTTTTGTCATAGAAGTAGGAACCCATCACATCTATGATGATACCAGGTTTTGTCACAATTATCGTCATAGAACTGTCAAATGTATGACAGAAAAAAATTTCGTTCGGCCCAAAATGTCACAGATGTGTCTTTTTTTGTAGTGAAAATAAGATCAAAGATTATTGTTGTGACGCCCCGAGACCGTTGAGCCAGGTGTGCTCCAGTTATTCGCTGTCGTTGTCATGTCATTTGCTTGCGTGTTGCATCTTATCATGTCATCATGTGCATTGCATCATCATGTTTCCGAAACTTGCATCCGTCCCGGCCTCCTCGTTCTCTCCGTTGTCCGTTCTGAGCCCAGACACACTTGCACGCGCCCGCGGCATGTCCGAAATATTATTTTATAAGTGGCCAGAAAATGTTCTCGGAATGGGTTGAAAGTTGGCATGTGGTCTTATTATAGTGTAGATAGACCGCCTGTCAAGTTTCATCGCATTCGGAGTTCGTTTGATAGCCCAACCGTTAAACTATAGCGGTATTATAGCCGGTCTAACGTCGGATGGTTTCGGTCTCCGGAAACAGTCGCTGGGGCTTTCTCTCTTCTCTTCTCTCAGCTCGAGACCGTCTATACAGTCTACATACCGCCAGGCCTAGCCTAACCTCTCTCGTCAACCCGCGGCGCTCCTCGCGCGCGCGCCCGAAAGTTGTCCCGGACCCGATTCGGGCTGTCGCTACCGCTGTGTCCGGAACATCCCCAAATATCTACAAAATATTACCGTTTTATTATTTGGACTCCCTAGCCTATTCTTTCTAAACCGTCCGATTCTGATCGGAGGCTCCAGATAGCCCCTAACAAAAATCCAGTGCTTTATATAGACCTAGGTAGCAACCCTAAAATCTAGGGGGTTTGTCCCATCGCCGCCGCCACTCCACAGAATCCACATCGGGATTCCCCCATTCCTCCTCCCACCAACCACTGCTCGAGCCCGAGCTCTTCGGTTCGAAGCCGCCAGAAAACCCCGCCGCCTCGATCGAGAGCTTCCTCCCCCCTCTTCGATCTAGAGGAGTCGAGATCCTCCTCGCTCTCCTGAAGCCCCTGCCTCCTCTCTCGTCCACCAGGAACAGTGCCGCCCCTCTCCTTCCCGTGCTTCATCTCCTCTCGCCCGTCCCTGACCTCTCTCTTCCCCTTCACAGGTGCTCCGCTCGCCATGGCCCCGAGCTCCGCCGCACCAAGTCCGTCCCTGACTCGTCTCTGCATTGCAGCGAACCGCCGCCTGCGTTGACCCGCTGCTGCTCGTCTTCAACGAGCCGGCCAAGCCCCAGGAACGTTGGCCGCCCCTCTCCCCCTCACGGGTCCTGGATCCCTGCGGCCGATCTGCTCCAAGGTCGGCACTTCTGCAGCTTTCCAACGCCCGCCAGGCTCCCTCGCCGTCCTCTCGCCGGAGTAGTCTATCAGCACCGCCGCTCCTCTGCGCCGAACTGCACCAAGCCGCGAAGAACGCCAACGCCTGGAGCTCCAAGTCCACCCTTGCCTGATCCAGTCGATCCGCCTTGGATCCGGTCGGATTCCCCTTGCCTTCTCCGTCTCCAGCTGGTTCCGAGCGCCGCCGGAGTTCGTCCTGCTGCTGCCTCCTTCGCATCGGTCGCTGCTTCCCCTGTTTCTAGATGCGAGCATGCGAGGACGACGACAAGCGCCGAGTCCTGCTTCTCTCGTTGACCGTTGCGCGAGGCCCAGCTGCCCGGCCTCCTCCTCCAGTTGGGCCAGGCCCAGGGTGAGCAGCCCCCAAGTGCCCCCTCCTCTTGTTTTTTTCTCTTGTTGGGCCGGCCAGATTCGGCCCAATTCCTGTTTTTTTTCAGGTCTGCGATTTTGCCTTTATCCCAGAGAGCACTTTTGCAGAAAAGACCCTCATGTTCATACATTTAATTACTCACAAACTATGCATCACATGGAAAAACTTTATATATGAAACTTGCTTATAATTTCATCTAGTTTAATAATATCCAACTTTCATCTATGTTTAAAATGCTTAAGATGTTGTTTGTTTAAACTTGCTTAATTAACTTGCTAAAATGATTTATTTCATAACTAAATAACCGTAGCTCCAAACCTAACAAACTTTATATGTAAATGGGGTGGAAAAATGCCTAGTTTAACTTGGTGGCCTCACTTTGCATGTTTAACAACTCTAAAATTGTGTTTAGGGCAGAACCGTAACAAACCTAATATATGCATATGGGGTTTTTCCGGAATTGTTGTTCTTTGCTTCCGGCCTCATTTAAACTTGACTAGATAGGTATTTTTACTTAGCTTCACCTCTTGCCATGTTAATCAACATTTAATCTTGTTGGGTACATAAACGAGATCGAACTAAATAAGTCACGTGGTGTTTCGTCAATATGCAATGGAGTTGCATATTGAGCGCCACTTAATTTGTAGGATTGCTTGTGCATTTTGCCATGCCATGCCCTCTTTAAACCGGACATGCATCATACTTGTTTGCGCATCATGCCATGTCTATGTGGTGGTTGTTTACTATGTTGTTTGCTCTTTTCCGGTGTTGCTTCTTCGGGTTGGTTCCGATAACGTTGCATTGTGAGGATCCGTTCGACTATGTCATTTGTCTTCTTCATGGACTCGTTCTTCTTCCTTGCGGGATTTCAGGCAAGATGACCATACCCTCGAAATCACTTCTGTATTTGCTTGCTAGTTGCTCGCTCTTTTGCTATGCCTATGTTGCGATACCTACCACTTGCTTATCATGCCTCCATATTGTTGAACCAAGCCTCTAACCCACCTTTTCCTAGCAAACCGTTGTTTGCCTATGTTACCGCTTTGCTCAGCCCCTCTTATAGCATTATTAGTTGTAGGTGAAGATGAAGTTTGTTCCTTGTTGGAACATGGAGATGTTGTTCCTTGTTGGAACATGTTTACTTGTTGGGATATCACAATATCTCTTATTTAATTAATGCATCTATATACTTGGTGAAGGGTGGAAGGCTCGGCCTTATGCCTAGTGTTTTGTTCCACTCTTGCCGCCCTAGTTTCCGTCATATCGGTGTTATGTTCCCGGATTTTGTGTTCCTTACGCGGTTGGCTTATAATGGGAACCCCTTGACAGTTCGCCTTGAATAAAACTCCTCCAGCAATGCCCAACATTGGTTTTACCATTCGCCACCTAGCCTTTTCTTTCCCTTGGGTTCTGCAGACTCAAGGGTCATATTTATTTAAACCCCCCCGGGCCAGTGCTCCTCTGAGTGTTGATCCAAACAGAGCCACTTGCAGCGCCACCTCGGGGAAACTCGAGGGCTGGTTTTAGTTGTACGTAGTGCTCATCTGAGTGTGCCCTGAGAACGAGATATGTGCAGCTCCTATCAGGATTTGTCGGCACATTCGGGCGGTGTTCTGGACTTGTTTTACCATGGTCGAAATGTCTTGTAACCGGGATTCTGAGTCTGATCGGGTCTTCCCGCTAGAAGGAATATCCTTCGTTGACCGTGAGAGCTTGTGATGGGCTAAGTTGGGACACCCCTGCAGGGATTTGAACTTTCGAAAGCCGTGCCCGCGGTTATGGGCAGATGGGAATTTGTTAATGTCCGGTTGTAGAAAACCTGAAGTTGACCTTAATTAAAATACATCAACCGCGTGTGTAACCGTGATGGTCTCTTTCCGGTGGAGTCCGGGAAGTGAACACGGTGTTGGAGTAATGTTTGACGTAGGTTGTTCTAGGATCACTTCTTGATCATAGTTTCTTGATCGTGCTTTGCCTCTCTTCTCGCTCTCTTTTGCGTATGTTAGCCACCATATATGCTAGTCGCTTGTTGCAGCTCCACATCATACCTTTACCTTACCCATAAGCTTAAATAGTCTTGATCGCGAGGGTGTGAGATTGCTAAGTCCCCGTGACTCACAGGTACTTCCAAAACCAGCTTGTAGGTGCCTATGAGTCCATGCAGATGACGCAACCAAGCTCAGGAGGAGCTCGATGAAGATCTTGTCCTTTGTGTTGTTTCGTTCTAGTTGATCAGTAGTGGAGCCCAGTTGGGGTTGATCGGGGACCTTGTCGCATTTGGGTTCTTCTTTTATTTTGGTTCCGTAGTCGGACCTTGATTGCATTTGGATGATGTAATGCTCTATTCATGTATTGTGTGAAGTGGCGATTGTAAGCCAACTATGTATCCTTTTCCATTATGTATTACATGGGTTGTGTGAAGATTACCTCACTTGTGACATTGCTTTCAATGCGGTTATGCCTCTAAGTCGTGCTTCGACACGTGGGAGATATAGCCGCATCGAGGGCGTTACAAGTTGGTATCAGAGCCTTCCCCGACTTAGGAGCCCCCTGCTTGATCGAACTGTTGGCGTTGTTGAGTCTAGAAAAATGTTTTGAGTCATTTAGGAATTATATATCGGAGAGTTAGGAATTCTTTTTACTCCTCAGTCCCTTCATCGCTCTGGTAAGGCATCCTGACGTAGAGTTTTGACTCTTCTCTTCTCAAATTTCACTAAAAAAATTTAGGATCACGCGGGTATCTTGGAATCGTTCCGATCGATTTGTGATGAGAACATTGTTCTTGGTGCCTCCTGTCATTTAGGGGTTGTGGCAGTGTCCCGGGGAGTTGAGCTCCGAGGTGTTGTCGTCACAATTTTATCGTTGCAGTTCTGGAATACCTGAGTTTAGGTTCGCCGACATCGAAAAACTCTTTTATGTAGTTGTTGGTGAGATAACCTCGACGCCACCCAGTACTGGGGCAGGAGTTCGGGAGTATTGCCATAACTCGTATAACGGATGCTTTTCGAAGGTTGAGGTAGACGATTTCCGAAGGTTTCTTGGTTATGTGTTGAAGGATGGATACAGCTGGATGTAGGATTTGCTAGTTTTGGGTGAGATATTATGCTTCCCCTGTATCCCCAACACCTGATTGCATAACCGGAAAATTTCGGGAGTTTATAAGTGGGAATTCAAGTAGCTCTTAGGATATCTTTCCGACAGATGTATGATATGAAATTGGGGTTCGACGTCTAGTGGTCCGCCTATCCACGGTTGGTTTTATAGTGGTCTCGTTGTGTCTTAAAGAGTCCTTGGCTATGCCGACTCAGGGACGCTTCGTATGTCATGTGCACTGCCTTGTACATGATGGTGCTGTACGATCGAGCCCGTGTAGGCCCCACCACGAAAACTTCGGACGAAATCTCTATCATATGTTTGTTCCGGCTTATTCTACAAGCCAATCCTTTGTTTTGTTTTGAGTTGTGGTATTCGAGTTGCTTCGAAGGCAAATGTTGATTTCATCCCTTGTCTAAGTGGTGTTCTCATATTCCTATGTGAATAGTAATCCTTCTTGATCATAGAGATTGTCTTGCCAATCCTTTTCAACCGGTGTGCTTCTCTTCAAGCGGATCCGTCCATTTTCAACATCCGCAAGATTCAATCTCAGCTTTCTCAACGGTGTTTGCTTCATCCGTTCCAAGTTTTCTTTGTTTTCCCACCCACCCACCCTTTTTCTTCAAGGATTCAGATTTCTTAATCACTATCCATTTTATTGATGGAAGTCTCTCCATTCTTTTTCCTTCATGTTTTTACCCGGTGTTTCTCATGAAGATGCTCTACTCATTTGTCATTCTTCATTCTTTTCTTCTCCGGTGGTTTCAAGTCAAGCTTTGTTGATCATATCCTTTCCTCGTTTCAATGCTTTCTCATGCCGGTGCAATTCTTAATCATTCACTTCTCGCTATTCAATTGTTTCAGAGTGCTCAAGATATTTCGAAGATTCATGTTACCACTCTGCTTTCGTTCAAACTCTTTTGAGGATGTTATATCATTTAAGCCTTTTAATTCAACCGGTGCAATCTCTCTTTTCAAGTAAGCGTTCAACGGTGTATCTTTTGTGTGGGCCCTAACCCACAGGTATTTTCCTAGGATCTTACCTGACTCTTCTTATTTTCCCGGAGCTATCCTCAAATTCTTTTAAAGTTTGACGTAAGAATGATTCATCATCTATCATATGTTTTTCTCCAAGATCTTTCAAATTCTTTTCATCTTTGGCTCAACCTCTCCTCTTTTAATCATTCCGGAGTGTCTCAACGATTCATGGTGGTGTTTCTCGTCGTCATTCTCAGATTTTGATGACCGAAGAAGAGTTTCTCTTAAATCTTGCTCCATTCTCTTCAAGATTCGTGATTCTAGCTTGTTGCCATCCTCTCATAGTTGTTTTTGGATTGTGAGAATTTTTTCACCTATCCGGAGCAATTCAAGATTCTTTTTAGTTTGTTTCTCCGGAACCCATCATCTCAGAATTTATTCATTCTCAGCTTTCATCTATGGTTCTCCAAATCTTACCGGTGCTCCGTTCAAGTGATCTCTTGTAACGCCCTCGATGCGACTATATCTCCTACGGGTCGAAGCACGACTTAGAGGCATAACCGCATTGAAAGCAATGTCACAAGTGAGGTAATCTTCACACAACCCATGTAATGCATTAGGGAAAAAGATACATAGTTGGCTTACAATCGCCACTTCACACAATTATATGAATAAAGCATTACATCAACCAGATACAATCAAGGTCCGACTACGGAACCCAAAATAAAAGAAGACTACCCCAAATGCTACACAGATCCCCGATCGACCCCAACTGGGCTCCGCTACTGATCAACTAGAAACGGAACAACATAACGAACACGATCTCCATCGAGCTCCTCCTTGAGCTCGGTTCTGTCATCTGCGCGGTATCATTGGCACCTGCAAGCTGGTTTTGGAAGTATCTGTGAGTCACGGGGACTCAGCAATCTCACACCCTCGCGATCAAGACTATTTAAGCTTATGGGTAAGGTAAAGGTATGATGTGGAGCTGCAACAAGCGACTAGCATATTTGGTGGCTAACATATACGCAAATGAGAGCGAGAAGAGAAGGCAAAAGCACGGTCGAACAACTATGATCAAGAAGTGATCCTAGAACAACCTACGTCAAGCATAACTCCAACACCGTGTTCACTTCCCGGACTCCGCCGGAAAGAGACCATCACGGTTACACACACAGTTGATGTATTTTAATTAAGGTCAACTTCAAGTTTTCTACAACCGGACATTAACAAATTCCCATCTGCCCATAACCGCGGGCATGACTTTTGGAAGTTCAAATCCCTGCAGGGGTGTCCCAACTTAGCCCATCACAAGCTCTCACGGTCAACGAAGGATATTCCTTCTAGCGGGAAGACCTGAACAGACTCGGAATCCCGGTTACAAGACATTTTGACAATGGTAAAACAAGACCAGCAACACCGCCCGAATGTGCCGACAAATCCCGATAGGAGCTGCACATATCTCGTTCTCAGGGCACACTCAGATGAGCACTACGTACAACTAAAACCAGCCCTCGAGTTTCCCCGAGGTGGCGCTGCAAGTGGCTCTGTTTGGACCAACACTCAGAGGAGCACTGGCCCGGGGGGTTTAAATAAAGATGACCCTTGAGTCTGCAGAACCCAAGGGAAAGAAAAGGCTAGGTGGCGAATGGTAAAACCAATGTTGGGCATTGCTGGAGGAGTTTTATTCAAGGCGAACTGTCAAGGGGTTCCCATTATAACCCAACCGCGTAAGGAACGGAAAATCCGGGAACATAACACCGATATGACGGAAACTAGGGCGGCAAGAGTGGAACAAAACACTAGGCATAAGGCCGAGCCTTCCACCCTTTACTAAGTATATAGATGCGTTAATTAAATAAGAGATATTGTGATATCCCAACAAGTAAACATGTTCCAACAAGGAACAACATCTCCAGGTTCCAACAAGGAACAAACTTCAATCTTCACCTCCAACTAACAACGCTATAAGAGGGGCTGAGCAAAGCAGTAACATAGCCAATCAACGGTTTGCTAGGACAAGGTGGGTTAGAGGCTTGGTTCAACAATATAGGAGGCATGATAAGAAAGTGGTAGGTATCGCAGCATAGGCATAGCAAAAGAGCGAGCAACTAGCAAGCAAAGATAGAAGTGATTTCGAGGGTATGGTCATCTTGCCTGAAATCCCGCAAGGAAGAAGAAGAGTCCATGAAGAAGACAAACGGACGTAGACGAACAAATCCTCACAAACGCGACGTTATCAGAACCAACCCGAAGAAGCAACACTGGAAAGAAAGCAAACAACATAGTAAAAAACCACCACATAAGCATGGCAAGATGCACAACTGAGTATGATGCATGTCCGGTTTAAAGAACCATGGCATGGCAAAGTGCGCAAACAACCCTACAAATTATGTGGAGCTCTGTTGCATATTGACGAAACACCACATTCAAGTTAGTTAGTTCGATCTTGTTTATGTACGCAACAATATTAAATGTTGTTAGCATGGCAAGAGGTGAAGCAAAACAAAACTACCTATCTAGGCAAGTTTAAATGAGGCCGGAACAACAAACCACAAGTCCGGAAACTCCTCATGTGCATATTTTAAGGTTTGGTACTGATCTGCCCTAAACACAATTTTAGAGTTATTAAACATGCAAAGTAAAGCCACCATGTTAAACTAGGCATTTTTCTACCCCATTTACATATAAAGTTTATTAAATTCTGAGTTACGGTTATTTAGTTATGAAATAAATCATTTTAGCATGGCATAGGAGCAAATTTAAACAAACAACGTTTTAAACATTTTAAACATAGATGAAAGTTGCATATTATTAAACTAGATGAAAATCTAAGCAAGTTTCATATTAAGTTTGTTTTAATCCGATGCACGGTTATTAACTTGTGAGCAAATTAAAATAATGGCATCCTCCTGTAATTATGCATGCATTGGAAATTAGGAAATTCGTCAGCAGGGAAAAAAAGAAACAGGCCGAATCTGGGCAGCCCAACAGGGGGAAGGCCAGGGTGCTGCTCACATTGGGCCTTGAGGCCTGTTTATGGCTGGGGCGAAGAGGTGTTGGGCCTTGGCCTGAACTAGAGGCACGCTGGCAGGCTGGATCGAACGAGGAGATGGGGTGGCGCAGTCAACGGGTGCATGCGAGGCGCGTGTTCGTCCTTGTTTCTGAAGAACAGAAGCAAGATCAGGCGATGTAGAAGACGGCGGCAGGGGTCTTGGTGATGGGGTCGGCGAGAACCGGCCGGAACGGGCGGAACGGAGTGCGGGGAGGCGGAGATTGGCGCGGATCCATGGCGACGAGGAGGGGCGCGGTCAACACGCTCGAGGCAGGGGGATCGAGCGAACTGTAGCTACGACATGAGCTGCTACTGAATAAATGGGAGAGGGTTCAGAGAGAGAGACGGTGAGGAAGAACAGCAGGAGGAAGGAGAAGAAAGGGAAGGCATGGGGCACGGGGAACCTCAGGAGGTTGCCGCTTGGTGGTCCGACGAGGTCCTGCGGGGGCGCTCGAGGCAGCAGGGGGTCGGGACGGCCATGGCAGTTGAGTTCAAAGAGAGGCGCGGCCATGTCTTCAGTCCCCTGACAGAGAGAAACGGGAGGGGGTTTGAGTGGTTAGGAGAGACAACAGAGGGAGGAGGGCGTCGAGGTCATGGCCTGGTTAGGTATTCCGGCGAGGTACTTGGCGGGCGACTGGGTCCTCCATGGCGGGTCCTGAGACAGCGACGGAAACGGTGGCCATGGCAGCAGGGCGACCTCCTGTTGCTCCTACACCTGGCAAGAGAGAGAGAGAGAATTTGAGAGAGAGCGAGAGAGACCGAAAGAGACGACGAAGAGATAGGAGGGCAGGGAAGGAGGCGCAGCTTTGCTGTGGTTGGGCGACGGCGGAAATCAAGGGAGTTGGTCAAGGCCGCTGGTTGGATCTGGCAGGAGAGGAAAACAAGGAGGAACTTGATTGGGGAAGATCCCGATGGGGATTTGGTGGAGTGTGGCGGCGGCTGAGGGGGGCAAATGACCTAGTTCTAGGGTTTGGTCTGACATATATATAGCAAAAGGATTTTTGGGTAGGGCTAATCCGTCCCTCTGATCGTAACTGGACGGTCAGGAAAAATAGGCTCGGGAGCCCAAATAGGAAAACGATGACGTTTTGTAGATGTTTGGGGATGATCTGGACACAACGGTGGCGACAGTCTGGGTCGGGTCCGGGACAACTTTTCGGACGCACGCGCGAGGGGGTTCCATGCACTAAGCAAAGAGGGTTTCGGACTGTGCGGTCGCATCGGACAACTCCAGAAGCGAAGAGGGGAAGGAGGATGGACTAGGTGGGTTGTGGCGAGACTGCGAGGGGGAGAAGAGAGAGAGAGGGCCCGGCATCTGTTTCCGGAGACCAAAAACGTCTGACGTTAGACAGACTATAAAGTCACTATAGTTATCCGTTGGGGCATCAAACAAACTCCGAATGCGATGAAACTTGGCAGGCGGCCTACCTACAACATAACAACACCGCATGACAACTTTCAACCCATTCAAAGAACATTTTTCGGCCACTTATAAAATAATATCTCGGACATGCCGCGGGCGCGTGCAAGTGTGGTTGGGCTCAGAACGGACAACGGAGAGAACTCGAAGAACCCGGACGAACGCAAGTTTTAAAACATAATGATGCAATGCACATGATGACATGATAAGATGCAACACGCAAACAAATGACAAGGCAACAATAGCGAATAACTGGACGACACCTGGCGCAACGGTCTCGGGGTGTCACAACACTCCACCGCTACGAGAGGATCTCGTCCCGAGATCTAGGATGACACCGGAGGGAAAAGGAAGAGGAAGAGCAGCGGTAAAACTAAGTAGCTTCTTGGACAAACGAGTGAAACCAAGCACCTTGAGAGGTTGAACAAATTCATGAAAGAAAGAATACAACAGAAAAGAACGAAGTTGAAAGCACTCCGTTAGAAAAGAGGGACAAGGACGAACAACTTCGGGCAGCACTCCGATTGAAGACAGATAAAATAGTTGATAAAATGAAAGAGCTTGAGCAAAAGGACACAACACTACGGTTAAATGGATAAACACGAAAAGAACACGATCCAAGATGATGAGAGAAAAGAGAAACATCACAAAGGCTCCGTAACAAAAGAATAGAAGATAGATAATTGAAATAAAAGAATGGAGACGAAAATGCCATCTTATGCCACAAAAGAGCTTGAAAAGGCATCCTTAGGAGAATGGTCGAACGGAGTTGTTGGAAAACCCAACAACAAAAAGAGTGAGCTTGTTGTGGGCTTATGGAAAACCTCTCAAAACTGAGTTGAAATTCTACCACTGACGGAAACGATAGATTGGATTGATATCAACAAGGAGACGAGAACTTATTTCACCAGGCGGATAAAAGAACTTGAGTCATTTATAAGCACCATAATAGCAACAATCGTTAGGGAAGGCTTTAGGTGAAAATATTACCCAAGATAACTCAAATGACGAGATTGATGGATTTAAAATACTCCATTATTAACAACCTGTGAATCATGAAACATGAACTCCAATTATCAAGAATGACATAATACCACCTCCAATGATACGGAAGAAAGAATTGCACTCCGGATAGTAAGAAGAAGAATGCTTGAGCTCCTCTGAAAAGAATCTTGATGAACTCTTCGAGAAGGAACTAAATCCTTGATGAACCATCATGTAGAACCTTCGTGAGAACTCCGGTAATAAAAGGATGATCAAAAGGAAGTGAAGGATGAAAAGAATAAGATTGAAACCTTGCAATGATTAGATGGAGCTTTGAAATGATATAATTGAAATAACTTGGAGCTCCGTAAAAGAAAGATTAACCAAAGAGATCAAGAATCTATTCGTCATGAGCAAACTCCGGAAGAAAAGATTAACATATGGATGGAACAAGAATAAGAATTACATTATGCTTAACCTTCACCAATTTAATTGATGACAAGCAACGGATTTGGCATATTACTTACTCGTAGAAAGGATTAAGAGAGATATCACATAAACTCGAGAAAATCTTCAACGAACCACCGGTAGGATAGAAACAACGAATAAATTGATATGATAACGAATGACGAGAACTATTGAATGAACCACCGTAAGAATTGAAAATGAACGAAGAGAAGATAAAGAAACACCGGGAAAAATTAGAAAATGAATGAAGATGCTTGAGAGAAATTATATATGAGAGAACGAAGAGATCATGCACTGATTAGAGGATATTTGATCGATGCACCGGTAAAATTTAGAGAAAGAGAGCTGAAAGCTGAGAATGAAAAAAACCCTGAAATGATGGACTCTGGATAATCAAAATGAGAAGACTCTTGAATTGCTCTGGATAGGTGAAAAGAATTCCCACAATCGCAAATAATTATGAGAGGATGGCAACAAGCTAGAATCACGAATCTTGAGGAGAATGGAGCAAGATTTAAGAGAAACTCTTTTTCGGTCTTCAAAATCTGAGAATGACGACGAGAAACACCACCATGAATCGTTGAGACACTCCAGAATGATTAAAAGAGGAGAGGTTGAGCCAAAGATGAAAAGAAATGAAAGATCTTGGAGAAAGGCATTTGACTGATGACAATTCATTCTTACGTCAAACTTTGAAATGAATTTGAGACTAACTCCGAGAGAATAAGAAGAGTCAGGTAAGATCCTGGGAAAAGACCTGTGGGTTATGGGCCCACTCAAAAGAAACACCATTGAAATGATTTAAAAGAGAGGATTGCGCCAGTTGAATTAAATGACTTGAAAGGGATAACATCCTCGAAAGAGTTTGAATGAAAGCAGAGTGGAAACACGAATCTTGGAGATATCTTCAGCACTCCAGAATAATAGAATAGCGAGAAGTGAATGAATATGAGGAGCACCGGCATGAGAGGGTATTTGAAACGAGGAAAAAGATATGATCAGCACCGAAAGCTTGAATTGAATCCACCAGAGAAGAAAAGAACGAATAATGATGAACTTTTATAGCATCTTCACGAGAACCACCGGGTAAGAAGATTGACGGAAAAGAATGGAGAGACTTCACAAGAATAAAAGGATACTTGATTGAGATATATGAGTCTTCGGAGAAAAAAACAAGGGAGGGAGGGCGGGAAAAACAAAGACAACTTGGAGATGGATGAAACAAACAACATTGAGAAAACTTGAGTTTATCTTGCAGATGTTAATCGGATCCACTTGGAGAGAAATACGCTGGTTGAAAAGGATTGACATGACAATCTCGATAATCAAGAAGGATTGGAATTTACATCGGAGTATGAGAACACCGCTTAGGTACAGGTATGGAATCAACATTTGACTTCGAAGCAACTCGAATACCACAACTCAAAACAAAACAAAGGATTGGCTTGCAAAATAAGCCGGAACAAACATATGATAGAGATTTCGTCCGAAGTTTTCGTGGTGGGGCCCACACGGGCTCGATCGTATAGCACCATCATGTACAAGGCAGTGCACATGACATACGAAGCGTCCCTGAGTCGGCATAGCCAAGGACTCTTTAAGACACAAAGAGACCACTGTAAAACCAACCGTGGATAGGCGGACCACTAGACGTCGAACCCCAATTTCATATCATACATCTGTCCGAAAGATATCCTAAGAGCTACTTGAATTCCCACTTATAAACTCCCAAAATTTTCCCGGTTATGCAATCAGGTGTTGGGGATACAAGGGAAGCATAATATCTCACCCAAAACTAACAAATCCTACATCCAGCTGTATCCATCCTTCAACACATAACCAAGAAACCTTCGGAAATCATTTACCTCAACCTTCGAAAAGCATCCGTTATACGAGTTATGGCAATACTCCCGAACTCCCGCCCCAGTACTGGGTGGCGTCAAGGTTATCTCACCAACAACTGCATAAAATATATTTTCGATGTCGGCGAAACTAAACTCAGGTATTCCAGAACTGCAATGATAAAATTGTGACGACAACACCTCGGAGATCAACTCCCCGGGACACTGCCACAACCCCTAAATGATAGGAGGCACCAAGAACAATGTTCTCGTCACAAAACCATCAGAACGATTCCAAGATACCCGCGTGATCCTAAAAAAAATTTAGTGAAATTTGAGAAGAGAAGAGTCAAAACTCTATGTCAGGATGCCTCACCAGAGCGACGAAGGGACTGAGGAGTAAAAAGAATTCCTAACTCTCCGATATATATAATCCTAAATGACTCAAAACATTTTTCTAGACTCAATAACGCCAGTGATTCGATCAAGCAGGGGGCTCCTAAGGTCGGGGAAGGCTCTGATTACCAACTAGTAACACCCTCGATGCGGCTATATCTCCTACGGGTCGAAGCACGACTTAGAGGCATAACCGCATTGAAAGCAATGTCGCAAGTGAGGTAATCTTCACACAACCCATGTAATGCATCAGGGAAAAAGATACATAGTTGGCTTACAATCGCCAATTCACACAATTATATGAATAAAGCATTACATCAACCAGATACAATCAAGGTCCGACTACGGAACTCAAAATAAAAGAAGACAACCCCAAATGCTACACAGATCCCCGACCGACCCCAACTGGGCTCCGCTACTTATCAACAGCAAACGAAACAACATAACAAACACGATCTCCATCGAGCTCCTCCTTGAGCTCGGTTCTGTCATCTGCACGGTATCATCGGCACCTGCAAGCTGGTTTTGGAAGTATCTGTGAGTCACGGGGACTCAGCAATCTCACACCCTCGCGATCAAGACTATTTAAGCTTATGGGTAAGGTAAAAGGTATGAGGTGGAGCTGCAGCAAGCGACTAGCATATTTGGTGGCTAACATATACGCAAATGAGAGCGAGAAGAGAAGGCAAAAGCATGGTCGAACAACTATGATCAAGAAGTGATCCTAGAACAACCTACGTCAAGCATAACTCCAACTTCGTGTTCACTTCCCGGACTCCGCCGGAAAGAGACCATCACGGTTACATGCGTGGTTGATGTATTTTAATTAAGGTCAACTTCAGGTTTTCTACAACCGGACATTAACAAATTCCCATCAGCCCATAACCGCGGGCACGGCTTTTGAAAGTTCAAATCCCTGCAGGGGTGTCCCAACTTAGCCCATCACAAGCTCTCACGGTCAACGAAGGATATTCCTTCTAGTGAGAAGACCCGATCAGACTCGGAATCCCGGTTACAAGACATTTCGACAATGGTAAAACAAGACCAGCAACACCGCCCGAATGTGCCGACAAATCCCGATAGGAGCTGCACATATCTCGTTCTCAGGGCACACTTAGATGAGCACTACGTACAACTAATACCAGCCCTCGAGTTTCCCCGAGGTGGCGCTGCAAGTGGCTCTGTTTGGACCAACACTCAGAGGAGCACTGGCCCGGGGGGGTTTAAATAAAGATGACCCTTGAGTCTGCAGAACCCAAGGGAAAGAAAAGGCTAGGTGGCGAATAGTAAAACCAATGTGGGCATTGCTGGAGGAGTTTTATTCAAGGCGAACTGTCAAGGGGTTCCCATTATAACCCAACCGCGTAAGGAACGCAAAATCCGGGAACATAACACCGATATGACAGAAACTAGGGCGGCAAGAGTGGAACAGAACACCAGGCATAAGGCCGAGCCTTCCACCCTTTACCAAGTATATAGATGCATTAATTAAATAAGAGATATTGTGATATCCCAAAAAGTAAACATGTTCCAACAAGGAACAACATCTCCAGGTTCCAACAAGGAACAAACTTCAATCTTCACCTGCAACTAACAACGCTATAAGAGGGGCTGAGCAAAGCGGTAACATAGCCAATCAATGGTTTGCTAGGACAAGGTGGGTTAGAGGCTTGGTTCAACAATATAGGAGGCATGATAAGCAAGTGGTAGGTATCGCAGCATAGGCATAGAAAAAGAGCGAGCAACTAGCAAGCAAAGATAGAAGTGATTTCGAGGGTATGGTCATCTTGCCTGAAATCCCGCAAGGAAGAAGAACGAGTCCATGAAGAAGACAAACGGACGTAGACGAACGAATCCTCACAAATGCGACATTATCGGAACCAACCCGAAGAAGTAACACCGGAAAGAAAGCAAACAACATAGTAAACAATAACCACATAAGCATGGCAAGATGCACAACCGAGTATGATGCATGTCCGGTTTAAAGAAGCATGGCATGGCAAAGTGCGCAAACAACCCTACAAATTAAGTGGAGCTCAATATTGCATATTGATGAAACACCACATTCAAGTTATTTAGTTCGATCTCGTTTATGTACCCAACAATATTAAATGTTGTTAGCATGGCAAGAGGTGAAGCAAAACAAAACTACCTATCTAGGCAAGTTTAAATGAGGCCGAAAGAACAAACAACAAGTCTGGAAACTCCTCATGTGCATATTTTAAGGTTTGGTACTGATCTGCCCTAAACACAATTTTAGAGTTATTAAACATGCAAAGTAAAGCCACCATGTTAAACTAGGCATTTTTCTACCCCATTTACATATAAAGAAGGAAAGAAGGGTTAGGAGACGTAGGATATTCATCCAACCGCCTGAAATGGTAGACTGGCCCAAGTCAGGCGACTTGCATCACAAATATATGTTTTTACACAGCAAATGATCCATAAAAACAACAACATAAAGAAAAATTATCACTGCTCGCGGAAAGAGATGACCTCATCGGGTTTGGTTGCCAGCGCGAACCAGCTGTCGCTGCCGACGTGTGTCTCCGCACCGTGGTTGTCCTCGGCTTCCAGCTACTCGTTCAAGCGGAGCGTGCGGGTGCACTGCACGGACAAGAGCACAGCCCGGTTCAAGTCGAGGACGTCCGGTTCCGCCTGCAAGAGGGCCTCGATGGCAGCGGCATCCGCGCGCTCTGCGTCGAGTTGAGCCTCCGCCGCCCGGTTCAAGTCCAGGACGTCCGGTTCCGCCTGCAGGAGGGCGTCGACAAGAGCGGCATCCGCGCGCTCTGCGTCGAGTCGAGCCTCTGCCGCCCGGTTCAAGTCTAGGACATCTGGTTCCACCTGCAGGAGGGCCTCGATGGCAGCGGCATCTGCGCACTCTGCCTCAAGTTGAGCCTCCGCCGCCCGGTTCACATCCACGACATCCGGTTCCGCCTCCATGAGAGCCTCGATGGCAGCGGCATGCACGCGCTTCGCGTCGAGTTGAGCCTCTGCCTCCCAGTCCTTCTTTAGTGTCGCCATGTTGAACCGCTGGTCCGCCTGCACCATGGGGGACTCGGACGCCGGCACGAAGTCGACGTCCATCGTCTCATAGCCATCGGGGGCCTTCTGCGCCGCGAGCTCCGCCATGAGCATTGGATCGGCTTCCTCCTCCTTGTAGCTTGGCTCCAGAGAACTCGGGGATTGGCCCGCCGCAAAGCGAGCTTGGGAACGGAGGTCTGTGGCGCCGACCGCCGCCGCGATTTCTGCGCGGCGCTCCGGCGTCAGCATCTTGTAGTAAGTGATCTTGTGGCGCACCATGGCTTTCCGGCAAACTAGGGACGCTTCATGCGAACTAGTGGATCGAAAGGTGGGGGAATGGGCTGGAGATTTGGTGTGGTTTTAGGGCAGTGGCTGGCATAGCCCGAGCAGCGAAGGTTCTGGTGTGAATAGTGGTTTCGGTGACGACCGGTCAATCGGTTTTGAGTGTACATCCCTCTTGTCGCGTTCGCATTGCAGCCCGGCACGCTGGACCCTCCATGTCGCTCACCGAATGGAACGTGCTTTGTCTTGCATTTTCGCTCGCTTGTGAGACCGCAGTTGAGAGCAAACCGATGTCCCTCCCCCTCCCCCACCCGCGTCATTTATTATACCACCACTCCCTCTGTTTTATGCGGAGTAAAAAAACAGAGGAAGTATACTACGGATGAGGATCCCCTGACGTGGCCGAACCCATTGAGTAACTAACATGCGGGGCCTAGCAAGCATGGGGTCCGCCAGTAAGTGACCGAAAGGGAGGGTAAGGCAGGGATACCTATGTCAAAGGATCCACTTCCACTATACTACTTTGACCAAATGTTAGAGTAATAATATATGACATGCAACTTACACAAATGTTAGAGTAATAATATATGACATGCAACTTACACAAAGCATACAGGGTCTAATGCGTTTTTCGAGGCTAACTTTGACCAAATGTTAGAGTAATAATATATGACATGCAACTTACACAAAGCATACAGTCAAATTCATATGTGAAAGGAGTTTCCAATGATATAATTTTCACATTATACATCTCATGTACTATTAATCTTGTCAATAGTCAAATTGGAAACCATCTCGAGTACAAATCTAGGAGTACGTACGAATCTAACAATATTGATTGGGCATTGTTGAATGTTGATACCTTTTTGATCAAAGTAGATATACTTTGACTACACATAAAACTTATATGTAAACTAGAAAGGATAGGAGGGAGTATATTGTACGTTCAAAAATGAAATGAACATTGAATACCCTTTATATATGATTTGCGGATGCTATGATCACCGGTTCAAAATTTTGAATCCGCCTTAGGTATCACGTGCCCCCACTCGTTCCCACTCGATTTCATCTCGTGGTCCGGAGATCTATTGAAAGAGGACTAGGGTGGGTACATGCGAATGATACTCGGCGGAATGTTCAAATGAGGCATGCGGGAGGATGGACTCGACTAGAGGGCAACATGATCAATGGAGAAGAGGGTTGGAGAGGAATGAGAAATAATAAACGCCACATGATTATACTTGAACGGCTCAAATAAACAATAAGTTGTCTCGCTTGTCCTACATAGTGAAAGGCCTAATGCGCAACGCAGAGCACTGACGCTTGAATATGGACGGGAAAACAGGGAAACAGACATGTGGGGAACACCTGTCGGGACGACGTAGTGTAGACTAGTCCAATGGAGGAGCTGGCCCACAACCTCCTCGCCACCGACAACCGTTCATGTGGGTCATTGGGGCCAACAACGGGGTGCAGCTCTAGCACCACCTCTGGACACGGCGACCGCGGTGAGCGACACGCTCAAATTGTCGCTAGACACGGTCGGTTTCAGTTTGCCGAGGGTGGCGTTAGTGCTGTGGCACGACCAACGGTATGTTTGGTTTGTGCCCAAGGTTTCCCATCAAAGCATTGGGTAGCCAAAATTTTGGTTGAGGTATTGGTTGCCCATGATTTGGCCGACATTGGCAAGAAAAATGAACTTGAGTTGGCTAGAGTTCATTGGCATGCCAAAGAAATGGCAACCATCCAAACAAAGACCAATCTTTGGGTCATGACCAAAATTTTGGTTGAGGTATTGGTTGCCCATGATTTGGCCGACATTGGCAAGAAAAATGAACTAGAGTTGGCTAGAGTTCATTGGCATGCCAAAAAAATGGCAACCATCCAAACAAAGACCAATCTTTTGGTCATGACCAAAATTTTGGCAAGGTGCACTTTGGCCACAAACCAAACACACCCCAACACCCGGCTCGTCGAGGATGCACGGGGCGCCGTGACGCGTCTGCGGAGTGGTGTAGCGCGGCCAACTGCATCCTCTGGACCTGAGACCATGCCGGGTCGTCTTGCTTTTTCAATGACATGCGGGGATCACATGTGAGCAAAGGGCATCTCCAACGTTGCCACGATCGCAGCTGACTACCCTGGCACACTAAAACCCTCGTCCCTCGTGCCGTCGTGCGGTGCGTTCCCAGCCGGCGCCAGCTGCCCGCATTCATGCCGTCCGTTCGTATGTCGTCATTAAGAGGCTCGGTGCCCGCGGAACCAACTCCGGTGACTTAATGACGCACCCGGACGCTTGGCCTCACTGGAATGCGCTACTTAAAGCGGCAACGCCCAGCTAACCTCGACACCATAGCGCATCGTCCTCCTACCTGGAACCACATCTGCCATGACCGCAAGCGCGAACGCTCTGCGAGAGAGCTTGTCTTCGGGGGTGGAGCTCGAGGTCGCCGCCCTCGGTCAAGTCGCCGCACAAGCGGTGGCCACGCTGGCGGCCGACGATGGGAGCATTGTCAGCCACGCATCCTACTTGCCGTCGTCCAACGTCCGGCACCGCCGAGGTCGGGGACTCCTCCGAGGATGAGTAGGGCATGGGAGGCGATAGGGCATGGTGTGCCAATTGGTCGGTCCGTCTCCCATGTTCTACTTTTCCTCGCCAGAGACCGCACCTTCACTTCACGGGTCTTGAACCCCGCCCCCATACATGGAGATCACAGATGGAGGACGTCGGTCGCCGCCGTAGAATAGGTTTAGGGTCGGGTTTCTTTTATTTTTTTTGTCCTATAAAAGTTCGAAATGTAATGAAAATCTGTCATGTTTGCATTAATCTCGGCCGGTGTATATGAACTTTCACAATAATATACATATTGTAGGAGTACTAGCAAGATGCCTATGCGTTGCACGGAAGATCAAGATCTTGCGGGAGAAAAGGATGAACGAGGGAAAGCCTTATCTGCAAATGTGGAGAGGAGTGCGGGTAAATTGTCATAGTTTCCTTCCTATCCGTTAGATATAGATCGGACGGCCTATATTGCAGGATCTGACACATCTTTCTACATCTACGGGAACCTACGAAAGGGTTAACGTAAATTGCCTCTCTCTCTCCTCCCCTGATTTTCATGGCGGTAGGCCCCTCCCTCCCCCCAATCTACAATCAACAGCTCACACGTTTCACATTACATTAATTACGTAACTGGGATTACGTAGGTGTAGCATTACTCATCCTAAAAAACCCAACTAAGCCATACTCCCAGCATATCGCGCGGGAAAAGACCCGGCCGCGCCGTTTTAGTCAGGGTTACCAGATTACTAGTAGTAGTATCGATGGATCGCGCGAAGCAATAGATTTTTTTTGAGGGGGCGAAGCACCTAGTTTAAAAGGAAAAAATGCGGTACACTCACAACACTCCTGTCGCGGTCGCATTGCACCCCACACACGTTCGGTCCTGCACACGGCTCATGCAAACGGAACGTGCTTCGGCTTGCTTCTTCACTGACACGTGGGACTGCACTTGGAGAAACCGACCATGTGCCAAACTCCCCCCGCCCATCGCATGAAAATCCTTCCCCCCACACACACCCAAAAATTCCCCCCAAATCCGATTCAACCGCCCTTCGGCCAACTAGCTAATAATATTCCCCAAACCCCCCTCACCCCCTGTCCCCCTCCACTCCATTCGCTCTGCCAAAGCCGCCCTCCCCGCCGCGCTGATACGTCGGCGCCGCGGTTTGGCGATCCTATCGCTCCCACAGTACGCTCTCGTAGACTGCCGTCCTCTAGCCGCGCCGCCACCTCTGGCTACGTTCTTATGGAGGCGCACGGCGGTCAGCGCGGCCACCGCTGGCGACGTTCATGTGGAGACACATGGCGGTCAGCTTCTCCCACGGTACGCGCATTCTAGACTAAGGCCCCGTTCATGTCGGTGTAGCGCTGAATGTTAGCTGATAGACGCTGTTAATCTCACTATTTGTCGAAGTAGTTTACTGTCAATATGCTCTGCTTAAGAAGCTTCCTTGCCTTGTTCTGCACTCAATCTGCTTAGCTGAGATGGCATGCCAAGGCCGATTAGTTGCTAAAATATACTGCCATATATTTATTGTGACGTAGATTGCCATGGTCTAGTAGCCAATTTGTTAGCTGAAATAGCTCTACACTGTTTTATACTCGATCTTTGTTGCTGCGATGGCCTTCGATAGTTCGATGGCTGTGTGCTCGGCCTCATTGACTGTTGAAACAGCCTGCCATAATTTGGCACTCAAATATGTTTGCTGAATTAGCTTTACATATATTTCGTTACTTAGATCTGCTCGTCCAAATATCTTGCCATAGCTTTAGACATCGACCTAGGGTTTTTTTTCTGGACTTCATAAAAAGCATATATGTTTTTCCTGTAATATCTAGTAGAAGAACTAATTTGTATGTCTAATAGATGGAAAGCACTTGGATAACTTCTGCTCGAAGATTCTCTGCTGCATATGTCGAGGGGGTTGAAAACTTCATGAACTTTATCAAAGCTGAGTATGGTGGTCCGAAATCAGATGTGCTCTGCCCGTGTAGCAGTTGTATGAATTCAGTTACAAGACCCCAGTCAACTGTGCAAAATCATCTACACTTGTATGGGATGTCGGTCACATATACTAGGTGGGTTCATCATGGTGAAGCTGTGAACGTCAATGTTATTGACTACGTGGAAGCAGCAGATCACCATCTTGATCTGCCTGATGCTCAGGTGGAAGAGGAGGAGGAGGTGGTGGTGGCGGAGCCAGTGAGTTTGACCAACATTGAAACAATGCTACAAAATGCTCGTGCATTCCGTGAACTTTCACCTGCAGAAGAAAAACGATGGGCCCGCATGTTGGAACAATGCAACGTTGCTGTCACCCCAGGAAATAAGCTGTCAGTATTCTCAGCTATGGTCACCTTTCTTCAGGTGAAGACATCTGAGCGGATGACCAACAAATCATTCGATGCGATGTTGGCTGCTTTCCGTGAATCTTTCCCAGATGCGTCTGAGCTGCCACACACGACAGTAAAATGAAGAATTTCCTTCGTGCAGTTGGAATTGGATCTGATATGATCCATGTTTGTAAGAATAATTGTGTTCTGTTCCGTAAGGATTATGCCAACTTAAGTGAATGCCCGAAATGCAAATCATCAAGATGGAAAGATGGCGATGCTGTGAAGAGGATTCCTCATAATGTTCTGAGACATTTTCCAATTACACCAAGATTGCAGATGATGTTTCATGATGCTGAAACAAGAGAGGATGTACTGTGGCATTCTAGGAACCAGGAGTACAGAGATCAGAATGTAATGAGCCATCCATCTCATGGTAGTGAGTGGAAAAGCTTCAATGATAAATACAAAGAGTTTGCTACTGACCCGAGAAACATTAGACTTGGCTTAGCTTCAGATGGATTTAACCCATTTGGCTACCAGAGCGCCACATATAGCATGTGGCCAGTGCTTGTTATCCCATACAACATGCCTCCAAATGTATGCACCAAAGAATCAATCTACATGATGGCCTTGCTCATCCCAGGTCCAAAAAGTACTGGAAAGGATTTTGATTTGTTCATGGAGCCTCTTGTGGAGGAACTTCAACAGCTATGGAAGGGTGTTCTCACTCGAGACCTATATGGCAGCCCACCAGCTGATTTCTTTCTGCGTGTTGTTATAATTTGGTGCATCCATGATTATCCGGCTTTGGGCAGTATGTCAGGGCGAACGACACATGGTTACAATGCATGTGTTCGCTGTGACAGGAATCCGCTGTCATACGCAATACTTAGCAAGAGCTGTTACATTGGACACCGCTGTTTCCTTGCCAAGGACAAGCCGCATCCTAGAAAATACCGAGGACATGTGTTCAATGCAAAGCATGAAAACCGTGATGCGCCAAAGAGGCTCACCACCGATGAGTTGCAAGTGGAATTAGAGAAGGTCAGGCATATTACACTAGGAAACCATCCTGGTAATAGTAGCGGGAAAAGGAAGTGTGGCAGGGTAGAAGAGAGATTATTGTTTACCCGTAGGTCCACTTTGTGGGACTTGGAGTATTGGAAAGATTTGGATCTGCGTCATAATCCTGATGTGATGCACATCGAGAAAAATATATGTGACAGCATTATCGACACACTTCTTAATATTGAAGGCAAGACGAAAGATACCTTAAAATCTTGGATTGATTTGACACACCTGGGTATTAGAAAGTATTTGTAGGTGCACGATGAAGGTAAACCACAGGATATGGCACCAGCTGTTTACGTCTTGGACAAGGTAAAAAGAAAAGAATTCTGCGAGGTCCTATCACGTGTGAGATTCCCACATGGATTTGCTTCCAACCCTGAAAGGAGAGTCAGTGCAGATGGAAACAAGGTACAAGGGTTGAAAACTCATGACTGCCACGTCCTACTTCAAAGGGTTTTACCTGTTATCCTTAGAGGATTGGGCCGCCCTGACTTATACAGAGCAGTTGCAGAGTTGGGACAATTCTTCAGGGAACTCTGCAGTAGCAATATCAGGATAGATGCTTTGGAGCATCTTAGAGACAAGATACCAACTATCCTATGCGACCTTGAGAAGATATATCCTCCAGCCTTCTTTGATGTGATGGTGCATTTGGCTGTTCATCTACCTGATGAGGCACTACTTAGAGGTCCAATACAGTATGGGTGGATGTACCCTATTGAAAGGCGGCTAGGCACTTTCAAGGGCTATGTTAGGAATAGAGCTAGACCCGAGGGTTCCATTGCAGAGGCCTACATTGCTATAGAAGCGTTGACATTCTGCTCAAAATACATTGAAACAGCTGATCAGCTTAGCAAAGAGGTGGGTGAAGACAATCCCAGGCTCAATGTTTTCGATTATTCTGTTCGAGTTACAGGGAAGAGTTAACAAGAGGACAAACCTAAAGATTTGGACAAAATGGTTTGGTATGTGTTGAATAACTGTCCCGAGATACTACCTTATATCAAGTAAGTGCAGTACTACAGCTTATACATCGTAATCTACTAAACTTGCAGCACATTCTTATATATTTAGATGTTTGACGCGATCACTATGTTGTGCAGCATCTACAAAGAGGAGTTACTGCCGCAAAATCCAAGAAACATTGACAAACTGGTTATGGCAGGATTTGCGAAATGGTTCAAGAACCATGTAAGCTTTTGAAGTGCACTGTCAGTTTTTTTAATATATTGAGTACATAAGATGATCAGCTTGTCTATTTTCTAACCATAGGTTAAGAAGATGTGGGAGGATGGGCAGGCAGTTGATGATGCCCTTTACTCACTAGCAATGGGTCCTGATACTCGGGTAAGACATTATGAATCTTGCGTTGTTGGAGATGTGCGCTACAACACCCTTGCACGAGACGAAGGCAAGAAGACACAAAATAGTGCCATCATGAGCACGGATACGTATGACAAAGTGACAACTGAAATGTATGCTAACATAACAAACATTATTCAGTTGCAGTATATCTCCAGTTTCGAGGATCATCGGTGTGTGGTTCTGTTGTGCTGGCGTTGGTATAACCTGTTTTCCAGGATCACAAAACCCAGAGCTGATGATTATTTCAAATCCATCAATGTCAAGGTGGCGTACCAGACCAACGAGCCTTTTATTTTGGCAAATCAAGCAACACAGATATTTTTCTTGGAAGATACATTTGCACGTAGCGATGACTGGAGAGTATTGCAAAGGTTTGAGCAGAGGAATTCGTTTAATGAAGTTGCACAACAAGATGATGCTTACACTGCTCCTGATGTACAAGATAACACAGATGTTCCTAATATCTTTGAGAATCATCACGTCAATGACGCCGGCGAAAAGATTGCCTGTCGTGCTATGGACATACAAGAGTTGATCAAGAAGAAGCCAACGTTCGAGGACGTTGAGGACGAAGAAGAAGATGACACCATGGGGAATTATGATTCAAACTGATACACATGGCGAAGATGTTAACGCTGCTGCCGCGGATGATGATTACATTGCTTTTGTCGTATTTGCCTGTCAGAAGACGTTTTTTTATCTACTATGTGAAATTGTGTTTGCTATGACGACTGAAACCTGATGAACATGTTGTTTAGTATTTTGTTGTGAGAACATCACTTGTTATGTATGCTGATTTGTGTTTGGTGATTGTATGACAACTAAAACATGATGACATTGTTGTTTAGTTGTACTCATATTTGGTTGTGAAACTTGAATTTGATGACATAGTTTGCTGTTGGACTACAATTTTCTCGACGTCTTCGAATGAGAACAAAGCTGACCCGACAGGGCCTCTGCTATTTATTTATTTATATGAGCAAAAGGGGATACCCCCTAATTTTCGTTAATAGAAATCATTAGATGTTCACAACACTACGCCCAGCCTGCTACATAGGTTTCATTCATTACTAGTTTCAGCAAAGTGCTCATGTCGTAGCCACTGAATACATCACGAGTGCTACATACACTACAAATAAAGAGACAATCATCCTACAGAGCACATCGATTTTGCCCATTATCTTCACAAGCTCTTTCATCTCCTCATTGTTGTCAAGGCCATTCAGCAGCTGTTGCTTGTCCATGATCAGAGGAACTGCATTTTTAACCTTTTGCTCTGCATCTTCCTCTTCTGCCATTCCTTCAGTTACTTGTCATGGTATTGGGATTCCTCGGCTAACCAAATAATCAGCGTAGTAGCATTCCCCCACATCAGCAACTTCCCAGAAATACAAATCACATGAATCTTCCCTTTTCTGCACGAATCAAATTGGTAGATCATCAACCAAACTATTAAAAAAATCAGCAACTGAAAGCAGCAGAACAACACTTAAACATATTATTACCCCATGATTCGGGCATTTGTAGAAGACTCGGCCAGGGTTGCGGATTGTGGTTGAGACTCGACGGATGACTCCGCGTGATTTGCAACAGTGGCACCACACCAACGGCAGCGGGTTGCGATGAGCAATCGGCTGCGATGCGCGTCCCGGCGAGGCTGTGATGAGACCCACAGGCGATGGTACGGGTTGCGACTTGGCGCATATCTGGTTGTTGCCTGCTGAAGAGCAGGTGGACGAGAAGCCAGCGGACATGGTTGCTGCGGCCAGAGCTTCTGATGCTAGGCAGAGTAAGTAGAGAAGAGGAGAAGCGAACGTTGGATATGTCAGTTTCATTACTTGCAGAGTAGCATAGCACTATATATAGTCATAGTCTAGGTTTGGATTCGAACCAGCTACAGGAGCACGTCTTTCTTTTTTCTAAAACTCGGCAACGTCTCATTACTGGTACACTAGCTTGTTCTGTACGCCTTCCCATGTCTTTGATTTTCTTTCCGTTTTTTGCTAGGAAGGAAGGAGGACAAAATTGAGAGTTCCTGGGACTCGAACCCAAGACCTCTTGGATGAAAACCAAGGGTGCTAGTCACTTATGTGGCGAACGTTCCCTGTGAGGAGGATGGCAGACGAACGCATTCTCCTCGTAGTTTTCTTCCTATATATAAAAAAGTATGCTACTTGGTGTCCGCTTAGTCAACAAACGATTCTGCCAACCTTGACCGTTGGATTGACATTCAACGTCTGCCGCATTTCTTCACTCTCTTCTTCCTCGAGCCGCCAAAGCCAAACCAGCGCCGGCGGGACCGCCTGCTACCGCCTCCCACGGCTGGCTGTGATCTGCAACGGCTCCTGTTCGTTCCCGTCCGAGGCCTCACCATCGTCCTCCGCCTTGGTTCGCTCGCCGCAGCGTCGCCCTCCAGTGTTGTCAACATGGTCAACAACCGAGAGGAATAAGGAGATGACTGTACATGGTGAGGATGACAGTAGGGACCCAGCAGCGCGCGCGGTAATTTTGTTTTTTCGGGATGGAGAAGGGCATCAACTGGGTTGTGTGGCACCCGTGGCCCGTCTAGCCCAGGCTTTCATTTCATATGTTTAGCACATGACCAGCCTAGTTTGTTTTTTTCCTTTCTGAAAAATGCTAGCCAGCTATTTTGTTTTTTGCAGAATTACCAACGTAGGCCTACTTGCTTTTCTACGCCCTAATGGGCTGGAAATCTTTCAAGACGAGGAGGGATGCATTTTGCCCAGAAAATGGGCTAGAAGTAATAAGAAATGGGCTAGAAGTAATAATAAATGGGCTGTAAAATGAAAAAATACAGCAAAGAGACAATTAGTTCAAAAATACTGTTTTCTTTCGGATTTTGATATTTTAAATTTCATTGTTTTTGTGCGGGTAAAATTTCATTGAATTTAAATTAAGGTATATTTAGATTTAAAATTAATTTGAATCTGGCTAGAAATTTCGGGTTGTATGTTGTTTGGGACAGATTTGGAGGCTGACTTGTGGGTACGTGTACTTTGGCTTTGTCAACTTAGTCCACAAACGATTCTAGCAGCAGTGACCGTTGGATGTTAATCCAACGGCCTTGCTGCTTCTTCAATATCTGGTCTTCTTGCTCCAGCCGCCCAAACCAGCTCCGATGGGACTGCCTGCTCCCGCCTCCCGTGGCCGGCTGTGCTGCCGCACAGGCCGCACTGCCCCACCCTACTTCATTGCTGGCCAGGCCATTCCTCTACTCACCCACACCTCCTGTTATTTTCCGGTGATAGCAGCCGAACCAGTAAACCCTTGTACTCCCCACCGCGTGGGCAACCATTGCCGAGTCTTCCCTGGTCCATGTCGTTCCCTTCCTAGGCCTCTCAGTCGTCCACCTCCATGGTTCTCTCGGCGCGGCCTGGTCAACTTGGTCAACGAACGACATCCATCGGGCGTGGACTATACGCGCAAAATAATGATTCCTCCACCTGACAGCTGGGACCCACCGGAAGGGCCTCTGTATTTCGCAAAAAAAATGTTCCCCCCGCTGACATGTCGGGCCCACCAGCTATATCTTCGCACGCAAGGAAGTGCCTCCTTTTTACGCACAAAAAATGAATACCCCCTGCTAGCTGGGACCCACCATAGTGGGAGGATGACTTGTGGGCCAACAAAGTTCACGGGGACGGAGGGCTTTGTCAACTTAGTCAATATGAACGATTCTAGCTCCAGTGACCGTACGATGTCCATCCAACGGCCATAGTGCTTCTTCAACCTCTGGTCTTCTTGCTCCAGCCGCCCAAAGCAGCGCCGGTCATGCCGCATGCTCCTGCCTCCCGTGGCCGGCTGTGCTGCCGCGGAGGCCTCACCGCCCCCTACTATTCCCACCGCTGGCCAGGCCCTGCGGCGACGGCAGCCTCACACCACAGCCGAACCAGTGAACCCTCGTACTCCTCTCCGCGCGGGCTTCCACTGTCGTGTCTTCCCCGGCTCCGCGTCTTCCCCTTCCTAGGCCTCGCCGTGGTGCTCTCCGTGCGGCGTGGTCAACGTGGTCAAGGAACGACTTCCATCGGAAGAGTACTGTACATGGAGAGGCTGACAGCTGGGTCCACGGCCACAGCCCGGTTTTTTGTGATTTGCCAAGTAAGTCACTTTGTCAGGCCTGTTGGGCTGCAAATCTTTCAAGACGAGGAGAGCTTTCATTCGACAGGCCGAGAAAATGGCCCATCAGTAATGAGAAATGGGGTGTACATTTTTAAAACACATCAAACCGGCAATTAGTTTCAAATATCTTTTTTTTCATTTCAAGATTTTAAATTACATTAATTTTTATGCATGGAGAATTTGTTGGATTTTATATTTATATACATTTATTTTTTAAATCAGTTTGAATGTGAGACGAAATTTCGGGATTAAAAACAGTTCGGACCGCACCGAAATATGCAAAATTTCGTATAATTTTTTAACCGTGGCCACAATTTGTGCTGTAATGCTAACAAAAAGAATATGGGCTCCAAAAAAACCTTAAGAATTAGTAAATGGGCTGAAAATTATTAGAAATAATGGCAGATGGGATGTATGCTATTTTTCACAGATTTGAGGCTTTCCTAAAAAAAGGTTGACGCACAAGCAGTGACTGTTGGATGTCCATCCAACGGCCGTCGTGCTTCTTCAATCTTTGCTCTTCCTACTCCAGCCGCTCAAACAAGCGCCGGCGGGACTGCCTGCTCCCTCCTCCCCACGGCCGGCTGTGCTGCCGCGCAGGCCTCACCGCCCCACCGTACTCCCATCGCTGGCCTAGCCATCCCTATACTCACCCACACCTGCTATTATTCTCCAGCGACGGCAGACGAACCAGTAAACCCTCGTACAGTCGTACTCCCCTCCGCGTGGGAAACAACTGTCGAGTCTTCCCTGCCTCCGTGTCGTTCCCTTCCTAGGCCTCGCTGTCGTCCACCGCCCTGGTGCTCTCGGCGCGGCCTGGTCAACATGGTAAACGACCGACATGCATCTGAAGTGGACTGTATGTGGAGAGGCCGACAGCTGGGTCCACGGCCGCACGCAAGGAAATGCCTCCTTATTACACGCAAAATAATGATTCCTCCACCTGATATCAGGGACCCACTGAAAGGGCCTCTGTATTTCGTGAAAAAAACGTTACCGCCGCTGACAGCTCGGACCCACCAGCTATATCTTCGCACGCAAGGAAGTGCCTCCTTATTACGCACAAAAAGATGAATACTCCCCCTGTTAGCTGGGACCCAGTATAGTGGCAGGCTGACTTGTGGGCCTACTAAGTTGACTGGGACGGAGGGCTTTGTCAACTTAGTCAATATGCACGATTCTAGCTCCAATGACCGTACGATGTCCATCCAGTGGCCGTAGTGCTTCTTCAACCTCTGGTCTTCTTGCTCTAGCCGCCCAAACTAGCGCCGGTCGTGCCTCATGCTCCTGCCACCCGTGGCCGGCTGCGATGCGGCGGAGGCCTCACCGCCCCCTACTACTCCCACCGCTGGTCAGGCCATCCCTCTACTCACCCACACCCCCTGTTACTCTGCGGTGACGGCAGCCTCACACCGCAGCGAACCAGTGCCCCCATACTGTCGCGTCTTCCCCGGCTCCGCATCGTCCCCTTCCTAGGCCTCGCCGTCGTCCACCGCCCTGGTGCTCTTGGCGCGGCGTGGTTAACATGGTCAAGGAACGGCTTCTATCGAACGTGGACTGTACGTGGAGACGCTGACAGCTGGGTCCACGGCCGCAGCAAGGAAGTGCCTCCTTATTACGTGCAAAATAATTATTCCTCCACCTGACAGCGGGGACCCACCGGACGGGCCACCATATTTCGCCCCCCCTGACTGCTGGGACCCACCAGCTACATCTTCGCACACAAGGAAGTGCCTGACAGTCGGGACTCACCTGGTCGAAGCGTACGTAGCGTTGTCATTCTGGTCGCGAACGTGTACATACATATATACTGGTGGATGCAGAGGCGCGCACATGTCGTAGTAGAGACGGCCAGGGTGCAAGAAAGAAAATACGGCCACATATGTGTACATGCGGGCGGGGTCTCGAACGCCTACTCGCGCATACGTACGGCGAGGGCTCGTTGACATGGCTGGGTCAGAACGGAGAAACAACGACGAAATGCGTCGTGTTCATGGGGAGGCAATGGAATGCGTCGTGCTCATGGGGAGGCAACGGAATGCGTCGTGTTCATCGGGAGGCAACGGAACGTGTGGGAGCCAACCGGCTGGGTCGGAACGGAATGCGTGGTCGTGTTCATCGGGAGGGTTTGGACGGAACAGGCGATGGAAACGAGGCCTGGCGTACTGCATAACGGAGGAAACAGACCTCCTACGTTCGGAACGGGGTCCTGTTGATCGGGAGGGGTCTGGCGTACCGCAAAACGGAGGAAACGGACCTCCTACGGTCGAAACAGGGGTCCTGTTCATCGGGAGGGGTGTGGCGTACTGCAAAACAGACGAAACGGACCTCCTACGGTCGAAACAGGGGTCCTGTTCATCGAGAGGGGTGTGGCGTACCGCAAAACAGGACTACACGGGATACTGTTCATCTCCATCGTCGACCCCCTCCAGCCTCCACGAGCTACTTTTCATCCACCATCGACCTCCTCTAGCCTCCACCTGCGACTGTTCATCCACGGGCTCCTGTTCATCCAGCCTCCACCGTGCGCTACTCCACCGGCTACTGTTCAACCAGCCCTCTCCACGGGCTCCTGTTCAACCACCCCTCCACGGGCTACTGTTCATCCTGCCCTCCACCGTCTACTCTTCATCCTGCCCTCCACCGTCTACTGTTCATACTTCCCTCCACGGGGTGGTCATGTTCATCCAGCCCTCCACGAGGTCCTGTTCATCCAGCCCCAACCGGATCGATCGATCCGGGTCATGTTCATCCAGAGGCAACACCACGGGGTCCTGTTCATCCACCCCACCGGGAACTGTTCATCCACCCCCCCCCCCCCCCGCAACGCTCACTGTCCATACAGAGGCAGCATCGATCGGCTTCAGTTAGCAGCAGTAGCGAAGGAATCGCTCGATCGGGTTTAGTTAACAGCCATCGATCGATCGCTCGGGTTCAGTAACGTGTAGCCTGCAGTGCAATCTCTCAGGTTCAGTTAGAGCCCAACGCCTCGCTCGGGTTCAGTTAGAGCCAATGCCTCGCACACACGCGTGTACGTGTACGAGAGAAACGTGCATCGCTCGGCCCCCGACCTCCCACTGTAACTGGGAACTCCCCGAAATTTTCCTCGCCCTCGCTTCTACCATGGTTTTTTCCATCATGGACGGCCCAAAGAATGTCATGCAGCTGCGTCTCCGGCCCACCCAGGACGAAAAGCCCATTTTCTGTCATAATTTTCTGTCATAGAAGTAGGAGCCCATCACATCTATGATGATACCGGATTTTGTAACAATTATCGTCATAGAAGTGTCATATGTATGACAGAAAAAAAATTCGTTCGGCCCAAAATGTCACAGATGTGTCTTTTTTGTAGTGAAAATAAGATCAAAGATTATTGCTGTGACGCCCCAAGACCGTTGAGCCAGGTGTCCTCCAGTTATTCGCTGTCGTTGTCATGTCATTTGCTTGCGTGTTGCATCTTATCATGTCATCATGTGCATTGCATCATCATGTTTTTAAAACTTGCATCCGTCCCGGCCTCCTCGTTCTCTCCGTTGTCCGTTCTGAGTCCAGACACACTTGCACGCGCCCGCGACATGTCCGAAATATTATTTTATAAGTGGCCAGAAAATGTTCTCGGAATGGGTTGAAAGTTGGCGTGCGGTCTTATTATAGTGTAGATAGACCGCCTGTCAAGCTTCATCGCATTCGAAGTTTGTTTGATAGCCCAACCGTTAAACTATAGCGGTATTATAGCCGGTCTAACGTCGAACGTTTTCGGTCTCCGGAAACAGTCGCTGGGGCTCTCTCTCTTCTCTTCTCCCAGCTCGAGACCGTCTATACAGTGTACATACCGCCAGGCCTAGCCTCTCTCGTCAGCCCACGGCCCTCCTCGCGCGCGCGCCCGAAAGCTGCCCCGGACCCGACTCAGGTTGTTGCTACCGCTGTGTCCGGAACATCCCCAAATATCTACAAAATATCACCGTTTTATTATTTGGACTCCCTAGCCTATTCTTTCTGAACCGTCCGATTTTGATCGGAGGCTCCAGATAGCCCCTAACCAAAAATCCAGTGCTTTATATAGACCTAGGCCACCGAATCTACATCGGGATTCCCCCATTCCTCCTCCCACCAACCACTGCTCGAGCCCGAGCTCTTCGGTTCGAAGCCGCCAGAAAACCCCGCCGCCTCGATCAAGAGCTTCCTCCCCCCTCTTCGATCCAGAGGAGTGGAGATCCTCCTCGCTCTCCTGAAGCCCCTGCCTCCTCTCTCGTCCACCAGGAACAGTGCCGCCCCTCTCGTTCCCGTGCTTCATCTCCTCTCGCCCGTCCCTGACCTCTCTCTTCCCCTTCGCAGGTGCTCCGCTCGCCATGGCCCCGAGCTCCGCCGCACCAAGTCCGTCCCCGACTCGTCTCTGCGTTGCAGCGAGCCGCCGCCTGCGTTGACCCGCTGCTGCTCGTCTTCAACGAGCCGGCCAAGCCCCAGGAACATTGGCCGCCCCTCTCCCCCTCACGGGTCCTGGATCCCTGCGCCCGATCTGCTCCAAGGCCGGCCCTTCTGCTGCTTTCCAACGCCCTCCAGGCTCCCTCGCCGTCCTCTTGCCGGAGTAGGCTATCAGCACCGCCGCTCCTCTGCGCCGAACTGCACCAAGCCGCGAAGAACACCGATGCCTGGAGCTCCAAGTCCACCCTTGCCTGATCCAGTCGCTCCGCCTTGGATCCGGTCGGATTCCCCTTGCCTTCACCGTCTCCTGCTGGTTCCGAGCGCCGCCGGAGTTCGTCCTGCTGCTACCTCCTCCGCATCGGTCGCTGCTTCCCCTGTTTCTAGATGCGAGCATGTGAGGACAACGACAAGAGCCGAGTCCTCCTTCTCTCGTTGACCGCTGCGCGAGGCCCAGCTGCCCGGCCTCCTCCTCCAGTTGGGCCAGGCCCAGGGTGAGCAGCCCCCAAGTGCCCCCTCCTCTTGATTTTTTCTCTTGTTGGGCCGGCCAGATTCGGCCCAGTTCCTCTTTTTTTCAGGTCTGCGATTTTGCCTTTATCCCAGAGAGAGCACTTTTGCAGAAAAGACCCTCATGTTCATACATTTAATAACTCACAAACTATGCATCACATGGAAAAACTTTATATATGAAACTTGCTTAGAATTTCATCTAGTTTAATAATATCCAACTTTCATCTATGTTTAAAATGCTTTAGATGTTGTTTGTTTAAACTTGCTTAATTAACTTGCTAAAATGATTTATTTCATAACTAAATAACCGCAGCTCCAAACCTAACAAACTTTATATGTAAATGGGGTGGAAAATGCCTAGTTTAACTTGGTGGCCTCACTTTGCATGTTTAACAACTCTAAAATTGTGTTTAGGGCAGAACCGTAACACACCTAATATATGCATATGGGGTTTTTCCGGAATTGTTGTTCGTTGCTTCCGGCCTCATTTAAACTTGACTAGATAGGTAGTTTTACTTAGCTTCACCTCTTGCCATGTTAATCAACATTTAATCTTGTTGGGTACATAAACGAGATCGGACTAAATAAGTCACGTGGTGTTTCGTCAATATGCAATGGAGATGCATATTGAGCTCCACTTAATTTTAGGATTGCTTGTGCATTTTGCCATGCCATGCCCTCTTTAAACCGGACATGCATCATACTTGTTTGCACATCATGCCATGTCTATGTGGTGGTTGTTTACTATGTTGTTTGCTCTTTTCCAGTGTTGCTTCTTCGGGTTGGTTCCGATAACGTTGCATTGTGAGGATCCGTTCGACTACGTCCGTTTGTCTTCTTCATGGACTCGTTCTTCCTCCTATGTTGGGCATTGAGTCGGTAGAACCCAAGGGAAAGAAAAGGCTAGGTGGCGAATGGTAAAACCAATGTTGGGCATTGCTGGAGGAGTTTTATTCAAGGCGAACTATCAAGGGGTTCCCATTATAACCCAACCGCGTAAGGAACGCAAAATCCGGGAACATAACACCGATATGACGCAAAACTAGGGCGGCAAGAGTGGAACAAAACACCAGGCATAAGGCCGAGCCTTCCACCCTTTACCAAGTATATATATGCATTAATTAAATAAGAGATATTGTGATATCCCAACAAGTAAACATGTTCCAACAAGGAACAACATCTCCAGGTTCCAACAAGGAACAAACTTCAATCTTCACCTGCAACTAACAACGCTATAAGAGGGGCTGAGCAAAGCGGTAACATAGCCAATCAACGGTTTTCTAGGACAAGGTGGGTTAGAGGCTTGGTTCAACAATATAGGAGGCATGATAAGCAAGTGGTAGGTATCGCAGCATAGGCATAGCAAAAGAGCGAGCAACTAGCAAGCAAAGATAGAAGTGATTTCGAGGGTATGGTCATCTTGCCTGAAATCCCGCAAGGAAGAAGAACGAGTCCATGAAGAAGACAAACGGACGTAGACGAACGAATCCTCACAAATGCGACATTATCGGAACCAACCCGAAGAAGTAACACCGGAAAGAAAGCAAACAACATAGTAAACAATCACCACATAAGCATGGCAAGATGCACAACCGAGTATGATGCATGTCCGGTTTAAAGAAGCATGGCATGGCAAAGTGCGCAAACAACCCTACAAATTAAGTGGAGCTCAATATGCAACTCTGTTGCATATTGACGAAACACCACATTCAAGTTATTTAGTTCGATCTCGTTTATGTACCCAAAAATATTAAATGTTGTTAGCATGGCAAGAGGTGAAGCAAAACAAAACTACCTATCTAGGCAAGTTTAAATGAGGCCGAAACAATAAACAACAAGTCCGAAAACTCCTCATGTGCATATTTTAAGGTTTGGTACTGATCTGCCCTAAACACAATTTTAGAGTTATTAAACATGCAAAGTAAAGCCACCATGTTAAACTAGGCATTTTTCTACCCCATTTACATATAAAGTTTATTAAATTCCGAGTTACGGTTATTTAGTTATGAAATAAATCATTTTAGCATGGCATAGGAGCAAATTTAAACAAACAACATTTTAAACATAGATGAAAGTTGCATATTATTAAACTAGATGAAAATCTAAGCAAGTTTCATATTAATTTTGTTTTAACCCGATGCACGGTTATTAACTTGTGAGCAAACTAAAATAATGGCATCCTCCTGTAATTATGCATGCATTGGAAACTGGGAAATTCGTCAGCAGGGAAAAAAAGAAACAGGCTAAATCTGGGTAGCCCAACAGGGGGAAGGCCAGGGTGCTGCTCACATTGGGCCTTGAGGCCTGTTTATGGCTGGGGCGAAGAGGTGTTGGGCCTTGGCCTGAACTAGAGGCGCGCTGGCAGGCTGGATCGAACGAGGAGATGGGGTGGCGCGGTCAACGGGTGCAGGCGAGGCGCGTGTTCGTCCTCGTTTCTGAAGAACAGAAGCAACATCAGGCGATGTAGAAGACGGCGGCAGGGGTCTTGGCGACGGGGTCGGCGAGAACCGGCCGGAACGGGCGGAACGGAGCGCGGGGAGGCGGAGATTGGCGCGGATCCATGGCGACGAGGAGGGGCGCGGTCAACACGCTCGAGGCAGGGGGATCGAGCGAACTGTAGCTACGACATGAGCTGCTACTGAATAAACGAGAGAGGGTTTAGAGAGAGAGACGGTGAGGAAGAACTGCAGGAGGAAGGAGAAGAAAGGGAAGGCATGGGGCACGGGGAACCTCAGGAGGTTGCCGCTTGGTGGTCCGGTGAGGTCCTGCGGGGGCGCTCGAGGCAGCAGGGGGTCGGGACGGCCATGGCAGTTGAGTTCAAAGAGAGGCGCGGCCATGTCTTCGGTCCCCTGACAGAGAGAAACGGGAGGGGGTTTGAGTGGTTAGGAGAGACAACAGAGGGAGGAGGGCGTCGAGGTCATGGCCTGGTTGGGTACTCCGGCGAGGTACTTGGCGGGTGACGGGGTCCTCCATGGCGGGTCCTGAGACGGCGACGGAAACGGTGGCCATGGCAGCAGGGGCGACCTCCTGTTGCTCTTGTACCTGGAAAGAGAGAGAGAATTTGAGAGAGAGCGAGAGAGACCGAAAGAGACGACGAAGAGATAGGAGGGCAGGGAAGGAAGCGCAGCTTTGCTGTGGTTGGGCGACGGCGGAAATCAAGGGAGTTGGTCGAGGCCGCTGGTTGGATCTAGCAGGAGAGGGAAACAAGGAGGAATTGGATTGGGGAAGATCCCGATGGGGATTTGGTGGAGTGTGGCGGCGGCTGAGGGGGGCAAATGACCTAGTTTTAGGGTTTGGTCTGACATATATATAGCAAAAGGATTTTTGGGTAGGGCTAATCCGTCCCTCCAATCGTAACTGGACGGTCGGGAAAAATAGGCTAGGGAGCCCAAATAAGAAAACGATGACGTTTTGTAGATGTTTGGGGATGATCCAGACACAACGGTGGCGACAGTCCGGGTCGGGTCTGGGACAACTTTTTGGACGCGCGCGCGAGGGGGTTTGATGCACTGAGCAGAGAGGGTTTCGGACCGTGCGGTCGCGTCGGACAACTCTGGAAGCGAAGAGGGGAAGGAGGATGGACTAGGTGGGCTGTGGCGAGACTGCGAGGGGGAGAAGAGAGAGAGAGGGCCCGGCATCTGTTTCCAGAGACCGAAAACGTCCGACGTTAGACCGACTATAAAGTCGCTATAGTTATCCGTTGGGGCATCAAACAAATTCTGAATGCGATGAAACTTGGCAGGCGGCTTACCTACAACATATCAGCACCGCATGCCAACTTTCAACCCATTCAGAGAACATTTTTCGGCCACTTATAAAATAATATCTCGGACATGCCGCGGGCGCGTGCAAGTGTGGTTGGGCTCAGAACGGACAACAGAGAGAACTCGAAGAACCCGGACGAATGCAAGTTTTAAAACATGATGATGCAATGCACATGATGACATGATAAGATGCAACACGCAAACAAATGACAAGGCAACAATAGCGAATAATTGGACGACACCTGGCACAACGGTCTCGGGGCGTCACAACACTCCACCACTATGAGAGGATCCCGTCCCGAGATCTAGGATGACACCGGAGGGAAAAGGAAGAGGAAGAGCAGCGTTAAAACTAAGTAGCTTCTTGGACAAACGAGTGAAACCACGCACCTTGAGAGGTTGAAAAAATTCATGAAAGAAAGAATACAACGGAAAAGAACGAAGTTGAAAGCACTCCGTTAGAAAAGAGGGACAAGGAAGAACAACTTCGGGCAGCACTCTGATTGAACAGAGATAAAATAGTTGATAAAATGAAAGAGCTTGAGCAAAAGGACACAACACTACGGTTAAATGGATAAACACGACAAGAACACGATCCAAGATGATGAGAGAAAAGGGAAACATCACAAAGGCTCCGTAACAAAAGAATAGAAGATAGATAATTGAAATAAAAGAATGGAGACGAAAATGCCATCTTATGCCACAAAAGAGCTTGAAAAGGCATCCTTAGGAGAATGGTCGAACGGAGTTGTTGGAAAACCCAACAACGAAAAGAGTGAGCTTGTTGTGGGCTTATGGAAAACCTCTCAAAACTGAGTTGAAATTCTACCACTGACGGAAACGATAGATTGGATTGATATCAACAAGGAGACGAGAACTTATTTCACCAGGCGGATAAAAGAACTTGAGTCATTTATAAGCACCATAATAGCAACAATCGTTAGGGAAGGCTTTAGGTGAAAATATTACCCAAGATAACTCAAATGACGAGATTGATGGATTTAAAATACTCCATTATTAACAACCTGTGAATCATGAAACATGAACTCCAATTATCAAGAATGACATAATACCACCTCCAATGATACGGAAGAAAGAATTGCACTCCGGATAGTAAGAAGAAGAATGCTTGAGCTCCTCTGAAAAGAATCTTGATGAACTCTTCGAGAAGGAACTAAATCCTTGATGAACCATCATGTAGAACCTTCGTGAGAACTCCGGTAATAAAAGGATGATCAAAAGGAAGTGAAGGATGAAAAGAATAAGATTGAAACCTTGCAATGATTAGATGGAGCTTTGAAATGATATAATTGAAATAACTTGGAGCTCCGTAAAAGAAAGATTAACCAAAGAGATCAAGAATCTATTCGTCATGAGCAAACTCCGGAAGAAAAGATTAACATATGGATGGAACAAGAATAAGAATTACATTATGCTTAACCTTCACCAATTTAATTGTAACAAGCAACGGATTTGGCATATTAATTATTCTCGTAGAAAGGATTAAGAGAGATATCGCATAAACTCGAGAAAATCTTCAACGAACCACCGGTAGGATAGAAACAACGAATAAATTGATATGATAATGAATGACAAGAACTATTGAACGAACCACTGTAAGAATTGAAAATGAATGAAGAGAAGATAACGAAACACTGGGAAAAATTAGCCAATGAATGAAGATGCTTGAGAGAAATTATATATGAGAGAACGAAGAGATCATGCACTGATTAGAGGATATTTGATCGATGCACCGGTAAAATTTAGAGAAAGAGAGCTAAAAGCTGAGAATGAAAAAAAACCTAAAATGATGGACTCCGGATAATCAAACTGAGAAGACTCTTGAATTGCTCCAGATAGGTGAAAAGAATTCCCACAATCGCAAATAATTATGAGAGGATGGCAACAAGCTAGAATCACGAATCTTGAAGAGAATGGAGCAAGATTTAAGAGAAACTCTTTTTCGGTCTTCAAAATCTGAGAATGACGAAGAGAAACACCACCATGAATCGTTGAGATACTCCGGAATGATTAAAAGAGGAGAGGTTGAGCCAAAGATGAAAAGAAATGAAAGATCTTGGAGAAAGGCATTTGACTGATGACAATTCATTCTTACATCAAACTTTGAAATGAATTTGATACTAACTCCGGGAGAATAAGAAGAGTCGGGTAAGATCCTGGGTAAAGACCTGTGGGTTATGGGCCCACTCAAAAGAAACACCATTGAAATGATTTAAAAGAGAGGATTGCGCCGGTTGAATTAAATGACTTGAAAGAGATAACATCCTCGAAAGAGTTTGAATGAAAGCAGAGTGGAAACACGAATCTTGGAGATATCTTCAGCACTCCAGAATAATAGAATAGCGAGAAGTGAATGAATATGAGGAGCACCGGCATGAGAGGGTATTTGAAATGAGGAAAAAGATATGATCAGCACCAAAAGCTTGAATTGAATCCACCGGAGAAGAAAAGAACGAATAATGATGAACTTGTAGAGCATCTTCACGAGAACCACCGGGTAAGAATATTGACGGAAAAGAATGGAGAGACTTCACAAGAATAAAAGGATACTTGATTGAGATATATGAGTCTTCGGAGAAAAAAAACAAGGGAGGGAGGGCGGGAAAAACAAAGACAACTTGGAGATGGATGAAACAAACAACATTGAGAAAACTTGAGTTGATCTTGCAGATGTTGATCGGATCCACTTGGAGAGAAATACGCTGGTTGAAAAGGATTGACATGACAATCTCGATAATCAAGAAGGATTGGTATTTACATCGGAGTATGAGAACACCGCTTAGGTACAGGTATGGAATCAACATTTGACTTCGAAGCAACTCGAATACCACAACTCAAAAAAAACAAAGGATTGGCTTGCAAAATAAGCCGGAACAAACATATGATAGAGATTTCGTCCGAAGTTTTCGTGGTGGGGCCTACACGGGCTCGATCGTACAGCACCATCATGTACAAGGCAGTGCCCATGACATACAAAGCGTCCCCGGGTCGGCATAGCCAAGGACTCTTTAAGACACAACGAGACCACTGTAAAACCAACCGTGGATAGGCGGACCACTAGACGTCGAACCCCAATTTCATATCATACATCTGTCGGAAAGATATCCTAAGAGCTACTTGAATTCCCACTTATAAACTCCCGAAATTTTCCCGGTTATGCAATCAGGTGTTGGGGATACAGGGGAAGCATAATATCTCACCCAAAACTAACAAATCCTACATCCAGCTGTATCCATCCTTCAAGACATAACCAAGAAACCTTCGGAAATCATTTACCTCAACCTTCGAAAAGCATCCGTTATACGAGTTATGGCAATACTCCCGAACTCCCGCCCCAGTACTGGGTGGCGTCGAGGTTATCTCACCAACAACTGCATAAAAGATATTCTCGATGTCGGCGAAACTAAACTCAGGTATTCCAAAACTACAACGATAAAATTGTGACGACAACACCTCGGAGCTCAACTCCCCGGGACACTGCCACAACCCCTAAATGGTAGGAGGCACCAAGAACAATGTTCTCGTCACAAAACCATCGGAACGATTCCAAGATACCCGCATGATCCTAAAAAAAATTTAGTGAAATTTGAGAAGAGAAGAGTCAAAACTCTACGTCAGGATGCCTCACCAGAGCGACGAAGGGACTAAGGAGTAAAAAGAATTCCTAACTTTCCGATATATATAATCCTAAATGACTCAAAACATTTTTCTAGACTCAATAACGCCAGCGATTCGATCAAGCAGGGGGCTCCTAAGGTCAGGGAAGGCTCTGATTACCAACTTGTAACACCCTCGATGCGGCTATATCTCTTACGGGTCGAAGCATGACTTAGAGGCATAACCGCATTGAAAGCAATGTCGCAAGTGAGGTAATCTTCACACAACCCATGTAATACATAAGGGAAAAAGATACATAGTTGGCTTACAATCGCCACTTCACACAATTATATGAATAAAGCATTACATCAACCAGATACAATCAATGTCCGACTACGGAACCCAAAATAAAAGAAGACTACCCCAAATGCTACACAGATCCCCGATCGACCCCAACTGGGCTCCGCTACTGATCAACTGGAAACGGAACAACATAACAAACACGATCTCCATCGAGCTCCTCCTTGAGCTCGGTTCTGTCATCTGCACGGTATCATCGGCACCTGCAAGCTGGTTTTGGAAGTATTTGTGAGTCACGGGGACTCAGCAATCTCACACCCTCGCGATCAAGACTATTTAAGCTTATGGGAAAGGTAAAAGGTATGAGGTGGAGCTGCAGCAAGCGACTAGCATATTTGGTGGCTAACATATACGCAAATGAGAGCGAGAAGAGAAGGCAAAAGCACGGTCGAACAACTATGATCAAGAAGTGATCCTAGAACAACCTACGTCAAGCATAACTCCAACACCGTGTTCACTTCCCGGACTCCGCCAGAAAGAGACCATCACGATTACACACGCGGTTGATGTATTTTAATTAAGGTCAACTTCAGGTTTTTTACAACCGAACATTAACAAATTCCCATCTGCCCATAACCGCGGGCATGGCTTTCAAAAGTTCAAATCCCTGAAGGGGTGTCCCAACTTAGCCCATCACAAGCTCTCACGGTCAACGAAGGATATTCCTTCTATCGGGAAGACCCGATCAGACTCGGAATCCCGGTTACAAGACATTTCGACAATGGTAAAACAAGACCAGCAACACCGCCCGAATGTGCCGACAAATCCCGATAGGATCTGCACATATCTCGTTCTCAGGGCACACTCAGATGAGCACTACGTACAACTAAAACCAGCCCTCGTGTTTCCCCGAGGTGGCGCTGCAAGTGGCTCTGTTTGGACCAACACTTAGAGGAGCACTGGCCGAGGGGGGTTAAAATAAAGATGACCCTTGAGTTTGCAGAACCCAAGGGAAAGAAAAGGCTAGGTGGCGAATGGTAAAACCAATGTTGGGCATTGCTAGAGGAGTTTTATTCAAGGCGAACTGTCAAGGGGTTCCCATTATAACACAACCGCATAAGGAACGCAAAATCCGGGAACATAACACCGATATGACAGAAACTAGGGCGGCAAGAGTGGAACAAAACACCAGGCATAAGGCCGAGCCTTCCACCCTTTACCAAGTATATATATGCATTAATTAAATAAGAGATATTGTGATATCCCAACAAGTAAACATGTTCCAACAAGGAACAACATCTCCAGGTTCCAACAAGGAACAAACTTCAATCTTCACCTGCAACTAACAACGCTATAAGAGGGGCTGAGCAAAGCGGTAACATAGCCAATCAACGGTTTGCTAGGACAAGGTGGGTTAGAGGCTTGGTTCAACAATATAGGAGGCATGATAAGCAAGTGGTAGGTATCGCAGCATAGGCATAGCAAAAGAGCGAGCAACTAGCAAGCAAAGATAGAAGTGATTTCGAGGGTATGGTCATCTTGCCTGAAATCCCGCAAGGAAGAAGAACGAGTCCATGAAGAAGACAAACGGACGTAGACGAACGAATCCTCACAAACGCGACGTTATCGGAACCAACCCGAAGAAGTAACACCGGAAAGAAAGCAAACAACATAGTAAACAACCACCACATAAGCATGGCAAGATGCACAACCAAGTATGATGCATGTCCGGTTTAAAGAAGCATGGCATGGCAAAGTGCGCAAACAACCCTACAAATTAAGTGGAGCTCAATATGCAAATTTAGTTCGATCTCTTTTATGTACCCAACAATATTAAATGTTGTTAGCATGGCAAGAGGTGAAGCAAAACAAAACTACCTATCTAGGCAAGTTTAAATGAGGCCGGAACAACAAACAACAAGTCCGGAAACTCCTCATGTGCATATTTTAAGGTTTGGTACTGATCTGCCCTAAACACAATTTTAGAGTTATTAAATATGCAAAGTAAAGCCACCATGTTAAACTAGGAATTTTTCTACCCCATTTACATATAAAGTTTATTAAATTCCGAGTTACGGTTATTTAGTTATGAAATAAACCATTTTAGCATGGCATAGGAGCAAATTTAAACAAACAACATTTTAAACATTTTAAACATAGATTAAAGTTGCATATTATTAAACTAGATGAAAATCTAAGAAAGTTTCATATTAAGTTTGTTTTAATCCGATGCACGGTTATTAACAAAATAATGGCATCCTCCTGTAATTATGCATGCATTGGAAATTAGGAAATTCATCAGCAGGGAAAAAAAGAAACAGGCCGAATCTGGGCAGCCCAACAGGGGGAAGGCCAGGGTGCTCCTCACATTGGGCCTTGAGGCCTGTTTATGGCTGGGGCGAAGAGGTGTTGGGCCTTGGCCTGAACTAGAGGCGCGCTGGCAGGCTGGATCGAATGAGGAGATGGGGTGGCGCGGTCAACGGGTGCAGGCGAGGCGCATGTTCGTCCTCGTTTCTGAAGAACGGAAGCAACATCAGGCGATGTAGAAGACGGCGGTAGGCGTCTTGTCGACGGGGTCGGCGAGAACCGGCTGGAACGGGCGGAACGGAGCGCGGGGAGGCGGAGATTGGCGCGGATCCATGGTGACGAGGAGGGGGACGGTCAACACGCTTGAGGCAGGGGGATCGAGCAAACTGTAGCTGCGACATGAGCTGCTACTGAATAAACAAGAGAGGGTTCAGAGAGAGAGACGGTGAGGAAGAAGTGCAGGAGGAAGGAGAAGAAATGGAAGGCATGGGGCATGGGGAACCTCAGGAGGTTGCCGCTTGGTGGTCTGGCGAGGTCCTGCGGGGGCGCTCGAGGCAGCAGGGGGTCGGGACGGCCATGGCAGTTGAGTTCAAAGAGAGGCGCGGCCATGTCTTCGGTCCCCTGACAGAGAGAAATGGGAGGGGGTTTGAGTGGTTAGGAGAGACAACAGAGGGAGGAGGGCGTCGAGGTCATGGCCTGGTTGGGTACTCCGGCGAGGTACTTGGCGGGCGACGGGGTCCTCCATGGCGGGTCCTGAGACAGCGGCGGAAACGGTGGCCATGGCAGCAGGGGCGACCTCCTGTTGCTCATGTACCTAGCAAGAGAGAGAGAGAATTTGAGAGAGAGCGAGAGAGACCAAAAGAGACGACGAAGAGATAGGAGGGCAGGGAAGGAGGCGCAGCTTTGCTGTGGTTGGGCGACAGCGGAAATCAAGGGAGTTGGTCGGGGCCGCTGGTTGGATCTGGCAGGAAAGGAAAACGAGGAGGAACTGGATTGGGGAAGATCCCGATGGGGATTTGGTGGAGTGTGGCGGCGGCTGAGGGGGGCAAATGACCTAGTTTTAGGGTTTGGTCTGACATATATATAGCAAAAGGATTTTTGGGTAGGGCTAATCCGTCCCTCCGATCGTAACTGGACGGTCGGGAAAAATAGGCTAGGGAGCCCAAATATGAAAATGATGACGTTTTGTAGATGTTTGGGGATGATCCGGACACAACGGTGGCGACAGTCCGGGTCGGGTCCGGGACAACTTTTCGGACGCGCGCGCGAGGGGGTTTGATGCACTGAGCAGAGAGGGTTTCGGACCGTGCTGTCGCATCGGACAACTCTGGAAGCGAAGAGGGGAAGGAGGATGGACTAGGTGGGCTGTGGCGAGACTGCGAGGGGGAGAAGAGAGAGAGAGGGCCCGGCATTTGTTTCCGGAGACCGAAAACGTCCGACGTTAGACCGACTATGAAGTCGCTATAGTTATCCGTTGGGGCATCAAACAAACTCCGAATGCGATGAAACTTGGCAGGCGGCCTACCTACAACATAACAACACCGCATGCCAACTTTCAACCCATTCAGAGAACATTTTTCGGCCACTTATAAAATAATATCTCGGACATGCCGCGGGCGCGTGCAAGTGTGGTTGGGCTCAGAACGGACAACGGAGAGAACTCGAAGAACCCGGACGAATGCAAGTTTTAAAACATGATGATGCAATGCACATGATGACATGATAAGATGCAAAACGCAAACAAATGATAAGGCAACAATAGTGAATAACTGGACGACACCTGGCGCAACGGTCTCGGGGCGTCACATCTCTAATCAGCTCGTGATCCCTTGGTTCTCATGTATCTAGTTTCTCTCGAGCATCTTCGTTCATTTGCAAATTCGTCCCGGTGATTCGTTATCTTTTATTCGTTCTTTTTCAATTCTTATGGTGGCTCGTTCAAGATTCTTCTTCCTTCATTTATCATATCAATTTATTCGTTGTTTGAATTCTTACGGTGGTTCGTTGAAGATCTTCCCAAGTTTGTGCTATATCTATCTTAATCCTTTCTACGAGAATAAGTAGTGTGCCAAATCCATTGTATATCATCAATTTAATTGGTGAAGGACAAGCATAACATAATTCTTATTCTTGTTCATCCAAGTGATTAATTCCCTATTCCGGAGGTTCTTCAAATTCTTAGTTTCACTTGATTCATCTTTTCTTTTCCGGAGTTCCAAGTTTTCTACTTATCTCGTCGCAGAGCTTCATCCAATCATCGCAAGGCTTCACCTTGTGTTCTCTACTTATCTTTTCCTTTCGTTTGATCATCCTTTCGTTATCGGAGTTCTTTGAGAGTTTCTTCTTGATGGCTCATCAAAGACTTAATTCCTTCTCGAAGGGTTCATCAACATTCTTTTCAGAGGAGCTCAAGCATTCTTCATCTTGTTATTCGGAGTGCAATTCCTTCTACCGTATAATTTGAAGGTGGTATTATGTCATTCTTGATAATTTGAGTTCATGTTTCATGATTCACATGTTGTTAAGAATGAGGTATTTTAAATCCATCAATCTCGTCATTGGAGTTATCTAGGGTAATTGTTCACCTAAAGCCTTCCCTAAGGATCGTTGCTATTTATGGTGCTCATAAATGACCCAAGTTCTTCATTTATCCTCCCGGTGAAATTAGTTTCTCGTCTCCTTGTTGATATCAATCCAATCTATCATTTCCGTTAGTGGCAGAAATTTCACCTCATAGTTTTGAGTTGTTTTCCAGAAGACTATATCAAGCTTACCCTTTTTCGTTGTTGGTTTTCCAACAACTTCGTTTTAACCTTCCTCGAAGGGTGCTCTCCAAGCTCATTTCTGGCAGAAGTTGGCATTTTCTTCTCCATTCTCCTATGGCAATTAACTATCTTCTATTCTTCCGTTCCAGAGGCATTGTGATGTTGCTCTCCTACACCCATCTGCTCGGATTGTCAGGACCATGTTTTGATCGTGCTTATCCTTTTAACCGGAGTATTGTGTCCCTTTGCTCAAGCTCTTTCATTTTATCAAGTTTTTCATCTCTTTTAAACCGGAGTGTTGTCCGAGATCTTTCTCACCCCTTGTTCCATTCATTCAATAGTTACAGAGGCCATGTATTGTGATTTCATCAAGTATCTTCTCATCTTATCAAGTTCTTATTTAATTCCTTTTCTTGTCAATCAGAGTGCTGCCCGAAGTTGTTCTCCCTTGTTCCTCTTTTCTAACGGAGTGTTTTCAGCTTCGTCATCTCCGTTGTATTCTTTTCTCGAAATGGCTTAACCTTTGCAAGGTTCTTTGGTTTCACTCATTGGTCAAAGAAGCAACTTAGTTTTACCCCTTCTCTTTCTCTTCCGTTTTCCCTCCGGTGCCATCCTAGATCTCGGGACGAGATCCTCTCGTAGTGGTGGAATGTTGTGACGCCCCGAGACCGTTGAGCCAAGTGTCCTCCAGTTATTCGCTGTCGTTGTCTTGTCATTTTCTTGCGTGTTGCATCTTATCATGTCATCATGTGCATTGCATCATCATATTTTCGAAACTTGCATCCGTCCCGGCCTCCTTGTTCTCTCTGTTGTCCGTTCTGAGCCCAGACACACTTGCACGCGCCCGCGGCATGTCCGAAATATTATTTTATAAGTGGCCAGAAAATGTTCTCGGAATGGGTTGAAAGTTGGCGTGCGGTCTTATTATAGTGTAGATAGACCGCCTGTCAAGTTCATCGCATTCGGAGTTCGTTTGATAGCCCAACCGTTAAACTATAGCGGTATTATAGCCGGTCTAACGTCGAACGTTTTCGGTCTCCGGAAACAGTCGTTGGGGCTCTCTCACTTCTCTTCTCTCAGCTCGAAACCGTCTATACAGTCTACATACCGCCAGGCCTAGCCTAACCTATGCATCACATGGAAAAACTTTATATATGAAACTTGCTTAGAATTTCATCTAGTTTAATAATACCCAACTTTCATCTATGTTTAAAATGCTTAAGATGCTTTTTGTTTAAACTTGCTTAATTAACTTGCTAAAATGATTTATTTCATAACTAAATAACCGTAGCTCCAAACCTAACAAACTTTATATGTAAATGGGGTGGAAAAATGTCTAGTTTAACTTGGTGGCCTCACTTCGCATGTTTAACAAATCTAAAATTGTGTTTAGGGCAGAACCGTAACAAACCTAATATATGCATATGGGGTTTTTCCAGAATTGTTGTTCGTTGCTTCCGGCCTCATTTAAACTTGACTAGATAGGTGGTTTTACTTAGCTTCACCTCTTGCCATGTTAATCAACATTTAATCTTGTTGGGTACATAAACGAGATCGAACTAAATAAGTCACGTGGTGTTTCGTCAATATGCGACGGAGTTGTATATTGAGCTCCACTTAATTTGTAGGATTGCTTGTGCATTTTGCCATGCCATGCCCTCTTTAAACCGAACATGCATCATACTTGTTTGCGCATCATGCCATGTCTATGTGGTGGTTGTTTACTATGTTGTTTGCTCTTTTCCGGTGTTGCTTCTTCGGGTTGGTTCCGATAACGTTGCATTGTGAGGATCCGTTCGACTACGTTCGTTTGTCTTCTTCATGGACTCGTTCTTCTTCCTTGCGGGATTTCAGGCAAGATGACCATACCCTCGAAATCACTTCTATCTTTGCTTGCTAGTTGCTCGCTCTTTTGCTATGCCTATGCTGCGATACCTACCACTTGCTTATCATGCCTCCCATATTGTTGAATCAAACCTCTAACCCACCTTGTCCTAGCAAACCGTTGTTTGGCTATGCTACCGCTTTGCTTAGCCCCTCTTATAGCGTTATTAGTTGCAGGTGAAGATTGAAGTTTGTTCCTTGTTGGAACATGTAGATGTTGTTCCTTGTTGGAACATGTTTACTTGTTGGGATATCACAATATCTTTTATTTAATTAATTCATCTATATACTTGGTAAAGGGTGGAAGGCTCGGCCTTATGCCTAGTGTTTTGTTCCACTCTTGCCGCCCTAGTTTCCGTCATATCGGTGTTATGTTCCCGGATTTTGCGTTCCTTACGCGGTTGGGTTATAATGGGAACCCCTTGACAGTTCGCCTTGAATAAAACTCCTCCAATAATGCCCAACATTGGTTTAACCATTTTCCACATAGCCTTTTATTTCCCTTGGGTTCTGCAGACTCAAGGGTCATATTTATTTAAACCCCCCCGGGCCAGTGCTCCTCTGAGTGTTGGTCCAAACAGAGCCACTTGCAGCGCCACCTCGGGGAAACTCGAGGGCTGGTTTTAGTTGTACGTAGTGCTCATATGAGTGTGCCCTGAGAACGAGATATGTGCAGCTCCTATCGGGATTTGTCGGCACATTCGGGCGGTGTTGCTGGACTTGTTTTACCATGGTCGAAATGTCTTATAACCGGGATTCCGAGTCTGATCGGGTCTTCCCGCTAGAAGGAATATCCTTCATTGACCGTGAGAGCTTGTGATGGGCTAAGTTGGGACACCCCTGCAGGGGTTTGAACTTTCGAAAGCCGTGCCCGCGGTTATGGGAAGATGGGAATTTGTTAACGTCCGGTTGTAGAAAACCTGAAGTTGACCTTAATTAAAATACATCAACCGCGTGTGTAACCGTGATGGTCTCTTTCCGGCGGAGTCCGGGAAGTGAACACGGTATTGGAGTAATGTTTGACGTAGGTTGTTCTAGGATCACTTCTAGATCATAGTTTCTCGACCATGCTTTGCCTTCTCTTCTCGCTCTCTTTTGTGTATGTTAGCCACCATATATGCTAGTCGCTTGCTGCAACTCCACATCATACCTTTACCTTACCCATAAGCTTAAATAGTCTTGATCGCGAGGGTGTGAGATTGCTGAGTCCCCGTGACTCACAGGTACTTCCAAAACCAGCTTGCAGGTGCCGATGAGTCCGTGCAGATGACGCAATCAAGCTCAGGAGGAGCTCGATGAAGATCTTGTCCTTTGTGTTGTTTCGTTCTAGTTGATCAGTAGTGGAGCCCAGTTGGGGTTGATTGGGGACCTTGTCGCATTTCGGGTTCTTCTTTTATTTTGGTTCCGTAGTCGGACCTTGATTGCATTTGGATTATGTAATGCTCTATTCATGTATTGTGTGAAGTGGCGATTGTAAGCCAACTATGTATCCTTTTCCCTTATGTATTACATGGGTTGTGTGAATATTACCTCACTTGCGACATTGCTTTCAATGCGGTTATGCCTCTAAGTCGTGCTTCGACACGTAGGAGATATAGCCGCATCGAGGGCGTTACAATTGTGATGACGATGTGGTTTCAGTTTTCTGTCGCAACTGTACGGACGAGGGAATTCTCAATGCCCTCAACCACCGCCACATACTGCACTTTGCAGATTTGGTACACATAGTACAGAAATACTGTGCAATGGAAAGCGTCTGGAAAGCCCAGACAGCCCGGTGGGAACCTCCTGCCTTCAGGCAGCCCCCAGGACGGGCAAAAAGGATGCACCCTTACGGGGCACCCGATCATCAGCCTATTGACAAGAAAAACAAGCCCTTCATGGGACATATAACCATCCTTGACGAACTACTCGACAGGCTATGTCGGATACATATGACATCGAACACCAAACCAACGCATAGCCTTCGGCCATGTTGGGTACTCCGGCAAGTGTCTAAGAGCGGCGAGGTTATCCTCACCAATAGAACCCCAGAGAAGCACTCTTTGGAGGACGACGATCTCAACATCTTTATAGTCTTCGAGACCTTTCCTCAAATAATCGGGACAAAAGGGTGCTCCGCGACCTCGCGGAAGTCAACCAAGTAACTGCAATGAACCCTTGGAACGATACAGCAATAACTTTCACCGCCGACGAACAACCAAGGGCCCGATCAATCCGAGCACCAGCCGCCTTCGTCTTAAACCCAATTGTGTACGGCTTTTGACTCTCCAAAGTACTCATGGACGGTGTCAGTGGACTTAACCTCATCTATTAAGATACGCTTGATGAAATGCAAATGGACAAGAGTCGCATCGAGCAAAGCAGTACCACCTTTCGAGGTATTAACCCCAGTCGAGAAGCGCGATGCTCGGGAAATATTACACTCGACGTAGTATTCGGCATGCCTGATAACTACAGGTCCGAAGAGTTGCTCTTCCACGTGGCCCCTTTCAACAATGGATATCACGCCCTTCTGGGGCAGGACGCCTTCACACACTTCCAAGCCATCCCCCATTACGGGTACAGGAAGCTTAAAATGCCAGGGCCCAACGGAGTAATCACTATCACCAGTGATCCGGATATAGCACTCCATGCCGAAAACAAAACCGCATCCTTGTCCCTCGAGGCACTATCTGAGGCCCTCACGGCCGAGGAGCTAACCACTCTGCGCTCCACAGTGGACAAAGATGATGTAATCCTCGACAAGAGGGCCAAGTCCACATCTTTCAAACCAGCAGATGAAATAGTCAAATTTTAAGTGCACCCGACGGATCCAAACAAAACGACATCCATTGGAGCACATTTGGATCTGACGATCGACGCTGCCCTACGAGCATTCCTACGTGAAAATTGGGACATTTTTGCCCGGCATCCTTCGGACATCCTCGGGATCCCACGACGACTGGCCGAACATAGCCTCAACATAATAAAAGGGTTCAAACCAGTCAAGCAAACGTTGTGGTGCTTCTCCGAGCCCAAACGACAAGCTATGGGTGAAGAGCTAGAAAACCTACTTGAGGCCGGGTTCATTAGAGAAATCAAGCACCCGGACTGGCTAGCCAACCTGGTCATGGTACCGAAGAAGGATAAATCCTGGCGCCTCTGTGTTGACTTCAAAGACCTCAATAAGTCTTGCCCTAAAGACCCCTTCCCGCTGCCACGCATTGACCAAATCATTGACACAACCACAGGACACGACTCATTGTGTTTCCTTGACGCATACTCCGGATACCATCAAATTAAGATGAAGGAGTCCGACCAGGCCGCAACGGTATCCATTACCCCATACGAGCCTTTCTGCTTCAACACTATGCCTTTCGGGCTCAAAAATGCTGGCTCCACTTACAAACGCATGGTTCAAACATGCCTAGAAAAGCAAATTGGCAAGACAATGGAGACATACGTGGATGATGTAGTCATCAAGACTAAACATGTCGAATCATTGGTGGACGATCTATGCCTCACATTCGACAACCTCCGAACATATGACATACGGCTCAATCTGGAAAATGTGTCTTCGGTATTCCAGCCGAAAAACTACTCGGGTTCAGGAATCGAAGCGGACCCAGCCAAAATCCGAGCCCTGTCACAATTGGCATGACCAACACACTTAAAGCAAGTCCAAAAACTAGCTGGGTGCGTGGCAGCCTTGAGCCGCTTTATCTCCAGATTGGGAGAAAAGGCGCTGCCACTTTATCGACTGCTCCGACGTACCAACCACTTTGAATGGACGGATGCGGCTGTAGCCGGATTGGAAGAAATAAAAACTTTGTTAACAAGCAACTCAATCCTTGCTACAGCAAGTGTTGGCAAGCCTATGTTGCTCTACATATCTGCAACCCACCAGGTGGTGAGCGTCGTACTCATCGTCGAACGAGAAGAAGAGGGACACAAATTCCCACTCTAGAAAACAGTGTACTATGTATCAGCAGTCCTTACACCATGCAAATCTCGATACCCACATTATCAAAATATAGCATATGCGGTCTTCATGGCAGCCTGGAAGCTGCGGCACTACTTTCAAGAGTGCTCAATCATAGTGGCATCCGAAGTACCACTCAATGACATCATAAATAATCGGGACGCCACCGGCCGCATAGCCAAATGGGCCATTGAGCTCTTACCATTTGAAATAACATACAAGCCACTCCGAGCTATTAAAATCTCAGGTGTTGGCTGACTTTGTCGCCGAGTGGACGGAAGCCATACTCCCTAAAGAGTACAACACATACTTCAACTAGGTAATGTACTTCGACGACTCTAAAATGTTAGCCAGATTAGGGGTTGGTGTCATCTTGACATCCCCTACAGGGGACATAGTCCGCTACATGTTACAAATCATGTATACGGACTCTGACAACGCGGCCGAATATGAGGCACTGCTACATGGTCTCCGAATGGCTATCTCCATGGGCATACAACACCTAGAGGTGCATGGGGATTCGAACCTCGCAATATCCCAAATAAATGGATAATTTGATGCGAAGGATCCAAACATGGCGGCATACCAAAATGTCGTACTCAAAATATCAGCTCGGTTTGAGGGGCTCGAGTTCCATCACGTTGCTCGAGACAATAATCAGGTAGCGGACATCCTTGCTCGCATGGGTGCTAAACGTGATCCCGTCCCGCCCAACGCCTTTGTGGAAAATCTCCTCAAGCCATCTGTGGTATGGTAGGACGAGAGTAGAAATACTAGTCTGGATCCAATCATACCCCCAGATGCTGAACGCAACTCTTATATCATCAGGGGATCGGGCACCGAAATGACACCTTCGGCCCATGTAATCATGGTTGTCATGGCTCCATGGACCAAACCCTTCCTGGCCTACCTTAATAGGAAGGAGCTCCCTAACGACCAGAATGAGGCCTGTCACATAGTCCGACGCTCTAAAGCCTACAAAGTTCACGAGGGTGAACTCTACAATAAAAGTACTACTGGAGTTCTTCAAAGATGCATCTCCGAAGAGGAGGGACGACAACTCTTGGCCGAAATACATGCTGGTCTTGGTGGCCATCACGGCAGCTCGGGCCCTCGTATGCAAGGCCTTCCGTACAGGTTTCTTTTGGCCAACAGCCCGAGCAGATGCACAGGCCCTGGTACAGCACCGCATAGGATGTCAGCTTTTCGCCGACTAAAGTCATATGCCGCCCACTACCTTAAGAACAATCCCCGTTACTTGGCATTTTGCAGTCTGGGGGCTAGATATGGTCGGACCCCTTAAAGGGGGAAGCCACAAAAAGAAATATTTACTGGTTATGGTGGATAAATTCACTAAGTGGATAGAGGCCAAACCAGTAAAAATGGCTGAAGCAGGTCCGGTGATCGACTTTATATCCAGCATGGTCCACCGTTATGGTGTCCCGCATACCATCATTACTGACAATTGCTCTAATTTCACAGCCGACGAGATAAAAAATTGGTCTGTTAATTTGGGCATTGAGCTTGATTACGCCTGCGTATATCACCCTCAAACAAATGGTCAGGTCAAATGGGCTAATGGCTAGATAATGAGTGGTATCAAACCCAGGCTAGTGCGATCCCTGCGGGAGTCCGATAAACAATGGGTCGAGGAACTCTATTCCGTGCTCTGGGGACTGCGGACCATGCCCAATCGCACAACCGGATACACTCCCTTTTTTATAATGTACGGCACAGAGGTTGTCCTGCCCTGCGACATTATTCATGACTCACCTCGAGTGTGCATGTATGAAGAGAGAGAGAGAGAGAGGCCGAGCTAGATCGACAGGACGACCTAGATGGCCTGGAGGAGGAGCGTGACATTGCAAAGGCCCGTTCCGCATTCTATCAACAACGGGCTCAGCGATAACAAAGCAGAGAAGTGCGAGCCAAGACTTATAATGTCGGCGAACTCATTCTACGCGTCCGAGAGAAGAAGAAGGACAAGCTCAAACCAAAATGGGAGGGCCCCTTTATTATAGATGAAGTTCTCACAGGAGGTGCCAATCGCCTTCATAATGCATCGGATAATCGCCTAGAGCCGAATCCATGGAACGTTGCTCGGTTCCAAAGATTCTGCGCATAAGTTTGGCTACGTTTTGTTTCTCGTTTTTTCTCCTCTTCATTTCTTTTTATTTTCTCGTTTTTATACGATTCCCAGGATATGTTCGGATAGGCCGAACACTTAAGGGGTACACATCCTAAAATGTATACACCCCACAACACCTGGGGGCTTCTTTAACCCAAGCTTATTATTATTTAGAGCCTGGAGCTCACAATGTATACGTCGTTTGTTCATATACACTGTTTTTTTGCCATTATATGCACCTTTATGACTTATGTTTTTACCAAGCTGGGTTGCCTTGCTCCTTCGTTTATGCCCTACGTTCCCGATTCTTCAGCTAGGGCATAAAGGGAGCACCTCTGCGATTGTTACAACCGGGTCATCCGAACATGTACCTCGGACGGGTGAAGCTGAAAGCTAGCGTTCTTAAGAGAATCATTGGTCGGCAATCAAATGACATATTGCTACATTATTGTAACCCTTCTAACACTATGGGATAGTTTTTCCGTTTTACGGACTAAAATGCCCAGGTATGCATAATTAAAACATGCAAACCCAAGGAAAGGAACCCTTAACGGAACTATTCTCCTTGGAAGATGTTCCTTACATACGTAATATAACATACTGCCCCAACTAAAATTCTTGTCTGTTCGAGCATAATGACTCACTAGTATGCGTCGATGCTGTACAAACGGTTTTTAACCCCTTTTCGCGACGGCATTTGGGACCGTTGCCAAGTGAGTGTGGGCAATAGGGTGTCCTTCCCACACGACCCAGAAACCGTCAGGGATATGGAGCAGTGATCCAGAGGCCTTCCAAAATGTAATTGTGTGTGATGCAGCACACACTAAATTTTTTCGCACGTGTGGTATCGGTGATTAAACGTTTCTAATGATGCAGTGAAACCATACGGTCTGTCGTAATGAACCGTTTGGGAAATAGTATGTAATGCACACGGGCCAACATATGAACTGTGTGCGATTTGTTCCCTATCGCACACGAGTTTTCTGCGTAACCCGTCTGGCATGCAAGACTCCATCGCACACGTTTGCCAACAATTACCGTCTGCGATAATGTTCTATCACAAATGATTCAGGAGCCCCTTTGCACACATACAAGTGCTGCAGACCGTTTGTGATTTGTTGGGTATCACCGACGGTTGCTGCAAGAGTGACATGTGCTTTTCATTTGGGATCCCACATGTTACATGAAAAAATTATGACTGGTATTGTATTTTACATTGGGCATGGTTTACTCCCAGTTCTCGTGTGTGATAACGCGATATCACAAACGGTTCCGGAGACCCTACGCACACATAGTAGCGTTGCAAATCATTTGCGATCTGCTGTGTATCACCGACGGTTCCGCTATGATTGACGTATGCTTTCCGATGTGGATCGCACACACTCATTTAGTTGAACCATGTGCGGAGCAATTGCCAGGTTAAAACAAAAATATCCCATTTTGAATCGGCATGCAAAAAGCAAATTCGCCACAATATTCAATTGAACAAATAAACAAAAATATCATATTTTGAATCGGCGCGCAAAAAGCAAATTTTCCAAAATATTCAATTAAACAAATAAACAAAAATATCCCATTTTGAATCGGCACGCAAAAAGCAAATTCGCCACAATATTCAATTTAACAAATAGTGTCCACAGGAAGAACATTTATCAGATTTCCCAACAATTGTAATTGAACATATGGTAGCTAAATTCCAATGATTTGTCCACACATATATGCATTACAAAATTAATCATAGTGTACGAAATACGAAGACCTCATCAGATGGAAAACAATGGATCCATGCGTTCTATGTTTAGCGGCTAACTCTTACTCAATGTTTCAGGAGAAGGCATGCTAAAATATTCATTATCACCAGTGGGATTGATGTAGTGATCCAGAAAGAAGTCACTAATAAATCGCTGAACCATCAGCAATTCACCCGCTGGGAGCGGTTCAGGGGTCCTCGGTTTTAAGATGCGTTGCGGTATTTTTTAGATCAGAATGTGCCATATGAGTGGAGTAGAAGATATTAATTAAGATAGACTTACTGGTACTAATTCGCAAGGACCATCACAACTATCAGCAGATTTGTAGATGGAGATCATGTGTCTGCAAACATAGTATCTATAAAGGTTGGTCCCTGCTTCTTACTGAGGACACTGAAATTTGTTGTACATAATTAGTCATGTATTTGTCCTGTTAGGAACAACCTAACCGGTGTTAGATGTATTATTTTTTCATTGGACAAAATAGAAAGAGGTTTATTTAGAAGCTTGAACATTTGACTAGCGTAAGGAAAGGTATTTGCATACTGTTGGTTAAATTTTACAAAAATAACGGATTTCGGTGTGTTACCGGAGAAACGATCTCGTGCTGCAGAGGTAGTTCCCTCTTGAATAGGTTCCCTGGTTTAGTTTTCCACAATGCGAGCACACTACAAATGATGATGAATTTTGACAACATCAATTATTGAACCAGATATGAATGCAAATTAATTTCAACATCATAGAATTCAATACATATCCATGAATTTCTAAAGATGTGTCATATCATGAGCATTTGTTGACTCTTTGAGAGAATCGACGTAGTAAACTGTGTTCTTGTTTGAGACAATGAATACCAATATCCAGTGATCACTATATATTAAGAAAGCCATGAACTTACGAATTATGTCGAAATCTGAAAGACGATAAGTGTATGTGTGGTTGTTTACTTGACTTACCATTCATGATATGGCCAGAGAAATGATTCTACATGGGACGTGTTTTCGAAGAGACGGATGACCGTGTTAACGGCCCAGTCCCGTAGGTCCTTACCATGTATTGTTGTACCATTTGCTAATTCAGGATCTATGAAATACACACTCTCCCTTTTTCTTCTCTGCGCGTTCAATCCGCTGAGAGGAATAAAATGTAGTTAGCTCTTTATCATTTACAGCCTTATATGGAGAAGTTGATCAGAGCTTGTTAAGTACTTACAAAATCAGGCATCTAACAAGAGTGGCATCGAGCACGTTGAAGTTGAAGAAGAGATGTAAGTCCTCGAAACTCACATTGATGGAACCAGCACCGTGTCGGAAATGATCTCTCTTGTAGTGGACTAGCAAACCATGAAGACCTGCTTACATTTGATCCATGCAATATTCATGTAACTCACGGCAACTGGAGCTGCAGTCATCAAAGTATTCGCCAACAAGAAATGGCTGGCCATGGACGTAATTGCGTGCTTCAAGTATGCCTGCTTTACTTTTAGCAAGCAACAAACATACTTCTTCATCATCCATGGCGTCAGAAATAATATTACTCCCCGATTCGAACAAGCTGTTGTTAATTTGGTTCTTGGTGATGAGTGCTTTAAGTAAGAGGCAATCATTCCCTTTCCTCTTCACTCTCCCGCCACGCTTCCTCGTGGTCGTGGTTGTAGCCTTTTTGGCCACTTCCTTCTTGATACTTGAAGCATTTCTAGCAGAACGTCTAGTTGCCTGCAAGGTAGACTACCGAGCAGATGGTGAAGCTTGGACGGACTACTTAGTAGATGGTTTATCTATGTCGGATCACTGAGCTGGCGGTGCTGCTGTGACGGACTGCCGGGTTGTAGGAGCATATGCATCGGACTGCTGACCATGCGTTGAGCTATGTCGGGTTTCTGCGCAGGCGGTGCCAACTTGTCGGTGTGCTGAGGAGGCCATGCCAACGCGTTGGTTAGCTGAGCAGGAAGTGCGGACGCATTTGTATGCTAATCACGCGACTGTGGACCGACAGACTGATGAGCAGTCGGTTCCACCAGGTTGGTCTGCTGAGCATGTGCTGCAGCTGGGTCTCCCCTCGCTACGTCAGCGGCCAGCATATGAACCGGTGGTGCATCTTCAACAGTTGTAGGCCTTGCCACTGGCTGCTTTGGGGTGGAGGATGACATGGCATGTACGCCACAAAGTCGGGCCGGCTGATCACAGGTTGATGCATCAACCCGCGAGAGCTACTGTGGCAAGGAGAGCGTCATCGGTTGAGGGGCGGCAGTGGTTGCTCTTGGAGGGGCTTCAAGGATCTCATTGATGAACTCTATTTCCTTTTGTGGCCACTGGATGTGATGTAATAGTGTTTCTCCCAAGGTCATTTGCTCATTAAAGTCTCCTAGGAGATTCTTCTGGGCAAATTCATTGAATCCAGGATTTACTTCAGTCATGTAGCACTTCACACAGCCCGGCTTTAATGGCACATTGTCCAAGAAGAGGCCGGCTTCCAAGAAGGGTGGGAAAACCCAGGCTGTTCCACATTTTAATGTACCTTCATAATGTGTAAGCACGCCCATCAGTCTGTGTTTCATTCCAGATAGATCAGATATAGCATCATCACGAGCAGCTATAGTCTCAGTGTCGCTGGGGTCAACTGATGCACAGCTACTCTTGTGCAGTGTTGTCGCACAATAAGCAGCATCCTCCATGCCCACCTCCCCTCCCATCTTTTGGCTATCTGTCAGTGTTAGAGTCTTCTACATCATCATTGACTCCTCAACATCCTTTCGAACAGTCGGATAAATCTCCTTCCTCAACCTTTCATACAATGCATTCTGCTTCATTTCACTCCTTGCCTTTTTCATGCTGAGCCTCTCTTCTTTGCTGAGTGTGAAAGCCCTCTTGTGCGGGACATTAACACCTATACCCCTTGCATGGCCAGGGGGCTCTTTTGTTTCCCGAGCAATGGACAGAATGTCACATGGCCCTGAGTTCCTGTAGAACCTTCCAGGGATCTTGGAAGCCTCTAACATCACTTGATACAGTTTGGCGTCACGTGAGTTTTCAAAGTAATAAGTTTTGTCATCACGCCTGTTCACACGTGCCCGCAAGTAGTCTCTGGCACGTTCACCCCTGATTTCACTAAAGGCAGGATTCCCATCCGCCGCTACTGCTTCTTTGTCCTCTGCTATTGTCGGTGTCAAAACCAGCGGATCTCGGGTAGGGGGTCCCGGACTATGCATCTAAGGCGGGTGGTAACAGGAGGTGGGGGACACAATGTTTACCCAGGTTCGGGCCCTCTCGATGGAGGTAATACCCTACTTCCTGCTTGATTGATCTTGATGATATGAGTATTACAAGAGTTGACCTACCACGAGATCGTAGAGGCTAAACCCTACAAGCTAGCCTGTGATTATGATTGTTCTCGTCCTACGGACTAAACCCTCCGGTTTATATAGACACCGCAGGGGGCTAGGGTTACACAGATTCGGTTACAAGGGAGGAGATTTACATATCCGAATTGCCAAGCTTGCCTTCCACGCAAAGGAGAGTCCCATCTGGACACGGGATGAAGTCTTCAATCTTGTATCTTCATAGTCCAACAGTCCGGCCAAAGTATATAGTCCGGCTGTCCGGGGACCCCCTAATCCAGGACTCCCTCAGTAGCCCCTGAACCAGGCTTCAATGACGATGAGTCCGGCGCGCAGATTGTCTTCGGCATTGCAAGGCGGGTTCTTCCCCTGAATACTCCATAGAAGATTTTGAACACAAGGATAGTGTCCGACTCTGCAAAACAAATTCCACATACCACCGTAGAGAGTATAATATTTCCACAAATCTAATCTGCTGACACCTTTTCATAACGTGACATCACGCCCTGGCCCGATCATTATTCGAACCGTTTTTCAAAACTAGCTATTGCACATATTGCGAGGCGGTTTTCTTGGCACGTCTTGTCGAAGCAGAGATCGTGTCCCCTTATCACGGGACTATCATCAATACGGGTGTGGTTAACCCAACCGCGCCATCAATCACGGCGCTTGGGGAATAAGCGAGTTTACCAGGCAGGTGGGGAGGCACACAGATCCTTCCGCCCTTATAAAGGGGCAAGGGCTCCTCCTTTTCACCCACGCCTTCTTCTTCCCTGCCCATCCATTCTCGCGCACTCAAGCTCCAGCGCCCAAGTTCGCATTTTCTCCGCAAAACCATTCCAAACATGTCCGGAGCGGGAGGCAAGTGGATGGTCTCCTCCGTTATGGAGGAGAACATTAGGAAGCTCCGGGAAGCCTCATACCTGGCCGCAGATATCGCGCACCAGCTCCCAGACACGGGGCAGATCATCCCTACTCCAGAACCCCATGAGAGGGTTGTATTCCTCACCCACTTCTTCCGTGGACTGGGATTTCCCCTCCACCCATTTGTCCGCGGGCTCATATTCTACTACGGGCTGGACTTCCATGATCTGGGCCCCAATTTCATCCTCAACATCTCGAAGTTTATCGTCGTGTGCGAGGCCTTCCTCTGCATCAAGCCCCACTTCGGCTTGTGGCTGAAGACCTTCAGTGTTAAACCGAAGGTGGTGGTCGGCCACCAAGCGGAGTGCGGAGGCGCCATGGTGGGCAAAATGCCCAACGTCACCTGGCTCGAAGGCTCCTATGTGGAGACTGTAAATGGGTGGCAATTGGGGTGATTCTACATCACCGAGCCGCGTGACACCAACTGGGTGGTGGCCCCCGAATTTCGATCCGGCATCCCCATGCGACTCACCTCCTGGAAAGAGAGGGGCCTATCCTGGGGTTCATCGGTGGAGCTGATCGGACTCCAGAACTGCTTTAAAAACATGATAAGCAAGAAAATCAAGCTTGTCAACATGGTCCAGGTCATGCTCTTCAGCCAGATCCTCCCGTGTCAAAGACGGGCATTCAATATGTGGGAGTTCAACCCGGCTAAGCACCAGACGCTGTGAGAGCTCTTCGACACGACACACCAGGACATCTGGAGGGTGTTGTTCAAGTCCGCTGAGGTACCTCCTTCCCTTACCGAGGACCGCGGACTCAGCGCAAAGCGCCCTGCCAATCCGGTAAGCTCCTTATATCTCATAAGATGTTTCTTTCCTCGGTATAATCATGCGGGGGATCTGAACCTCCACGCCATTTAACAGGAGTGGGTCGCGACAGCGGAGCGGATCGATTGTCCGGCCCCACTGCCCAAGGATCCAGCAAGGGCGGTCTTAACGGAGATGCTGGTTCCGGCGCCCTATGAGGCGCTAGAGAAGAAGGCCAAGAAGAAGGCCACGGGGACCAGGAAAGGTCTCCAGTGCAAGGCCATATCGGACTCATCGTCTGATAACACCGAGGCGCCCTCCTCCCACGAAAATGATGAGGAGGAAGAGGAAAGTCCCCCGCCCCCCTAGCCGGGGGAGACAATAAAAGGAAGGCTGCCCCATCAGGGGAGGCCGAAGGGTCCAAGAAGGGAAGGACTCTCCTTCCGGACTGCTCCACGACGGCCGCTTTTAGCGACGACGAGTGGTTACCCAGGGACTATCCCCTGGCGAAGTCGTAAGTATCCATATACCATAATGGTTCTTGGTATTTTTTTATTTTATTGCTTCTTATTATGCCGAACATGATCATGCAGCCCACCCGAAGCCCATATCGACGTATCCTCTTCGGATGGGTCTTTGGGCCTATCGGAGATGAACGGTGATTCACTCTCGACCGCCTCCTCCCCCCGCCCTACGGACGACGTCGAGGTGTTTTCTCAAAGGGTACTGAACCAAGGGGAGATAGTTCCGGAGGCTCCCCAAGGCGACATTCCGGACGCTGGGCGCAAGAGGGGCAAGACTCCCATGGGCTCTAACGCCAGGGGCGGCAAGTCTAGCCACCAGCCGAATACTGCGCTGGAACCTCAAGTGGTTCTGAATTCTGTTAGGCGACCCCTCACGAAGGGGGACAAGCCGTCTGTGCCGATGGCCTCTGCCTATCCAGAGGCATCGGACAATTTGCTGGAAGCGCTTCGCGGCGCTTCCATTGACGAAGAGCACCACACTATCATGAGTGCGGTGGTAAAGAAGGTTCGGTCCGCCAAAAGCGGATTGAGTGAAACCTGTGCCAGCCTCCTAAAAGGCTTTGAGGTAAGTAATCAAATTATGAGAAATGTCACAGCATAGACAGTAGCCCCTGATGCTCTGTTTGGTGTTTGCAAAGAAAGGCTGAACAGAGGCTCAAATAACAATCACATGAGTCTAATCAGAATATGTCTATGTGAATAAGCAGGCTTCACTGCTGGCCGCTGCCGCTCACACGGCAGAGGTCTCCGCACAAAAGTGGGACCTTGAGCGGTCTGAGGAAGAGCTCGGCCTTAACAAGAGGCACCTCGAAGAGAACAAAGCTAAGTAATACCTCGTCTGTTTATTGATAAAGAAAAAGGAAATTGGTTATAAGCTCACAGGATCGTCATGGATTTTGCTAGGGGCCATGACCAAAGTGGCGGCCCTAAAGAATGTGTTGTCCGAGGCCGAAGGAAAAGCGTCCAAGGAGCGCGAGAAGCAAGAGGCCCGAGTCAGCGAGATTCGGCAAGAGCTCCAGGAGTTTGTCAAGAAGTACGAGTCCTTGGAGTGTGAGTCTAAGACGTAATGGTCCGAGCTTGCGAAGGCCCTCAAGAACGCACAAAATGCCAAGGCCGAAGCCCAAAAGGCCCTCCAGGAAATTGAGGCAGTCAAGAAGATAGCGGCGGGTAAGGCATTCATTATGCAAAGCAAGCATGTGAACGAAACTTTCCTTTTACTTACCCAAATTCGGAGCTCTCCAGGAGCGTTCGCAGATCTACCCAGCAGTGTGTCGGATGCCGCAGAATTCTACCGGGCCAAGTAAGGGAGCTTGACGGAGAAGTTGTTCTGGTCTCAGTATATTGGGACCGAACATCCGATGCCCTTGAGCGACCAGCTGAAGCAACTGGTCGAGCTTCACAAGGCGGCCGAACTGGCCATGAAGGGTCTCATAGTCCGGATGTGGCCTGGTGAGCCCTTGCCTGGCAGCTACTTCGGCCTGGTGAAGCGGCATGTGAATGCCTGCCCACGGCTTGAAGTCATAAAGCAGTCCGCCTGCATTGAAGGTGCGCGCAGGGCCTTTGCCCGTGCGAAAGTGCACTGGGCCAAGATGAACGCCAAAAAGTTGGTGAAGGAGGGGCCACCGAAGGGCAAGGAGCATCGCCACCCTGAAAAGTACTATGACAGTGTCCTGAAGGGTGCCCGCCTTGTGGCAGTGGAATGTGCTAAGGATGTAATGTTTGAATGAATGTACTCATGTGATCCTGTAATATGAAAACGAGTTCATGTGCGCTATATAACGCTTGTTGATTTGAAATATTACCTTCTGTGCAGCCGTTTATAAAATTTGAGAGTTGGCCAGTCGTCGGCTTCTGCCCCCATGTAACTAGTACTAAGGTGTTCGGGATAAAGCTGATCACTCTTTATCCCAGTTTTGGGTCCTTCAAAGGAGGTGTTCAGCACAACGAACCAGGCAATCGGACTATAAAGCTTTATCACTCCCACTTGGCCATAGAAGTCTACAATTTTAAATTTGGGCGAAGCCCCTAGTATTCAGAAGGCCGAACTTGGGGCGCTATGTACACCTAAATCGGACAAGGCCGACTCCTCGCCCGAAGCGGAAAAAATCTTTAAGGATTTGAGACCTCTCGAACAGCGACCAGCTCTCGCCGCATCATGATAGTCAGTTTTCGGCTTTCTCTACTGAGGTGCTCGTCCGGAAGAACCGGGACACAATCACAGTAGTTCTCCCAGTGCTACCTTAGCCGATATAGCGGAACGTAAGGTGCCAAAATATGGGAGCCGGGCAAACCCAACTATTGACCCAAGACTTGATTCGGAGCTGATGCATATAATGCTATAAGTTCGGGGTGCCGCACTGTCGAAAGTGTTCGGACTTTTCATGATGTGTTATGGGGTACACTGAAGCCCCTGGCGCACTGGACGTATCAGAATGTACGGGTGCGAATTGTCGTAAATAAGAAGACGAGAAGAAAGATAAAGGAATGCAATAATGAGCTAATGTTGTACATTGTTTATTTAAATGATACGTCAAAGCGTATGCATACATGTAGTGCAATAAGTAAAAGATAGGACTATTTGACATGTCCTATCCAAGGTCAATTTGCGTGTGGGTATGCAAAACAGGTATATCGATCGTTATTAGACACCACCTGAGGATTCCCTTTTACGTTAAAGCTTCTTGCTTCATTGGTGTTTCCTTCCCGTGACGGGTCCGATAATCGGACGATCGGAGAGGGCCTTCAGAGAATAGGGGCCTGAAAGGAAGAAAATGTTAAAGGTACACGGGTCCTGAAGCGGTTGAGCCGCATTGTGGGACGTGCCATGGGCGTGCCTCCACCTATGACCATTGTATCTTGAGTGCGTAATTATGTACGCGGGACGCAAATTTCGCCGCTTGACTGGGACTAGGACGGAGGCCAGATTGCTAGGCGAGCTCTAAATGTGCCTGGTGATCCTCTTGCAGTGTACTCCGGACTCGCTTGAAGGTATCCGGGGTCTTTTTCGCCGAATTGGCGGTTTGCCTCATAAGGCTGCTTTGCGCTTCTGCTGCGAGCCAGCCAGCTATCCTTGCCCGCACAAAAGCGGGTCATGAGTGTCGTGAGGGCTGCCATGGACTTCGGCTTCTCTTGGCCGAGGTGTCGGGCGAGCCACTCATCGCGGATGTTATGCTTAAATGCCGCTAAGGCCTCAGCATCCGGACAGTCGACAATTTGGTTCTTTTTAGTTAGGAACCGAGTCTAGAATTTCTAGGCCGATTCCCCTGGCTGTTGGGTTATGTGACTCAAGTCATCGGTATCCGGTGGTCGCACATAAGTGCCCTGGAAGTTGTCAAGGAATGCATCTTCCAAATTCTCCCAACTGCCAATGGAGTTTGTCGGCAGGCTAACGAGCCAATGCCGAGCAGGTCCTTTGAGTTTTAATGGGAGGTACTTGATGGCATGTAGCTCGTCACCGCGGGCCATGTGGATGTGGAGGAGGAAATCTTTGATCCATACCGCGGGGTCTGTTGTACCATCATATGATTCAATGTTCACGGGTTTAAAACCTTCTAGGAATTCGTGATGCATTACTTCATCAGTGAAGCATAGGGGGTGTGTGGCGCCACTGTGCTGGGCTATATCACGACGCAGTTCATACGAGTCTTGTCTATTGTATTCGGCCCGGCCGGATTTGCTTTTAGTATATCCGGCGTGACGGTCATCGTCACGCGTTGGGGCATGCCCCCGTGATCCGTATATAGATCTTGTATGTCCTGCTTTGTTTTCCAATACGTCTCGCAGGTCCTGCGTATTGCCCTGGGCCTTGGTGTTTTTGTTTGACTGGCGATGGGGTGCGGGCTGGATTTCAGGCTGATATGCCGCTTTGTCTCGGCCATGAGGTGGCCGGTCAGCCGCATCATATGCTAGTGGCGTAGGCTTTGATGCTTCCTCCTCGAGTTGGGGTAGCAACCTGCGCTTTGGGTAACTTTTGGTTGGGCGCCCGAGTTCATATTCCTCGGCCGCCAGGACCTCGGTCCATTTATCCACTAGCAGATCTTGATCAACTTGAAGCTGTTGTTGCTTTCTCTTCAGCCTTTTTGCTGTGGCTATAAGCCGGCGCTTGAAGCGCTCTTGCTCGACGGGATCCTCAGGCACAGTAAATTCTTCGTCGCCGAGGCCCACCTCGTCATCGGAGAGGGGCATGTAATTGTCATCCTCTGATTCTCCGTCTGCCGTCTGTTCCTTAGGGCTAGCTTGCCCATCCTCCCGCTCGAAGCCTGGCTGGAGGGGATTGTCTTCGTCTTCGGCACTATCCGCAGCGTTATTGTCTCTTGTGTGCCGGTATCGTTGCTTTTGCTATGGTGGGGCTTAGAGCGGCGCCGATGACGCCGGTGCTTAGATTGCTTCTCGAGGGGATTATCCTCTGTTGCCTTATTGCCATCGCTTTCTTTGGGGGTGTCCACCATGTATATATCGTATGATGAGGTGGCTGTCCAGCGCCCTTTGGGCGGTGGTTCCTATTCTTCTCCTGCATCATTGTCCATACCGTCGATGTCTTTGGAGTCGAAATCAAGCATGTCGGTTAAGTCGTCGACAGTGGCTATTAAGTGGGTGGTGGGTGGGGAATGAATTTCTCCGTCGTCCGCTTCCCACTCAAGCCGGACACAGTTCGGCCAAGGGCCTCCTGACAAGGAGAGAGACCTTAATGAATTTAGCACATCGCCCAAGGGCGAGTGCTGAAAGATATCCGCGGAGGAAAACTCCATGATCGGTGCCCAATCAGATTCGATAGGCACGGATGCAGGCGGTTCGGAGCCCGGGGCTGGGGACGAATCCAAGGGTCCAGCAACACAGGTCTCATAGGAGGTGAAATCAGTATTCGGCTCTATCGCCGCTGAGTGTGCGGCCTCCGTGGCGGGGTCCATCCACCCATACTCGGACGGTGCGATTTGCTCCGGATCAAGGGCCAGAGTTGCCACAGGTGTGATCTCCCGAACATCATCCGGCAGCAAAGCTAAGTCATGCTCGTTGTGACTGTGCGGCGCACCTGACATGGGCTTGAATCCGTCGAAGATCAAGTCTCCACGCATGTCGGCAGTATAGTTCAAACTTCCAAACCTGACCTGATGGCCAGGGGGCGTAGCTCTCGATCTGCTCCAGATGGCCAAGCGAGTTGGCCCGCAGTGCGAAGCCACCGAATACGAAGATCTGTCCCGGGAGAAAAACCTCACCCTGGATCGCATCGTTGCCGATGATCGAAGGAGCCATCAAGCCTTATGGTGATGGCACAGTGGAACTCTCAATGAAAGCACCAATGACGGTGTCAAAACCGGCGGATCTCGGGCAAGGGGTCCCGAACTGTGCGTCTAAGGCGGATGGTAACAGGAGGCGGGGGACACAATGTTTACCCAGGTTCGGGCCCTCTCGATGGAGGTAATACCCTACTTCCTGCTTGATTGATCTTGATGATATGAGTATTACAAGAGTTGATCTACCACGAGATCGTAGAGGCTAAACCCTAGAAGCTAGCCTATGATTATGATTGTTCTCGTCCTATGGACTAAACCCTCTGGTTTATATAGACACCGGAGGGGGCTAGGGTTACACAGAGTCGGTTACAAGGGAGGCAATCTCCATATCCGAATTTCCAAGCTTGCCTTCCACGCAAAGGAGAGTCCCATCCAGACACGGGACGGAGTCTTCAATCTTGTGTCTTCATAGTCCAACAGTCCGGCCAAAGTATATAGTCCGGCTGTCCGGGGACCCCTAATCCAGGACTCCCTCAGCTACCTCTTGCGCATGCGTTGGTTTTCCCTTGAAGAGGAAAGGGTGATGCATCAAAGTAGCGTAACTATTTCCCCTCAGTTTTTGAGAACCAAGGTATCAATCCAGTAGGAGACTGTTGGGGAACGCAGTAATTTCAAAAAAAATACTACGCACACGCAAGATCATGGTGATGCATAGCAACGTGAGTGAAGAGTATTGTCTATGTACCCTCGTAGACCGTAAGAGGAAGCATTGTGACAACGCGGTTGATGTAGTCGTACGTCTTCACGATCGACCGATCCTAGCACCGAAGGTACCGCACCTCCGCAATCTCACACGTTTGACTCGGTGACGTCTCGCAAACTCACGATCCTGTAGAGCTTCGAGGGAGAGCTTCGTCAGCACGACGGCGTCATGACGGTGATGATGATGCTACCGGAACAGGGCTTCGCCTAAGCACCGCTATGATATGACTGAGGTGGATTATGGTGGAGGGGGGCACCGCACATGGCTGGAAACAATCAACTTGTGTGTTCTAGGGTGCCCCCTGCCCCCGTATATAAAGGAGCAAGGGGGAGGTCGGCTGGCCTTGGGGCGCGCCAAGGAGAGGGGGAGTCCTCCTCCTAGTAGGAGTAGGACTCCCCTTTTCCTATTCCAACTAGGAAGGGGGAAGGGGGAAGGAAGAAGAGGGAGAGAGGGAGGAAAGAGGGGGCACCCCCCTCCTTGTCCAATTCAGACTCCCAAGGGGGGGGCGGCCAGCCCTATAGGCCCTCTACTCTCTCTCCCACAAGGCCCATGTTGGCCCATTAGTTCCCCCCGGGGGTTCCGGTAACCCCCCAACACTCCGATAAATATCCAGTGACCCCCGGAACTCATCCGGTGTCTGAATATAGTCGTCCAATATATCAATATTTATGTCTCGGCCATTTCGAGACTCCTCGTCATGTCTTTGATTACATCCGGGACTCCGAACTATCTTTGGTACATCAAAACACATAAACTCATAATATCGATCGTCACCGAACGTTAAGCGTGTGGAACCTACGGGTTCAAGAACTATGTAAACATGACCGAGACACGTCTCCGGTCAATTACCAATAGCGGAACCTGGATGATCATATTGGCTCCTACATATTCTACGAAGATCTTTATTGGTCAAACCGCATAACAACATACGGTATTCCCTTTGTCATCGGTATGTTACTTTCCCGAGATTCGATCATCGGTATCTCAATACCTAGTTCAATCTCGTTACCGGCAAGTATCTTTACTCATTCCATAATGCTTCATCCTGTAACTAACTCATTAGCTACATTGCTTGCAAGGCTTATAGTGATGTACATTACCGAGAGGGCCCAGAGATACCTCTCCGACAATCAGAGTGACAAATCCTAATCTCGATCTATGCCAAGTCAACAAACACCATCGGAGACGCCTGTAGAGCAACTTTATAATCACCCAGTTACGTTGTGACGTTTGGTAGCACACAAAGTGTTCCTACAGTGTTCGGGAGCTCATAGTCATAGGAACATGTATAAGTTATGGAGAAAGCAATAGCAACAAACTAAACGATCATCGTGCTAACCTAACGGATGGTTCAAGTCAATCACATCATTCTCTAATGATGTGATACCATTAATCAAATGACAACTCATGTCTATGGTTAGGAAACATAACCATCATTGATTCAACGAGCTAGTCAAGTAGAGGCAAACTAGTGACACTCTGTTTGTCTATGTATTCACACATGTAATAAGTTGACAGTTAATAAAATTCTAGCATGAATAATAAACATTTATCATGATATAAGGAAATATAAATAACAACTTTATTATTGCCTCTAGGGCATATTTCCTTCAGTCTCCCACTTGCACTAGACTCAATAATCTAGATTACATTGTAATGATTCTTACACCCATGGAGTTTTGGTGCTGATCATGTTTTGCTCGTGAGAGAGGCTTAGTCAACGGGTCTGCAACATTCAGATCCGTATGTATCTTGCAAATCTCTATGTCTCCCTCCTTGACTTGATCGCGGATAGAATTGAAGCGTCTCTTGATGAGCTTGGTTCTCTTGTGAAATCTTGATTCCTTTGCCAGGGCAATTGCACCAGTATTGTCACAAAATATTTTCATTAGACCCGATGCACTAGGTATGACACCTAGATCGGATATGAACTCCTTCATCCAGACTCCTTCATTTGCTACTTCCGAAGCAGCTATGTATTCCGCTTCACACCTAGATCCCGCCACGATGCTCTACTTGGAACTACACCAATTGACATCTCGACCATTTAATAAAAACATGTATCCGGTTTGTGACTTAGAGTCATTCGGATCAGTGTCAAAGCTTGCATCGATGTAACTATTTACGACGAGCTCTTTGTCACCTCCATATACGAGAAACATATCCTTAGTACTTTTCAGGTATTTCAGGATATTCTTGACCGCTGTCCAGTGATCCACTCCTGGATTACATTGGTACCTCCCTGCTATACTAATAGCAAGGCACACATCAGGTCTGGTACACAGCATTGCATACATGATACAGCCTATGAGTGAATCATAGGGAACACCTTTCATTTTCTCTCTATCTTCTGCAGTGGTCGGGCATTGAGTCTGACTCAAATTCACACCTTGTAATACAGGCAAGAACCCTTTCTTTGCCTGATCCATTTTGAACTTCTTCAAAACTTTATCAAGGTATGTGCTTTGTGAAAGTCCAATTAAGCGTCTTGATCTATCTCTATAGATCTTGATGCCCAGTATATAAGCAGCTTCACCGAGGTCTTTCATTGAAAAATTCTTATTCAAGTATCCTTTTATGCTATTCAGAAATTCAGTGTCATTTTTGATCAACAATATGTCATCTACATATAATATCAGAAATGCTACGGAGGTCCCACTCACTTTCTTGCAAATACAGGCTTCTCCAAAAGTCTGTATAAAACCATATGCTTTGATCACACTATCAAAGCGTATATTCCAACTCCAAGAGGCTTGCACCAGTCCATAAATGGATCGCTGGAGCTTGCACACTTTGTTAGCACCTTTTGGATCGACAAAACCTTCTGGTTGCATCATATACAACTCTTCTTTAAGATATCCATTAAGGAATGCAGTTTTGACATCCATTTGCCTAATTTCATAATCATAAAATGCGGCAGTTGCTAACATGATTCAGACGGACTTAAGCATCTCTACGGGTGAGAAGGTCTCATCGTAGTCAACTCCTTGAACTTGTCGAAAACCTTTTGCAACAAGTCATGCTTTGTAGACAATAATATTACCGTCAGCATCAGTCTTCTTCTTGAAGATCCATTTATTCTCTACGGCCTGCCGATCATCAGGCAAGTCAACCAAAGTCCACACTTTGATCTCATACATGGATCCCATCTCAGATTTCATGGCCTCAAGCCATTTTTGCGGAATTTGGGCTCATCATCGCTTCCTCATAGTTCATAGGTTCGTCATGGTCAAGTAACATGACTTCCAGAACAGGATTACCGTACCACCCTAGTGCGGATCTTACTCTAGTTGACCTACGAGGTTCGGTAGTAACTTGATCAAAAGTTTCATGATCATCATCATTAGCTTCGTCACTTACTGGTGTAGGAATCACTGGAACTGATTTTAGTGATAAACTATTTTCCAATAAGGGAGAAGGTACAATTACCTCATCAAGTTCTAATTTCCTCCCACTCACTTCTTTTGAGAGAAACTCCTTCTCTAGAAAGGCTCCATCCTTAGCAACGAATATCTTGCCTTCGGATCTGTGACAGAAGGTGTACCCAACAGTCTCCTTTGGGTATCCTATGAAGACACATTTCTCCGATTCGAGTTCGAGCTTATCAGGTTGAAGTTTTTTCACATAATCATCACAGCTCCAAACTTTAAGAAACGACAACTTGGGTTTCTTGCCAAACCACAGTTCATAAGGTGTCGTCTTGACGGATTTAGATGGTGCCCTATTTAACGTGAATGCAGTCGTCTCTAAAGCATAACCCCAAAACGATAGTGGTAAATCTGTGAGAGACATCATAGATTGCACCATATCTAATAAAGTGCGATTACGACATTCGGATACACCATTATGTTGTGGTGTTCCAGGTGGCATGAGTTGCAAAACTATTCCGCAATCTTTCAAATGAAGTCCAAACTCATAACTCAAATATTCACCACCACGATCAAATCGTAGAAACTTGATTTTCTTGTTACGATGATTTTCCACTTCACTCCGAAATTCTTTGAACTTTTCAAATGTTTCAGACTTATGTTTCATTAAGTAGATATACCCATATCTGCTCAAATCATCTGTGAAGGTGAGAAAAATAACGATATCCGCCGCGAGCTTCAATGTTCATTCGACCACATACATCAGTATGTATGATTTCCAATAACTCTGTTGCTCGCTCCATTGTTCCGGAGAACAGAGTTTTAGTCATCTTGCCCATGAGGCATGGTTTGCAAGTACCAAGTGATTCTAGAAGTCCATCAGAATGGAGTTTCTTCATGCACTTTACACCAATATGACCTAAACGGCAGTGCCACAAATAAGTTGCACTATAATTATCAACTCTGCATCTTTTGGCTTCAACTATGAACATGTGTATCACCACTATCAAGATTTAGTAAAAATAGACCACTCATCAAGGGTGCATGACCATAAAAGATATTACTCATATAAATAGAACAACCATTATTATCTGATTTAAATGAATAACCGTCTCGCATCAAACAAGATCTAGATATAATGTTCATGCTCAACGCTGGCACCAAATAACAATTATTTAGGTCTAAAACTAATCCCGAAGGTAGATGTAGAGGTAGCGTGCCAATGGCGATCACATCGACTTTGGAACCATTTCCCACGTGCATCGTCACCTCATCCTTAGCCAATCTTCGCTTAATCCGTAGCCCCTGTTTCGAGTTGAAAATGTTAGCAACTGAACCAGTATCAAATACCCAGGCACTACTGCGAGCATTAGTAAGGTACACATCAATAACATGTATATCAAATATACCTTTCATGTTGACATCCTTCTTCTCCGCCAAATACTTGGGGCAGTTCCGCTTCCAGTGACTAGTTCCTTTGTAGTAGAAGCACTCAGTCTTAGGCATAGGTCCAGACTTGGGTTTCTTCACTTGAGCAGCAACTGGCTTGTTGTTCTTCTTAAAGTTCCCCTTCTTCCCTTTACCCTTTTTCTTGAAACCGGTGGTATTGTTGACCATCAACACTTGATGCTCCTTCTTGATTTCTACCTCTGCAGCCTTTAGCATTGCAAAGAGCTTAGGGATCGGCTTATCCATCCCTTGCATATTATAGTTCATCATGAAGCTCTTGTAGCCTGGTGGCAGTGATTGAAGTACTCTGTCAATGACACTATCATCAGGAATATTAACTCCCAGTTGAGTCATGTGGTTGTGGTACCCAGACATTCTGAGTATATGTTCAGTAACAGAACTATTCTCCTCCATCTTGTAGCTGTAGAACTTATTGGAGACTTCATATCTCTTAATCCGGGCATTTTCTTGAAATATTAACTTCAACTCGTGGAACATTTCATATGCTCCATGATGTTCAAAACGTCGTAAGCCGTAAAGCATGGCACACTGAACTATCGAGTAGTCATCACCTTTGCTCTGCCAGGTGTTCACAACATCTGGCGTTGCTCCTGTAGCGGGTTTGTCACCTAGCGGTGCTTCCAGGACGTAATTCTTCTATGCAGCAATGAGGATAATCCTCAAGTTACGGTCCCAGTCTGTGTAGTTGCTACCATCACTTTCAACTTAGCTTTCTCTAGGAACGCATTAAAATTCAACGGAATAACAGCATAGGCCATCTATCTACAACAACATAGACATGAAAAATACTATCAGGTACTAAGTTCAATTAATCAAATTACTTAAGAACTCCCACTTATATAGACATCTCTCTAATCATCTAAGTGATCACGTGATCCATATCAACTAAACCATGTCCGATCATCACGTGAGATGGAGTAGTTTTCAATGGTGAACATCACTATGTTAATCATATCTACTATATGATTCATGCTCGACCTTTTGGTCTCAGTGTTCCGAGGCCATATCTGCATATGCTAGGCTCGTCAAGTTTAACCCGAGTATTCCGTGTGTGCAAAACTGGCTTGCACCCGTTGTATGTGAATGTAGAGCTTATCACACCCGATCATCATGTGGTGTCTCGGCACGACGAACTTTAGCAACGGTTCATACTCACGGAGAACACTTATACCTTGAAATTTAGTGAGATATCATCTTATAATGCTACCGCCAAACTAAGCAAAATAAGATGCATAAAGGATAAACATCACATGGAATCAATATAAGTGATATGATATGGCCATCATCATCTTGTGCCTTTGATCTCCATCTCCAAAGCACCGTCATGGTCACCATCGTCACCGGCTTGACACCTTGATCTCCATCGAAGCATCGTTGTTGTCTCACCAACTATTGCTTCTACGACTATCGCTACCGTTTAGTGATAAAGTAAAGCAATTACATGGCGATTGCATTTCATACAATAAAGCGACAACCATATGGCTCCTGCCAGTTGTCGATAACTGTGTTACAAAACATGGTCATCTCATACAATAAAATTTAGCAGCATGTCTTGACCATATCACATCACAACATGCCCTACAAAAACAACTTAGACATCCTCTACTTTGTTGTTGCAAGTTTTACGTGGCTGCTATGGGCTGAGCAAGAACCGTTCTTACCTACGCATCAAAAACCACAACGCGGTATAGTGATTGCTTTTTGATCTTCAGAAACAACCCTGTTCATTGAATCCGATTCAACTAAAGTTGGAGAAACTGACACCCACCAGCCACCTGTGTGCGAAGCACGTTGGTAGAACTAGTCTCGCGTAAGCATACGCGTAATGTTGGTCTGGGTCGCTTCATCCAACAATACCACCGAATCAAGAAACAACTAGTGACAGCAAGCAATATGTATATACCCACGCCCACAACTCCTTTGTGTTCTACTCGTGCATATAACATCTACGCATAAACCTAGCTCGGATGCCACTATTGGGGAACGCAGTAATTTCAAAAAAAATCCTACGCACACGCAAGATCATGGTGATGCATAGCAACGAGAGTGAAGAGTATTTTCTACGTACCCTCGTAGACTATAAGCATAAGTGTTATGACAATGCGGTTGATGTAGTCGTACATCTTCATGATTGACCGATCCTAGCACCGAAGGTACGGCACCTCTGTGATCTACACATGTTCGGCTCGGTGATCTCCCACGAACTCACGATCCAGTAGAGCTTCAAGGGAGAGCTTCGTCAGCACGACGACATGATGACGGTGATAATGATGCTACCAGAACAGGGCTTCGCCTAAGCACCGCTACAATATGACCGAGGTGGATTATGGTGGAGGGGGGCACCGCACATGGCTGGAAACAATCAACTTGTGTCTGAAAGTGCGTTATATCGACTAGAGGGGGGGTGAATAGGCGATTTTTACGAAAGTCTTCAAAACGTGAGAGTTATGAAGACAAACAGCGAAGATTATGCCTATTACTTTGCAGCGGAAGTTAGATTACACTGGGCCAGCCATGGTCATGTATTTAGTAGAGTGAAAGCACAATGACAAACTACTGCAGTGTAATAAGGATCAGGTAGGAAGAAGTTATGAAGCCAAACAGTTCATACATTCACGTTGTGAAGACTAAAGATAAACCAAGCATGCAATGGCTTCACAATGTGTAACAGTAAGAAGAGGAAGTGAAGATGAAACCAGTGACTCGTAGAAGACAATGATATGTTGGACCAGTTCCAGTTGCTGTGACAACTATACGTCTGGTTGGAGCGGCTAGGTATTTAAACCTTAGGACACACAGTCCCGGACACCCAGTCCTGAACACACAGTTCAGGACACCAAGTCCTCACCGTATTCTCCTTGAGCTAAGGTCACTTAGTCCTCGCTCAATCACTCTGGTAAGTCTTCAAGGTAGACTCCCAAACCTTCACATACTTCGTTCAATGGCAATCCACAATGTCTCTTGGATGCTCTGAACGCGACGCCTAACCGTCTGGAGGATTCACAGTCCCCAAGTGTAATAAGTCTTCAGATCACACAGACAAGAAGACTTAAGTGATGCCCAATTTACTCTGGCTCTGGGTGGTTAGGGCTTTTCTCCTCACTGGAAATTTTCTCTCAAAGGCTTCGAGGTGGGTTGCTCTCAAACGACAAAAGCCGTGTACTGAAATCTGAGCAGCCAACCGTTTATGGTTGTGGGGGTGGGCTATTTATAGCCACTTGGCAACCCGACCTGATTTGTCCGAAATGACCCTGGGTCACTAAGGAACTGACACGTGTCTCAACGGTCAGATTCGAATTCTCATGGCAACTTTACTTGGGCTACAAGCAAAGCTGACTTGTCCGGCTCTGGACAAGATTCGCTCTCATTGTCTTCACTCGAAGACATAGGTTTTTGATTTAGGCAGCACTTCAGTCATTCTGACTGGTTCTCCTGGACCCCACTTAACAGTACGGTGGTTCCTATGACTCAACACAAAATAAAAGGAACTACGAAAGATCTAAGTCTTCGAGCTCCATAGGCTTCATAACGTGTCTTCTTTTGTCATAGTCTTCAATGTGAATATCTTCATATACCACCTTTGTCTTCAATGTCTTCATACATTTTTAGGGGTCATCTCTGGTAGTAAAACCGAATCAATGAGGGACTTCTACCTGTGTTTTCCTGCAATTCTCACAAACACATTAGTCCCTCAACTAGGTTTGCCGTCAATACTCCAAAACCAACTAGGGGTGGCACTAGATGCACTTACAATCTCCCCCTTTTTGGTGATTGATGACAAACTAGTTGAAGTTTTCAACGGGGAATATAAAGTGTGAAGTTTGTAAAGGAATTGTCTTCATAAGTTGCAAGGGCTCCCCCTGAAGATGTGCATATAAGTTAATTTGCTTTTGGAATGCAAATGCACATGGCAGGTTGTACTTGTGGAGATCCGCTTCAGCTTATGAGGACAATCCACTATGCATGTGAAAGTATATGAAGATAATGGCATGCATAATGGAAAATGGACGTCTGCAAAATGAGGTAAGTGCGGAATTTATCGTCGCACATGCGGAATTTATCTTCGCAAACGGAGTGGTAAACAAGTAACAGACGACCATCGAGTTTTAGTGTTTACAACTCAAAGAACCAAATGAAGCAAAAACAAGAGTTGTAAACACGAAGCAAAGTATAATAAAACATAAGGCACCTGCCCATTTTGACCCGCTTGAAGACTATAAACATCATATGCTTCTCCCCCTTTTGTCAGAAATGACCAAAAAGGTTTGAAGACATAGAGTTTACTATGCGTTCCCGGGCGCAGCAGGGTCGGTGGAGTTGTTTGGCGGTGCAGATCTTTGAGGTGCTGAAGCAGGCGGTGGTGAAGTAGCATCATCGTCTTCATCAATGATCCTTGCAGTGACTGTGGCAGCAGATGAAGAAAACTCAGAGTCTTCAAGGGACGGTGTGTTGCGCATCACAGCCCTTCTAGGAGGTGTGGTGTCAAATTTGAAGCGCTCTGTGAAGCCATCCTCTTCAAGTTCAGCTTCAGTGCAGATCATTGAGAGCCCTTTCCACGTACGACGGCAAGTCTCATGTGCAACGAAGGCATTCTTGGTGACAAGGTTTCGAAGACGATTGACATCCACCAAGAGGCTCTTCATCTGACGTTTCAGCCAGTCGTGATGCCTATCTTGCTTTTGGTGAAGGGCCACGAGAAGCTCTTGGTCAGTGAGGACACGAGCACGCTTCTTGGGTCTTGGAGCATTTGTGCTATCTGTGGCTTCAGTAGATGCTGGTGCACGTGTAGTGCCAGCCATCGGATAGACCCTGGATATGGCTTCAATACCTTCAACATTCTGCGTGAAGCTCTAGTGTTCGGCATTCTAAAGACTTATTGGTTGCTTGTCTGGTTCGGGATATATGGCTTCATCAGAGGCATCCACATCTGGCAGGAAGATCCGATGGTTTCGGGCTGAGGGATGATATGAGATTGCAGAGTGTAGTTTGATTAGCCTCATCACCCAAGGAGCATAGAACTTCAAACCAAATAATTCCGAGCCTGACGCTGCTAGTTGGCGGATGAAGAGGTCCTGTGCATTGAAGCATTTGCCATGCATGATATAGAATATGAGAGTCTTCATTGCACCCTCAATCTTGGCATGTGGTGAGTGTCCCTTGATGGGCCAGAGAGTCCGCCGGATAATGTGATATATGGTCCTGGGCAGGTACTCTAGGTCTTCAACGAAGAACTCAGTTGGATAGGGTGCATCCTGAGGCAATGGCTTCATCATGGAGAGCATCTGACTCATATTGGGTTCAGGTCTCTGAAATATACTCTCAACAGCTTCAGAATGAAGTTGACAACCTTGTTCGAAGAATTCGCCTGGAGTGGGCAGGCCGGTGAGCTCAATGATATCAAATGCATTGGCTTCATGATGGACATTTCCGGTCATCCACTCCAGGATCCAAGTCTTCGGATCTCTGTTGTGTCCTTTGATATGGAGAGTGGCATAAAACTGAAGCAGAAGCTCTTCGTTCCAGTGCTCTTCATCAGTCACAAATGGCAGCAGACCCACTTGCCTGAAGCAATCCAGTGCTTCCTCAAGGCATGGCAGACCAGCAATGGCTTCAACCTCAAGGCACTTGTGAGGGAAGATGCGACCTTGGTTGTATAAGATGCATGAATAATAACTGTGCTGAGAATAGCTCCAGAACCTGTCTGATATAATCCTTTCCCTTGAATAGGGGTTCTTGGAGCTATTAAAAAATGTGTTGTCTGCCTTGAAGTTGTTTATATCAAAGGAGCCAGGTGCTGCTGTAGGACCTGGGAACCTTGGAAGCCTTGGAACTGGCTTCTGGACATGAGGCCTGTGCTCTATGTGATAATCAAACTGTGGACCTGCAGCAGACTCAGGAACTGAAGTGTCTGGCTCAGTTGCTTTGCTGTCCGCTGAAGCATTTGGTGGGGCGGGCTCCACGTTGGCTTCAGTGTTTGTAGTTGTATGGACAACCTCAGGCACTTTCTCCTGGAGAACTGCATCTTGATCGAGCGAGGAAGTGGGTTCTGGAGGTGCTTCTTCATTGTCTTCGGCTGATGCAGCCGGAATTTCTGCAGACTGGACTTGAGGTCGTGGACCTTTGCGAAGCCTACGGAACGCAGACGACGCTTTTGGTGTCGGAGTGGACTGGGCCTCAAGGTCTTCTTCCTCCTGAGGGCGATCCGCCCATGATTCATCTTGTGCCATTGGCGTTAGAGGACGACCAATACTGATGAGTTCGCTTGTTTCAAGCTGAGGAAGAGCTGCGTCATCTTGCACATTGTCCTGATGACCAATGTCTTCAGCAGCTATTGGGTCGGCTACTGGAATATCTTCAGCGTCAGGAGCCTCTGTGGGAGCAGGCTCATGAACTGTCAGTCTTCTTTCTGCATTGGGGTGAATGACAGAAAGGGGTTCAACCATCAAGGGCTCTGTGGGAGCAGCCCTAGATTTCTTGGTCTTGCGCTTCTTTTTGCTGGGGGCAGTAGGAGAGGCTTCAGAGCTCTTCCTTTTTCTGGCTTCAGCTTTTGCAGCTCTTGTCTTCTTTAGCTCTGAAGCTGTTGACCGGCTCTTTGGCTTCGAGCCAGTCGTGGTGGTTGGGAAGACAATCGGAGTTGCTGCATGTCCTGATGCCTCTGGTTCACTCACAGCAGACGGCTTCTTCTTCTTTGCGGCCATCCTTGGGTCGATGCCAGGACGCCCAAGTGCCTTACGCTTTTCAGCCTCGTTGTAGGCTTGAACGCATTTTTCTGCCAAAGACTTCATCCTTTCACGCGAGCCCTGAGCTTCAGCATGCTTCTTCAGAAAGTTTTCTTTGAGCTCATGCAGCATTATTTTAAAGCTCCTCACTTCCTGCACGCTGAGGCTGGCCATGTGCTGCTTGAACTTAGCCTTTTCATGATCAATCTTCTGCTTCAGCTCAACAATGCGCTGAGCAATGGCCAGTTCTGAAGCAATTGCGCCTTGGAAGGCGACGCTGAGTCCAACAGGCAGCTGCAGATCATTGAAGCTTATGTCTGGTGAGTCAAACCATTCATCGATGAAGCTGTGGATGATGGCGACATCAAAAAGAGGCAGATTGTTGAAGATTTCCGCTTCTTCCTTGCTTTTGATGAGCTGCTCTAGTGCGTCATCACCCAGATCCTCATCGCTGGATAGATCAATGGCTTCACTGCACAGAATGGCAGCAGCAGTGAGCTCTTTGCCTGTTTGTTGCTGGGGCTCCTTTTCCTTCAGGGGCTTGGAGACGCGGGATACGTCTTCAGACTACACACTGACTTCAGGAGGTGCAGTTTTCAATGGCTTTGCCCTTGAGATTTTTGAGGCAAGGGCCGGCTTTGAAGCTTTTGGTTTCTTTGTTTGCTTTGGCTTCGGCACAGCAGGAGCTTCATCAGACTCAGAATCAGCTGGAGGGTCATTCACAGCAGTCCCTTGGACTAAGATGTGGGTGATCAGGCCCTCAAGATTGGCAAATGGACTGATGATATTGGGTTCCGCGTCGCGTGTGCCATCTGCCCTTGGTGAGGAGGGACCAGGGTTGAAGTCAAACCCAAATTTCTTCTTGTTTAGCTTCGCTGACTGTTGGGCAAACTGAAAGTTACGCTTGAAGAGATTGTCGTCACGACACCAGAGAAGTGACGACGGATGAGCATCTTCAGGCTGTGGTCCTCGGACCATGCATGGGTAGAAGCCTTGAGCAATGGCTTCATCTCTGGTCCTGGGTACAAGGTTCTTGTATAAGATATCCCCCCATGGACTCTTGATAGCATTCTTTTCAGCATACTCCTGGGTGACGAAGCGGTATTTGAACCACTGTTCTGCCCAATAGCGTCGAATCCATTGGATTCGGGTCTTGCGCTGCCCATAGCTCTCTTCTGGATCTGTTTTGTACATTTCTGCCAAGTCTTCAGGAAGATCCTTAGAAGTTCCCTCGCGTCTCTGTCTGCCCCCCTTTCTTGCCGCTGCTACTGAAGCCATAAATTTTAGCTTGAAAGGCTTCAAAGGCTTTCCTTTTCTGGACCAACAGGAACTGGCTTCAGGAGAGTTTATGTGATGCTGTAGGAATTCTGCAAATGAATGCAGACTATGAGAACCGAAGGATTCCCCCACGGACATGTACCTGTGACAGCATTAAGGTGCGAGGGAAGGGGAAGAGGTCATATGCATTCTCAGAAGGTTTTGAAGATTAATCAGTTTAGAAGACATTGACCTCATTGTGCGAAGACATTCACTTATAGATAAGAAGTTGGTTCCAGATTTGTACGAATCCATAGATCAGTACAAGTGAGGAATCTAACTACTTTATGAAGCACAAGTGAATATACTAGGCATGTTATGAGATGCAGTGAGAGATCTAACTAGTGTGAAGAGAAACTTCTTATGGTAGAAAGTGACAGAACCGTGAGATCAAAAGAAGCTGTAAAAAGAAGTTTTATTTACCACACTGGAACTGCTAGACGGAAGGAAGTTGATGCCGAGCAGTTCAGTCCTCCGTGCCCTAACTTGGCGACGGAAAACACCTACGGCGACGGCGGAGAGGACGATGTCCGCGGTCGGCGTGAGGACGGCGTTGGAGAGGTTGCAGCAGCGAAGCGCTTCGTCTCCGGCGTCGTCGAGTGCTAGCGATGGCGCTAGGGTTCGTGCGAGGGTGGAAGAAGGAGATAATGACCGCAGTAAGTGTGAATTTATAGACTCAGGGGCGGCACTGTGCTATTACGCAGGTGCCCCTGGCGGTTCGTATTTGAGGAACGCGTGGCCAGTTAGCGGAAGTTTGGGGTTTGTTCCATGTCCCACGCACGCCTAAATTGTCGGGCGGTCGTTCCTGCTTCTCCGGATTTTATGTGGAGGAATGAGCATTAAAAATGGATTTATGGTTGTCTCTATATCTTTAGCTGACAAGGACGCAGTGAAGACATTCGACAGTTTCAATAGAATGCATATGACTTGGAGAGATAGAGTTAGAGATAGAAAGCATAGAGAGATTAGGGTCCGATCACATTCACTTAGTTCAGAAGATTCAACCAAGAAGACATAGCTATAAGTGAATGCTGTAGAGGATAGAACACTAGAGTATATATATCTATATAGTCAACGTAGTGAAGATAATCGTGAAGACATGTTGAGTTCGAAGCCAAACCAAATGTGAAGATATTACAAGGTAACGCCATGAGTGAAACACTTCAAAACGGAACGTTTGGTGGTGGCGTTACCCACCGTATAGGAAGTATTAGACCCAGACACGGCGCACAATTATCGTGGCGCTCCGAAGTCAAATTCCATATTAATGTATTCACACTTAGGATGTATGTCTTCATTGATTGAAGATATACTTTACTTTGTGTGTTGCACATCTAAGTCATCAATATGCGTAAGTGTTAGGATGTGTGCCTGATCACAGGACATTTGAGGATTCCAAGATATTTAGCTCACACCGTAACTTGCAAAACCTCTTCTCATCATGGGGCTTGGTGAAGATATCTGCCAATTGCTCTTCAGTGTTGACGTGTATGATATCAATGTCTTCCTTTACAACATGATCTCTGAGGAAGTGATGACGAATTTCAATGTGCTTTGTCTTCGAGTGCTGAACTGGGTTGTTGGCAATCTTGATGGCGCTTTCATTGTCGCAGTAAAGTGGCACTTGCTTCAGATGAATGCCATAATCCTTGAGTGTTTGCTTCATCCACAGAAGCTGAGCGCAGCAAGATCCAGCAGCAATGTATTCAGATTCAGCAGTGGAGAGAGATACACAGTTCTGCTTCTTTGAAGACCAACATACAAGTGATCGTCCCAGAAAGTGACATGTGCCTGATGTAGACTTGCGATCAACCTTGTCACCAGCATAATCAGCATCCGAAAATCCAACCAAATCAAACTCTGAGCCCTTTGGATACCATAATCCTAGAGTTGGGGTGTGAGCCAAATATCGAAGAATTCGCTTCACAGCTAAGTGATGCGATTCCTTTGGTGTCGCTTGAAATCGAGCACACATGCAAACACTAAGCATAATATCTGGCCTAGATGCACATAAATAAAGCAAAGACCCAATCATGGAGCGGTATACCTTTTGATCGAACTCTTTACCATTGTCGTCAGGACCCAGATGATGTTTGGCTGGCATTGGTGTTGTGAAGCCTTTGCAGTCTTGCATACCGAACTTCTTCAGGCAATCTTTGAGATACTTCTCTTGAGATATGAAGATGCCATTGCGCTGTTGGCGTATTTGAAGACCAAGGAAGAACTTCAGCTCCCCCATCATGGACATCTGATATTGCTCTTGCATCATATATCCAAACTCTTCACTGTACTTCTGATTGGTGCAGCCGAAGATAATGTCATCCACATATATTTGGCACACAAACAGTTCACCATCATATGTCTTCGTGAAAAGAGTGGGATCCAGGGAACCAGGTATGAAGCCTTTGCTCTTCAGAAAGTACTTGAGTGTGTCATACCAGGCCCTAGGGGCTTGTTTGAGGCCATATAGTGCCTTGTTGAGCTTGTAGACCATGTCAGGATGTTTTGGATTTTCAAAGCCAGGTGGCTGTGCAACATACACTTCTTCTTCAATCTTGCCATTGAGAAAGGCACTTTTCACATCCATTTGATATAGAAGTATGTTATGATGATTTGCATATGCCAGCAGTATGCGTATAGCTTCAAGCCTTGCCACAGGAGCAAATGTTTCATCGAAGTCAATGCCCTCCACTTGAGTATATCCTTGAGCAACAAGACGAGCTTTGTTTCTGACAACTTGACCATGCTCATCTTGCTTGTTGCGGTATATCCATTTGGTGCCTATTATGTTGTGCTTCCGTGGATCAGGACGCTTAAACAGTTCCCATACATTATTCAACTCAAATTGTTGAAGTTCTTCTTGCATAGCTTGAATCCATTCAGGTTCCATGAAGGCTTCTTCAACTTTCTTGGGTTCTGATATTGATACGAATGCGAAGTGCCCACAGAAATTTGCTAGCTAAGTTGCCCTTGAACGAGTGAGTGGACCAGGTGCATTGATGCTGTCGATTATTCTGTCAATCTGCACTTCATTTGCAACACGAGGATGTATAGGGCGAAGTCTTTGCTCTTGCTGATCTGTGTTGTTGTTGGGAGGAATGTCTTCAGGTTGAGCAATGTCTTCATGTTGATCAGGTGCTGAGATGATAAGTTCTTCTTCAGGATGAGCTTCAGACGGTATAATCTCTCCAGTTCCCATAAGCTTGATTGACTCACTGGCTGGAGCTTCATCTAGCACATTTGGTAGTTGCTCTCTTTGTGAACCATTTGTCTCATCAAACCGCACATCCACTGTTTCAACTACTTTGTAATGGAAGAGATTGAAGACTTTGTAGGAGTGTGAATCCTTTCCATATCCTAGCATAAAGCCCTCATGTGCTTTAGGTGCAAATTTTGAAGTGTGATGTGGGTCCTTGATCCAGCACCTTGAGCCAAATACTCTGAAGTAACTGACATTTGGCTTTTTGCCAGTTAGGAGTTCATAAGACGTCTTGTTTAGAAGCTTGTGAAGATAAACACGATTGATTGTATGGCATGTAGTATCAATGGCTTCAGTCCAGAATTTTCATGGAGTCTTGTATTCATCTAGCATTGTTCTGGCCATCTCAATGAGTGTTCTGTTCTTGCGTTCAACGACGCCATTCTGCTGTGGCGTGTACGGAGTTGAGAATTCATGTGTGATACCCAAGGTATCCAGATATGTATCAAGGCCAGTGTTTTTGAATTCAGTGCCATTATCACTTCTGATGTGCTTTATCTTGGCGCCAAAATTGTTCATAGCTCGATTGGCGAAGCGTCTGAAGACATCCTGCACTTCAGTCTTGTACAGGATTATGTGCACCCAAGTGTATCTAGAGTAATCATCAACAATGACGAAGCCATAGAGGCAAGCAGAAGTAGTGAAAGTTGAGTAGTGAGTGGGACCGAAAAGATCCATGTGGAGCAGTTCGAAGGGTTGTGTAGTAGTCATGATTGTCTTTGAAGGATGTTTTGCCCTTGTCATCTTTCCTGCTTCACAGGCACCGCATAAGTGATCTTTCTTGAACTTGACACCTTCGATGCCTATGACATGCTTCTTCTTCGCAAGGGTGTGGAGGTTCCTCATGCCAGCATGCCCAAGCCTCCGATGCCAAAGCCAGCATTCTGAAGCTTTTGCAAGAAGACATACTGCAAGTTGTGGTCCTGCTGAGAAATATACCATGTACAAATCACCTTTCCGATACCCTTCAAACACTAGAGATTTGTCAGATTCCATTAGTACCAGGCAACGATATTTTCCAAACATTACGATCATGTTCAAATCGCAAAGCATTGAGACAGACATTAAGTTGAAGCCAAGGGATTCAACAAGCATGACTTTATCCATGTGTTGATCCTTTGAGATTGCAACTCTACCTAGACCCAAAACCTTACTTTTACCAGTGTCAGCAAATGTGATGTGGCTCTTGTCGGATGGACGTAATGTTGAGTCCATAAGAAGGCTTCTTTTGCCAGTCATGTGATTTGTACACCCACTGTCAATAATCCATTCTGAAGACTTTGAAGTCACTGATGTCGTACCCTACAGTGCAGTTAGGGGGATAGGCTTCACAAAGGGTATTGTGAAGCATAAACATTTGACGAACCAGTGGGTTATGAAAACTTAGATCCAGATTAGGACTAATAGGGAGAGTAGCATGCGATTCAGGAACGAAGTACATAATGATGCCATTCGGGCATTTTATCTTGCGCCCTACAAGATTTTCAAGGTCCCCAGCAATAGCATCAGAAGATTTTGTTTTTCTGCTGGAGACCTTCCCCTGCAAAAGATAGTTAAGCTTTCTTAACCACCCACATCTTCAAGGGTGGCTTAGAAGCAATAAGTCTAAGTGCAGCATTTGAGAATTTTGGCTTTGAAGCCTTAGCAAACAGTCTATCAGGTGGACAGCAATACTCATAGGAATAAGCAGAATAATTTTTGGTCATATGAACATGACGGTTTGATGAACCGCTCTCATATTCATATGCCTGAGTATGGTTTCCCTGCAAAACATTTGTGTTAGTGTGACTCAGATGAGTCCTCTGTTTGTATGAAGCCTTTGGACCGTATGAAGCCTTTGGTCTGAGGTTTGTCTTCTTCAAGTGAGGTGTCATGAAGACATTCACAGGAAGATTTTCCAGACACTTTTTGGAAATCCAGATCTTCTTCATAGGCGGTCCATTCCCGCAGTTAGTACCAATGTACCTGGCAAACACTTCACCATTCTGATTCTTAAACAGTTTATAGTTTGCATCAAAGGATTCATCAATGATAATGGAGTTAGCACAAGTGAAGCCAGATAAGTTGGATGGATCTGCTGAAAGTTCCTTTGCAGCAACCCATGTGGTTTTGGGGTACTGCTCAGGTTTCCAGTAAGAGCCATCTGCATTGATTTTCCTCACAAATCCAACACCCTCTTTCCTAGGGTTTCGGTTCAGAATCTGCTTCTTGAGGACATCACATAATGTCTGATGTCCTTTAAGACTTTTGTACATCCCTGTTTCAAGCAATGTCTTCAACCTAGCATTCTCATCAGCAATAGCAGTGGTATCCTCAGCAGAGGGGTTAGTTACCACATCAACAGTTGAGGATATTGCAACAGTAGTAGCAGTGGAACATTCAGCAACAGAAGTAGCGTTATCACGCTCAATGCATTTAAGACATGGTGGTTCAAATCCTTCCTGAGCGGGACTGATCTGTTCGGCGCGAAGTGACTCGTTTTCCTTTTGAAGATCTTCATGAGCCGCTCTCAATTTCTCAAGTTCTTGCTTCCTTTGAAGATAATCATAGGAAAGCTTTTCATGAGTTGTTGAGAGAGTATCAAGACGATCTTCAAGTTCCTGATACTTAACGTGAAGGTTTTTTATGTCTTCAATTAAGGATTCAGATCGAGTCATTTCAGCACCCAACAGATCATCGCTTCTGTCTAACAGTTTTTGAATATGTTCCATAGCTTTCTGTTGTTCAGTTGCAATTTTAGCAAGTGTTTTGTAGCTGGGTTTTGAATCATAGTCAGAGTCATCGTCACTAGATGTTTGATAGCGAGTAGTGCGTGTGTTTACCTTGGCACCGCGTGCCATGAAGCAGTAGGTAGGAGTGGAGTCGTTCTTGTCATTTGCGTCGGTGTCGGCGATGCAGTCATTGTCTTCAGTGTTGAAGATGGACTTGGCGACGTATGCTGTAGCCAGACTCGCAATCCCAGAATCAGACTCCTCCTCAGACTCCACCTCTGCCTCCTCAGATGCGGACTCCTCCTCTGAATCCATCTCCTTTCCAACGAACGCACGTGCCTTGCCAGATGAGCTCTTCTTGTGTGATGAAGACTTTGATGAAGACTTGGAAGAAGACTTTGAGTATTTCTTATTCTTCTTGTCGTCAGAATCATATTCCTTGCTCTTCTTCTTCCTTCTGTTCTCATTGTCCCACTGTGGACATTCAGAGATGAAGTGTCCAGTTTTCTTGCACTTGTGACATGTTTTCTTCTTGTAGTCATGAGCAGAAGCTTCATCATTCCTTGAGCTTGATCGTGAAGATTTTCTGAAGCCTTTCTTCTTGGTGAATTTTTGGAACTTCTTCACTAGCATTGCAAGTTCCCTTCCAATGTCTTCAGGATCATCAGAACTGCTGTCAGATTCTTCTTCAGATGAGGAAACAGCTTTTGCCTTCAAGGCACGAGTTCGCCCATAGTTTGGACCGTAGATATCTCTTTTCTCAGAAAGCTGAAACTCATGTGTGTTGAGCCTCTCAAGTATGTCAGATGGATCGAGTGTTTTGAAATCAGGACGTTCTTGAATCATCAGGGCCAGGATGTCAAACGAACTATCAAGTGATCTCAGCAGCGTCTTGACGATTTCATGTTTGGTGATCTCAGTGGCGCCGAGGGCTTGAAGCTCATTTGTGATGTCAGTGAGCCGGTCAAATGTGTGCTGGACATTCTCATTGTCATTTCGCTTGAAGCGGTTGAAGAGATTGCGAAGGACACTGATTCTTTGATCTCTCTGAGTTGAGATGCCTTCATTGACCTTGGAGAGCCAGTCCCAAACCAGCTTGGATGTCTTCAAAGCACTCACACGGCCATACTGTCCTTTGGTCAGATGACCACAGATGATGTTCTTGGCAGTAGAGTCCAGTTGAACGAATTTCTTGACATCAGTAGCAGTGACACCTTCTCCAACCTTGGGAACGCCGTTCTCGACGACATACCATAGGTCGACGTCAATGGCTTCAAGATGCATACGCATCTTATTCTTCCAGTAGGGATATTCAGTTCCATCAAAGACGGGGCACGCAGCGGAGACTTTGATTATCCCTGCAGTCGACATAGCTAAAACTCCAGGTGGTTAAACCAAATCACACAGAACAAGGGAGCACCTTGCTCTGATACCAATTGAAAGTGCGTTATATCAACTAGAGGGGGGTGAATAGGCGATTTTTACAAAAGTCTTCAAAACGTGAGAGTTATGAAGACAAACAGCGAAGATTATGCCTATTACTTTGCAGCGGAAGTTAGATTACACTGGGCCAGCCATGGTCATGTATTTAGTAGAGTGAAAGCACAATGACAAACTACTGCAGTGTAATAAGGATCAGGTAGGAAGAAGTTATGAAGCCAAACAGTTCATACATTCACGTTGTGAAGACTAAAGATAAAGCAAGCATGCAATGGCTTCACAATGTGTAACAGTAAGAAGAGGAAGTGAAGATGAAACCAGTGACTCGTAGAAGACAATGATATGTTGGACCAGTTCCAGTTGCTGTGACAACTATACGTCTGGTTGGAGCGGCTAGGTATTTAAACCTTAGGACACACAGTCCCGGACACCCAGTCCTGAACACACAGTTCAGGACACCAAGTCCTCACCGTATTCTCCTTGAGCTAAGGTCACTTAGTCCTCGCTCAATCACTCTGGTAAGTCTTCAAGGTAGACTCCCAAACCTTCACATACTTCGTTCAATGGCAATCCACAATGTCTCTTGGATGCTCTGAACGCGACGCCTAACCGTCTGGAGGATTCACAGTCCCCAAGTGTAATAAGTCTTCAGATCACACAGACAAGAAGACTTAAGTGATGCCCAATTTACTCTGGCTCTGGGTGGTTAGGGCTTTTCTCCTCACTGGAAATTTTCTCTCAAAGGCTTCGAGGTGGGTTGCTCTCAAACGACAAAAGCCGTGTACTGAAATCTGAGCAGCCAACCGTTTATGGTTGTGGGGGTGGGCTATTTATAGCCACTTGGCAACCCGACCTGATTTGTCCGAAATGACCCTGGGTCACTAAGGAACTGACACGTGTCTCAACGGTCAGATTTCGAATTCTCATGGCAACTTTACTTGGGCTACAAGCAAAGCTGACTTGTCCGGCTCTGGACAAGATTCGCTCTCATTGTCTTCACTCGAAGACATAGGTTTTTGATTTAGGCAGCACTTCAGTCATTCTGACTGGTTCTCCTGGACCCCACTTAACAGTACGGTGGTTCCTATGACTCAACACAAAATAAAAGGAACTACGAAAGATCTAAGTCTTCGAGCTCCATAGGCTTCATAACGTGTCTTCTTTTGTCATAGTCTTCAATGTGAATATCTTCATATACCACCTTTGTCTTCAATGTCTTCATACATTTTTAGGGGTCATCTCTGGTAGTAAAACCGAATCAATGAGGGACTTCTACCTGTGTTTTCCTGCAATTCTCACAAACACATTAGTCCCTCAACTAGGTTTGCCGTCAATACTCCAAAACCAACTAGGGGTGGCACTAGATGCACTTACAGTGTCTTCTAGGGTGCCCCCCTGCCCCCGTATATAAAGGAGAAAGGGGGAGGCCGGCCGTCCTTGGGGCGTGCCAAGGAGAACGGGAGTCCTCCTCCTAGTAGGAGTAGGACTCCCCTTTTCCTATTCCAACTAGGAAGGGGGAAGGAGGAAGGAAGGAGAGGGAGAGAGGGAGGAAAGAGGGGGCGCCGCCCCCTCCTTGTCCAATTCGGAATCCCAAGGGGGGGCACGGCCAGCCCTAGGCCCTCTCCTCTCTCTCCCACAAGGCCCACGTTGGCCCATTAGTTCCCCCGGGGGGTTTCGATAACCCCCCGGCACTCCGATAAATATCCGGTGACCCCCGGAACTCATTCAGTGTCCGAATATAGTCGTCCAATATATCAATCTTTATTTCTCAACCATTTCGAGACTCCTCGTCATGTCCGTGATCACATCAGGGAGTCCGAACTATCTTCGGTACATCAAAACACATAAACTCATAATACCGATCGTCACCGAACGTTAAGCGTGCGGACCCTACAGGTTCGAGAACTATGTAGACATGACCGAGACACTTCTCCGGTCAATTACCAATAGCGGAACCTGGATGCTCATATTACCTCCTACATATTCTACGAAGATCTTTATCGGTCAAACCGCATAACAACATACGTTGTTCCCTTTGTCATCGGTATGTTACTTGCCCGAGATTCGATCATCGGTATCTCAATACCGAGTTCAATCTCGTTACCGGCAAGTCTCTTTACTCGTTCCGTAATGCTACATCCCGTAACTAACTCATTATCTACATTGCTTGCAAGGCTTATAGTGATGTACATTACCGAGAGGGCCTAGAGATACCTCTCCGAAAATCGGAGTGACAAATCCTAATCTCGATCTATGCCAACTCAACAAACACCATCGGAGACACCTGTAGAGCACCTTTATAATCACCCAGTTACGTTGTGACGTTTGGTAGCACACAAAGTGTTCCCCCAGTATTCGGGAGTTGCACGATCTCATAGTCATAGGAACATGTATAAGTTATGGAGAAAGCGATAGCAACAAACTAAACGATCATCGTGCTAAGCTAACGGATGGGTCAACTCAATCACATCATTCTCTAATGATGTGATCTCGTTAATCAAATGACAACTCATGTCTATGGTTAGGAAACAAAACCATCATTGATTCAACGAGCTAGTCAAGTAGAGGCAAACTAGTGACACTCTGTTTGTCTATGTATTAACACATGTACTAAGTTTCTGGTTAATAAAATTCTAGCATGAATAATAAACATTTATCATTATATAAGGAAATATAAATAACAACTTTATTATTGCCTCTAGGGCATATTTCCTTCAGAGACTACACGCAAGTCTCCTAGTACCTTACACAAACAAACAAGAACCTCGCAACCAACATGATAAAGGGGTTGTCAATCCCCTCACCGCCACTTGCAAAAGTGAGATCTGATAAAGATAATAAGATAAATATTTTTGGTATTTTTATGGTATAGATTGGAAAATAAATATTGCTAAATAAATAGTAAACTAGAATTGTAGATTGGAAACTTATATGATGTAAAGTAGACCCGGGGGCCATAGGTTCACTAGTGGCTTCTCTCAAGATAGCATGTATTACGGTGTGTGAACAAATTACTGTCGAGCAATTGATAGAAAAGCACATAGTTATGATGATATCTAAGGCAATGATCATGAATATAGGCATCACGTCCGTGACAAGTAGACCGAAACGATTCTGCATCTACTACTATTACTCCACACATCGACCGCTATCCAGCATGCATCTAGAGTATTAAGTTCATAAGAACGGAGTAACGCATTAGGCAAGATGACATGATGTAGAGGGATAAACTCAAGCAATATGATATAAACCCCATCTTTTTATCCTTGATGGCAACAATACAATACATGTCATTTCCCTTTCTGTCACTGGGATCGAGCACCGCAAGATTGAACCCAAAGCTAAGCACTTCTCCCATTGCAAGAAAGATCAATCTAGAAGGCCAAACCAAACTGATAATTCAAAGAGACTTGCAAAGATATCAAATCATGCATATAAGAATTCAGAGAAGAATCAAATAATATTCATAGATAATCAAGTTCATAAACCCATAATTCATCGGATCTCGGCAAACACACCGCAAAAAGAGTTACATCAAATAGATTTCCAAGAAGATCGAGGAGAACTTTGTATTGAGATCCAAAGAGAGAGAAGAAGCCATCTAGATAATAACTATGGACCTGAAGGTCTGTGGTAAACTACTCACACATCATCGGAGAGGCTATGGTGTTGATGTAGAAGCCCTCCGTGATTGAATCCCCCTCCGGCGGAGTGCCGGAAAAGGCCCCAAGATGGGATCTCACGGGTACAGAAGGTTGTGCCGGTGGAAAAGGTGTTTCGTGGCTCTCCTCGAAGGTTTCATGGTATAAGAGTATATATAGGCGAAAGAAGTAGGTTGGATGAGCTGTGAGGGGCCCACGAGGATGGGTGTAACACCCTCGATGCGACTAGAGCTCCCACGTGTCAAGGCATGACTTAGAGACATAATCGCATTGAAGGCATATGTCGCAAGTTAGGCAATCTTCACAACATCCCATGTAATATAGATAATAAAAGGGGAGATAACATAGTTGGCTTACACTTGCCACGTCAATCAAGTACATAAAGAACATTACAACATTCAAACACTCATGGCCCGACTACGGCACCAAAATAAAAGATAACCCAACATGCGACACGGTCCCGATCACCCCAACTGGGCACCACTACTGATCATCAGGGAAAGACACGTAGTATCATTGAGAGTCCTCGTCGAACTCCCACTTGAGCTCAAGCGCGTCACCTGGAGCGGAATCATCAGGCCCTGCATCTGGTTTTGGAAGTAAACTGTGAGCCACAGGGACTCAGCAATCTCGCACCCTCGCGGTCAAGACTATTTAAGCTTAATAGGAAAGTCAAGGTAAATATGTGGAGCTGCAGCAAGCGACTAGCATATATGGTAGCTATCCTGTTTGCAAAAGAGAGCGAGAAGAGGAGGCAAAACGCGAACGAGAATCTAGAGAACAACCTGCGCAAACATTACTCCAACACCGTGTTCACTTCCCGGACTCCGCCGAGAAGAGACCATCACGGTAACTCACACAGTTGATTCATTTTAATTAAGTTAAGGTTCAAGTTGTCTACAACCAGACATTAACAAATTCCCATCTGCCCATAACCGTGGGCACGGCTTTCGAAAGTTCAAATCCCTGCAGGGGAGTCCCAACTTAGCCCATGACAAGCTCTCACGGTGAACGAAGGAATAGACCTCCTCCCGATACATTTCGATCAGGCTTGGTATCCCGGTTCTACAAGACAACTCCGACAATGGTAAAACAAGTCCAGCAACACCACCCGCTGTGCCGACAAATCCCGATAGGAGCTGCACATATCTCGTTCTCAAGGCACACCGGATAAGCTAAGCGTACAGGAGCCAACGTAACCCAAGTTGCCAAGGGACGGCCCCACACGGTGCTCTAGGTTGGACCAACGCTCAGAGGAGCACTGGCCCGGGGGTTTAAAATAAGATGACCTTTGAGTCTGCAAAACCCAAGGGAAAAGGCTAGGTGGCAAATGGTAAAACCAAGGTTGGGCATTGCTGGAGGACTGTCAAGGGGTTCCCATTATAACCCAACCGCGTAAGGAACGCAAAATCCGGGAACATAACACCGATATGATGGAAACTAGGGCGGCAAGAGTGGAACAAAACACTAGGCGAGAGGCTGAGCCTTCCACCCTTCACCAAGTATATAGATGCATTAAGATAACATGGCAATATAATGATATCCCAACAAGTAAAATAATGTTCCAACAAGGAACGGTCTCCAAACTTCACCTGCAACTAGCAACGCTATAAGAGGGGCTGAGCAAAGCGGTAACATAGCCAATCAACGGTTTGCTAGGACATGGAGGGTTAGAGGTTTTACATGGCAATTTGGGAGGCATGATAAGCAAGTGGTGGGTATCATAGCATAGGCATAGCAAAAGAGCGAGCATCTAGCATAGCAAAGATAGTAGTGATTTCGAGGGTATGATCATCTTGCCTGCAAAGTTGTCAGAGTTGACTGGATCCTCGAAAGCAAACTCAATGGGCTCCTCGCTAGCGAACTCTTCTCCCGGCTCTACCCAAACAAGACAAACAATCAAACGGAACACAATCAACCACGTGCAAAGCTCAAACAATATGATGCAAGGGTGGTGTGCTATGCGGGATGCGACGCGGGATGCATATGCAAGATTTGACAAGGAATGCATGAACCTGGCCTCAACTTGGAAAACCAAGTGTGCCACTGGAAAGATGAGATGAAATCTCTTGAAAACAATATAAAGAACGCCGGAATCGGAGTTACGGTTTGGAAATGGCAAGCAATTCAAATATGACCACGATCTGCGATTTACAGCAAGTAGCCATCTAAATGCAACAAGATGAACATGCTACAGCACCCAAACATGACAACAAAATACATGGCAGGGATGCATTCAAGATGCTTAACAAAAGTCTAGCACTGAGCTACGGCCAATTCATCCATTAACAGGTTCAAACAAGCATGGCAAAAATGCATTTGACAAAAAGATCTCAGACTTGGTGAAATTAACACTTGTCTGGAATTTCAGATCAGATAGCACACTTCGGAGCATGAAAACTATATGCCACAGGACCTGAACATGGCAAATGAAAGCATGGCATGGAGCTACTCAAAGATCTTAACAAAAGTCCCTTAGTGACCTTGAGCCAAAAGGGATCAGAAAATACATTTGCAAGCATGTGAACATGGAAAAAACATAATCAGTTCTCAGACTTAGTGAAAACTGGAGCATGCTGAAACAGATATCAAGTGGGCATGTTTACGAGCTCGATGCACTCACTACAGAGCATGTCATGACAATCTAAGCATACACCCATCAAGAATACACAAAATACAAGCTAGACATGGCAAGAACAATAAAATAACATGCACGGATCAACTACAACATCCTCGGCAAAATCGCTAACAAGTAAACAATCTGCCCAGATTCACGGAATAGCAAAAGTAGAGATCGATTGACTCAAGCTAGGGTGCTTCATAATTGCAAACAAAGACATGGATGAATAGAGCACTACAAGATTAACAAAACATCCTTACTGATCATCCTCCAAAGAGGCACTGATCACTAGGAAACAACATGAACATATGGCCATATGAGATAAACAGATCAAGGACTTAGTGGAAATGCTAAGTCGCTGAAATCAGCATTACCAAGTGCCTCACTTTGCAAGCTTATTCTAGTAACCACACACATCACAAAAATACATGGGTTGCACCTCTGGAAAGATGGAAAAACCCTTAACAAAACATATGTAGAGCTCAGGGGCATATCATGCACACAATAACCATGGCAAAAATGACAAATAACTAATTGGAGCAGCAGATCTGACACATATCTCAAATAGCACTCTTCTAACAGCATTTCGGGCGTCAATATGAACTCAAATGAAAATGATGCAATGAGATGAAATGATGTGCTCTCTGAGAAGAATATTTTGATATGCTATATGCCCAAAACGGAACTACGGATGAGGAGTTACGACATGATGAACAAGGGCAAATAAATTAGGGTTAGGGCAAAAGAGGTCAACCGGATCCGATCCAGATCTGGATCCGGCGCGGGTGGCACTGTAGCGGGGGCACGCTTCTCGAGGATGACCGGACGGAGCTCGCCGGAGTTCGCCGGGGACTTGCCGGAGTCGAGGGAGAGGAGGCCGGAGTGGGCGAGCTCGTCGGGGCGGCGACTTGGCGGCGGCGGCGCGGGCTTGGACGACGGTGAGGCGGCGCGTTGGGCGGGCTCGCGGCGGCCGGTGTCGATGGCGCGGCGGCGGCGGAAGTGGCCGGCGACGGGGCGGCGAGGGGCTCCGGCCACCGGGCGGCGGGGCAACCGGGCGCGGGCGGCGGCCGGCGGCTGCGCCGCGGGGGCCTGCCCCGGGCCGCGCGGGCTTTGGCGGGAGGAGGTGGCGGCGCGCCACATGGCAGGCGCTGGTTGGCGCGGGCGGCGGTGGCGGCTCCGTCCGGCGTGGACGGACAATGTCCGGCGCGGCGGAGAAGAATTTTAGGGTTTCGGGGGAGAAGGAGATCCGGATTTCGGAGGGGTTCTATTTATAGGCATAGAGGGAGCTAGGAGAGTCCAAATGAGGTGCGGTTTTCGGCCACGCGATCGTGATCGAACGCTCTAGATGATGGAGAGGGTTTTGGTGGGTTTGGGCCAACTTGGAGGGGTGTTGGGCTGCAACACACACGAGGCCTTTTCGGTCCCTCGGTTAACCGTTGGAGCACCAAACGAAGTCCAAATGGTACGAAACTTGACAGGCGGTCTACCGGTAGTAAACCAAGGCCGCTTGGCAAGTCTCGGTCAAATCCAGAAATGTTTAATCCCCACACACGAAAGAAAGGTAGAAATGACCACCGGAGGAGAACGAAGCGCCGGAATGCAAAACGGACAACGGGGAAAGTGCTCGAATGCATGAGATGAACACGTATGCAAATGCAATGCACATGATGACATGATATGAGATGCATGACAATGATAACAACAGACAGAGACAAAAACCCGAACCTAAGAAAATAAAATAACTTAAGGCCGGAAACGGCAAGAGTTGGAGTACATATTGGGTAAATCACATCCTGGGTGTTACAACACTCCACCACTACGAAAGGATCTCGTCCCGAGATCTAGGACTGAAAGAACGCCGGGTACTCAGAACGGAGGTGATCCTCGCGTTCCCAGGTAGCTTCATGGTCGTAATGGTGTGACCACTTGATTTTGAGGAATTTGATTGACTTGTTGCGAGTCTTGCGTTCCGTCTCTTCAAGAATAGCAACGGGGTGCTCACGGTAAGAGAGATCTTCTTGGAGCTCAATGTCCTCGAAGTTGACGGTGCGGTCAGGAGTCTTGAAACACATTCGAAGCTGAGAGACATGGAACACGTCATGAACATTTGCAAAGTTTGAAGGAAGCTCGAGTTGATAGGCGAGATCGCCTCTCTTGCTGACAATCATGAAAGGTCCCACGTATCTAGGGGCAAGCTTCCCTTTGATACCGAAACGACGAGTATCTTTCATTGGAGAGACGCGGAGGTAAACATGATCTCCGATCTCGAAAGCCAAATCATGGTGCTTACTATCATAGTAGCTCTTCTGGCGGGATTGGGCTGCTTTGAGGTTATCTCGAATGACTTTGCACATTTCCTCTGCCTCTGTGATTAAGTCATTACCCAAGAGCTGACGTTCACCGGTTTCGGACCAGTTGAGAGGGGTACGGCACTTCCTTCCATATAGGATTTCAAATGGGGCCTTGCCCGAACTTGCTTGAAAACTGTTGTTGTAGGAGAATTCAGCATAAGGAAGACAATCCTCCCACTTCATGCTGAAGGAGATCACACAAGCCCTGAGCATATCTTCAAGAATCTGATTGACACGCTCGACTTGACCGCTAGTTTGAGGATGGAAAGTTGTGCTGAAGCGGATGTTGGTGCCCATGGCCTTCTGAAACGAATCCCAAAACATGGAGGTAAAAATGCTGCCACGGTGTGAAGAGATCACTTGTGGAATACCATGCAGAGAGACAATCCGAGAGGTATAGAGCTCCGCCAATTGAGCTGCAGTGATTGACTCTTTGATAGGCAGAAAGTGAGCCACTTTAGTGAGTTTGTCGATGACAACGAATATAGCATCATTGCCACGCTTGGACTTTGGAAACCCAGTCACGAAGTCCATCTCAATGTGGTCAAACTTCCATTCTGGAATCGCAACAGGTTGGAGGAGACCCGCTGGCCTTTGATGTTCTGCCTTCACTCTTCTGCAGACATCACACTCATTCACGAACTGAGCAATATCGCGCTTCATTCGAGTCCACCAATAAGCCTGCTTGAGGTCCTGATACATCTTCGTGCTCCCAGGGTGGATGGAGAGGAGAGAATTGTGAGCCTCGTTCATGATCACTTTACGAAGGTCACCTTTGGGCACAACAACACGATCCTCGAAGAAGAGAGTATCCTTGTCATCAAGGCGGTAGCACTTGTACTTGGGTTGACTCTTGGCAATCCCAATCTTCACCTTCTTCACCATAGCATCAAGAAGCTGAGCTTGGCGAATCTGATCTTCTAAGGTAGGAGAGACTAGAAGGTTGGCGAGGAAACCTTGAGGAACAACTTGCAGATTAAGTTTGCGGAAAGCTTCACAAAGCTCGGGTTGATAAGGCTTGAGAATCAGACTGTTGCAATAAGCCTTCCTGCTCAATGCGTCAGCAATCACATTGGCCTTCCCTGGAGTATACTCGATACTCGGATTATACTCTTGAATCATTTCGACCCATCGAGTCTACCTAAGGTTGAGATTAGGTTGAGTGAAGATGTACTTGAGACTCTTGTGGTCAGTGAAGATGTCCACTTTTCTTCCCAATAAGAGATGTCTCCAAGTCAAGAGAGCATGCACAACTGCCGCCAACTCGAGGTCATGAGTGGGGTAGTTCTTCTCGTTGGGCTTCAACTGGCGAGAGGTATAAGCAACAACTTTCTTCTCTTGCATCAACACTGTGCCAAGAGATTGGAGAGAGGCATCACAAAAGACCTCGTACGGCTTGGATTCATCAGGCGGAGTCAGAACTGGAGCAGTGACCAATTTCTCTTTCAAAGTGTTGAAAGCAATGTCACACTCCGGAGACCAAACGTACTTGACGTGCTTCTGGAGAAGATTTGGGAGAGGCTTCACGATCTAAGAAAAGTTTTCAACGAATCTTCGATGATAGCTTGCGAGACCGAGGAAGCTACGGAGTTGCTTCATGTTCTGAGGAGGTTCCCAATTCACAATTGCAGACACCTTCTCAGGATTCACCGCAATGCCCTTGGCAGAGATGATATGACCAAGATAAAGAACCTCATCGAGCCAAAATTCGCACTTGGAGAATTTGGCGTAGAACTGGTGTTCCCTCAGCTTATCGAGTACCAAACGCAAGTGCTTGGCATGATCTTCCTTGTTCTTTGAGAAAACCAGAATGTCGTCAAGATAGACCAAAACGAAGTCATTGGTGTTGGCGTTGAAGATTAAGTTCATCATGCGAGAGAAAGTCGGAGGAGCGTTGACGAGGCCAAAAGACATGACAGTGTATTCATATGAACCATAGCTTGTCCTGAAAGCCGTCTTGGGAATATCTTGCTCACGGATTCGAATCTGATGATAACCCATACGGAGATCAAGCTTGGAGAATACTTGGGCACCTTTGAGTTGTTCGAACAGCTCGTTGATGTTAGGAAGTGGGTATTTGTTCTTGATAGTCTTCTTGTTCAATGGACGGTAATCAACACAAAGTCGGTCCGTTCCATCCTTCTTCTTCACAAAAAGAACACCACAACCCCACGGAGAGGAACTAGGCCGGATGAGACCCATTCTCTCTTGAATATCGAGTTGCTTCTTCAGCTCCTTCAACTCTTCAGGTCCGAGCTTGTAAGGACGCTTGCACACAGGTTCCGTGCCCGGCTCAAGATCGATGACGAATTCAACTTGCCGGTGCGGAGGCATTCCTAGAAGCTCTTCTGGAAAGACGTCTTGATATTCGCAAACGACTGGAATTTGCGAGATGGAATCCAGTTCACCCTTCTCATTGAGAGAAAACAGACGGATGGTATCGTCATTCGCGGCAAAGACAATTACATCCTCAGACGAATGAGTCAATTGAATCTGCCTGGCTGCACAATCAAGCTGAGCCTTGTGCTTAGAAAGCCAATCCATCCCGAGAATAAGATCAATATCCGAGTTACCAAGAACCATTGGAGAAGCCAGAAACTTGAAATCACCCATCATGATAGAAACATCCAGAACTATTGAAGTAGCCCTCATAGACTTAGCTGGAGAAACCACTCCCATAGGTTTACCCAACATTTGCGAAACGAAGTCATGCTTGGAAACAAATGATCTTGACATGAAACAATGCGATGCACCAGTGTCAAAAAGAACTTTTGCGGGAAAAGAGTTAACTGGAAAGTTACCCATGATGACATCTGACGAAGCCTCTGCCTGAGCTGCATTCAGCAAGTTGACCTTGGCGTGCTTGGGGTTATGCTTGACCACTGTTGTACTTGCCGATCTCACAGGAGGGGGAGGAGGAAGACGCCTCTGATTGAAGCATTTGTTGGCATAGTGACCCTTCTATTGGCACTTGTTGCACGTGACCTCTGAAAGCGGGCGGTGATACGGAGCACTTGATCTTGGAGCTTGAGACGAAGTCTTGTTCTGAAAACCAGGGTTGGGTGGGTGGGAAGATCCACTGCCACCTTTGCTCTTCTGCTGATACGGCTGACGGAACGGAGGAGGAGGAAGCCAATACTTCTGCTGCTTGGCCACTTGAGTAGAGGAAGAAGGCGTAGCATCTCTGACTCGCTTCTTGGAAGCATCACACCTCACTTGAGCGGCCTCTTGCTTCAATGCCATGTTGTAGAACTCATCGTACCTCAAGGGCTCAAAGAGAACAAGAGCTAGCTGAATTTCTTCTCTGAGACCACCCCTGAACTGGTATATCATGCTCTTCTCATCAGGGACGTCCTGCTTAGCAAAGCGGGCGAGCTTCTGAATCAACTTGTTGTAGTCATAGACAAACAAAGAGCCTTGCTTCAGGTTGCGGAATTCCTCACGCTTGCTTTCAACCACGCTCTGAGGAATATGATGAGCTCTGAAATCTTGACGGAATTCATCCCAGGTAATCGCACGTCCACCTCTGGAATCCTTGTACTACTGGAACCATTCTGCAGCTTGATCTTTGAGTTGGAAGGAAGCGAACTTGACGAAGTCCTCAGGCCTGACGTTACTGCACTTGAAATGCTTGCACAGATCCATGAGCCAATCGTCAGCATCAGTTGCCTCAACACAATTGCTGAAAGTCTTTGGCCCGTTAGCAAGGCACTGGTTGAGTGTAGCAAAGTGATTCTGATTGTTGCCTTGGTTGCCTTGGTTCGCTTGATTGTGCTCTTGAAGAATTTGCATGATCAACTGTGTGTTTGCATTGGTTGCCGCCATCACAGCTTGCCATGCCTCCGGAGGAGGTGGAGGTGGTGGCGGATCTTGATTCTGATTCTGATTGGTGCTCTTAGCGAGAGCCATCCTGAAGAGGTTGACCACCGTTAGCACATTGACAAATAAAATGAAGCTGAAACCAACGGAATGAAAATTGCAACATAAAGTCTTCACATCCGAACAAAATGAACAAATGCATTCCTCTTGAAATGGTCACATATCCATAAATTGAGAAGCCACTTAAAATTTAGGTAGAGAAATAAATCAACAAGGTACGGATCAAGAACGAATACTCGGTAAGAAATCCCAATCTCAAACAAAATATCCGTGGAAGAAGAACTAGAGCTACGAGAATTCCCACCTATGAAACTCCCAAACCTTTCCGGTTATGCAATCAGGTGTTGGCGATACAGCGGAAGCATAATATCTCACCCAATTCTAGCAAATCCTACATCCAGCTGTATCCATCCTTCAACACATAACCGAGAAAAACTTCGGAAACCATCTACCTCAACCTTCGAAAAGCATCCGTTATACAAGTTATGGCGATACTCCCGAACTCCCGCCCCAGTACTGGGTGGCGTCGAGGTTATCTCACCAACGAACTGCATAAAAGAGATTTTCGATGTCGGCATACTAAACTCAGGTATTCCAGAACTGCCACGATAAAATTATGACGACAACACCTCAGAGCTCAACTCCCCGGGACACTGCCACAAAACCCCTGACAGGAGGCACCAAGACAATGTTCTCGTCACAAAACCATCAGAACGATTCCAAGATACCCGCGTGATCCTAAAAAAAAATTTAGTGAAATTTGAGAAGAGAAGAGTCAAAACTCTATGTCAGGATGCCTTACCAGAGCGATGAGGAGACTGGGAAGTAAAAAAAGAATTCCTAAACTCTCCGATATATAATTCCTAAATGACTCAAAACATTTTTCTAGACACAACTCGGCCGCTAAAAACGATCAAACAATGGGGCTCCTAAGGTCGGGGAAGGCTCTGATTACCAACTTGTAACACCCTCGATGCGACTATAGCTCCCACGTGTAGAGGCACGACTTAGAGACATAATCGAATTGAAGGCATATGTCGCAAGTTAGGCAATCTTCACAACATCCCATGTAATATAGATAATAAAAGGGGAGATAACATAGTTGGCTTACACTCGCCACGTCAACCAAGTACATAAATAACATTACAACATTCAAACACTCATGGCCCGACTACGGCGCCAAAATAAAAGATAACCCAACATGCGACACGGTCCCGATCACCCCAACTAGGCACCACTACTGATCATCAGGGAAAGACACGTAGAATCGTTGAGAGTCCTCGTCGAACTCCCACTTGAGCTCAAGCGCGTCACCTGGAGCGGAATCATCAGGCCCTGCATCTGGTTTTGGAAGTAAACTGTGAGCCACAGGGACTCAGCAATCTCGCACCCTCGCGATCAAGACTATTTAAGCTTAATAGGAAAGGCAAGGTAAATATGTGGAGCTGCAGCAAGCGACTAGCATATATGGTGGCTATCCTGTTCGCAAAAGAGAGCGAGAAGAGGAGGCAAAGCACGAACGAGAATCTAGAGAACAACCTGCGCAAACATTACTCCAACATCGTGTTCACTTCCCGGACTCCGCCGAGAAGAGACCATCACGGTAACTCACACAGTTGATTCATTTTAATTAAGTTAAGGTTCAAGTTGTCTACAACCGGACATTAACAAATTCCCATCTGCCCATAACCGCGGGCACGGCTTTCAAAAGTTCAAATCCCTGCAGGGGAGTCCCAACTTAGCCCATGACAAGCTCTCACGGTCAACGAAGGAATAGACCTCCTCCCGAGACATTCCGATTAGGCTCGGTATCCCGGTTCTACAAGACAACTCCGACAATGGTAAAACAAGTCCAGCAACACCACCCGCTGTGCTGACAAATCCCGATAGGAGCTGCACATATCTCGTTCTCAGGGCACACCGGATAAGCTAAGCGTACAGGAGCCAACGTAACCCAAGTTGCCAAGGGACGGCCCCGCACGGTGCTCTAGGTTGGACCAACGCTCAGAGGAGCACTGGCCAGGGGGTTTAAAATAAGATGACCCTTGAGTCCGTGAAACCCGAGGGAAAAGGCTAGGTGGCAAATGGTAAAACCAAGGTTGGGCATTGCTGGAGGAGTTTTCTTCAAGGCAGATTGTCAAGGGGTTCCCATTATAACCCAACCGCGTAAGGAACGCAAAATCCGGGAACATAACACCGATATGACGGAAACTAGGGCGGCAAGAGTGGAACAAAACACTAGGCGAGAGGACGAGCCTTCCACCCTTTACCAAGTATATCGATGCATTAAGATAACATGGCAATATAATGATATCCCAATAAGTAAAATAATGTTCCAACAAGGAACGGTCTCCAAACTTGACCTGCAACTAGCAACGCTATAAGAGGGGCTAAGCAAAGCGGTAACATAGCCAATCAACGGTTTGCTAGGACATGGCGGGTTAGAGGTTTGACATGGCAATTTGGAAGGCATGATAAGCAAGTGGTGGGTATCATAGCATAGGCATAGCAAAAGAGCGAGCATCTAGCATAGCAAAGATAGTAGTGATTTCGAGGGTATGATCATCTTGCCTGCAAAGTTGTCAGAGTTGACTGGATCCTCGAAAGCAAACTCAACGGGCTCCTCGCTAGCGAACTCTTCTCCCGGCTCTACCCAAACAAGACAAACAATCAAACGGAACACAATCAACCACGTGCAAAGCTCAAACAATATGATGCAAGGGTGGTGTGCTATGCGGGATGCGACGCGGGATGCATATGCAAGATTTGACAAGGAATGCATGAACCTGGCCTCAACTTGGAAAACCAAGTGTGCCACTGGAAAGATGAGATGAAATCTCTTGAAAACGATATAAAGAATGCCGGAATCAGAGTTACAGTTTGGAAATGGCAAGCAATTCAAATATGACCACGATCTGCGATTTACAGCAAGTAGCCATCTAAATGCAACAAGATGAACATGCTACAGCACCCAAACATGACAACAAAATACATGGAAGGGATGCATTCAAGATGCTTAACAAAAGTCTAGCACTGAGCTACGGCCAATTCATCCATTAACAGGTTCAAACAAGCATGGCAAAAATGCATTTGACAAAAAGATCTCAGACTTGGTGAAATTAACACTTGTCTGGAATTTCAGATTAGTTAGCACACTTCGGAGCATGAAAACTATATGCTACAGGACCTGAACATGGCAAAGTAAAGCATGGCATGGAGCTACTCAAAGATCTTAACAAAAGTCCCTTAGTGACCTTGACCCAAAAGGGATCAGAAAATACATTTGCAAGCATGTGAACATGGCAAAAACATAATCAGTTCTCAGACTTAGTGAAAACCGGAGCATGCTGAAACAGATATCAAGTAGGCATGTTTACGAGCTCGATGCACTCACTACAGAGCATGTCATGACAATCTAAGCATACACCCATCAATAATACACAAAATACAAGCTAGACATGGCAAGAACAATAACATAGCATGCACAGATCAACTACAACATCCTCGGCAAAATCGCTAACAAGTAGACAATCTGCCCAGATTCACGGAATAGCAAAAGTAGAGCTCGATTGACTCAAGCTAGGGTGATCCATAATTTCAAACAAAGACATGGATGGATAGAGAACTACAAGATTAACAAAACATCCTTACTGATCATCCTCAAAAGAGGCATGGATCACTAGAAAACAACATGAACATATGGCCATATGAGATAAACAGATCAAGGACTTAGTGGAAATGCTAAGTCCCTGAAATCAGCATTACCAAGTGCCTCACTTTGCAAGCTTGTGCTAGTCACCACACACATCACAAAAATACATGGGTTGCACCTCTGGAAAGATGGCAAAACCCTTAACAAAACATATGTAGAGCTCAGGGGCATATCATGCACACAATAACCATGGCAAAAATGACAAATAACTAATTGGAGCAGCAGATCTGACACATATCTCAAATAGCACTCTTCTAATAGCATTTCGGGCATCAAGATGAACTCAAATGAAAATGATGCAATGAGATGAAATGATGTGCTCTCTGAGGCGAACATTTTGATATGCTATATGCCCAAAACGGATCTACGGATGAGGAGTTACGACATGATGAACAAGGGCAAATAAATTAGGGTTAGGGCAAAAGAGGTCAACCGGATCTGATCCAGATCTGGATCCGGCGCGGGTGGCACTGTAGCAGGGGCACGCTTCCCGAGGATGACCGGCCGGAGCTCGCCGGAGTTCGCCGGGGACTTGCCGGAGTCAAGGGAGAGGAGGAGGCCGGAGTGGGCGAGCTCGCCGGGGCGGCGACTTGGCGGCGGCGGCGCGGGCTTGGACGACGGTGAGGTGGCGCGTCGGGCGGGCTCGCGGCGGCCGGCGTCGATGGCGCGGCGGCGGCGGAAGTGGCCGGCGACGGGGCGGCGAGGGGCTCCGACCATCGGGCGGCGGGGCAACCGGGCGCGGGCAGCGGCTCGCGGCTGGGCCGCGGGGGCCTGCCCCAGGCCGCGCGGGCTTCGGCGGGAGGAGGTGGTGGCGCACCACATGGCAGGCGCTGGTTGGCGCGGGCGGCGGCGGCGGCTCCGTCCGGCGCGGCGGAGACGAATTTTAGGGTTCGGGGGAGAAGGAGATCCGGATTTCGGAGGGGTTCTATTTATAGGCATAGAGGGAGCTAGGAGAGTCCAAATGAGGTGCGGTTTTCGGCCACGCGATCGTGATCGAACTCTCTAGATGATGGAGAGGGTTTTGGTGGGTTTGGGCCAACTTGAGGGGTGTTGGGCTCCAACACACACGAGGCCTTTTTGATCCCTCGGTTAACCGTTGGAGCACCAAACGAAGTCCAAATGGTACGAAACATGACAGGCGGTCTACTAGTAGTAAACCAAGGCCGCTTGGCAAGTCTCGGTCCAATCCGGAAATGTTTAATCCCCACATACGAAAGAAAGGTAGAAATGACCACCGGAGGAGAACGAAGCGCCGGAATGCAAAACGGACAACGGGGAAAATGCTCGAATGCATGAGATGAACACGTATGCAAATGCAATGAACATGATGACATGATATGAGATGCATGACAACAATAACAACACACGGAGACAAAAACCCGAACCCGAGAAAATAAAATAACTTAAGGCCGGAAACGGCAAGAGTTGGAGTACATATTGGGTAAATCACATCCGGGGTGTTACAACACTCCACCACTACGAAAGGATCTCGTCCCGAGATCTAGGACTGAAAGAACGCCGGGTACTCAGAACGGAGGTGATCCTCGCGTTCCCAGGTAGCTTCATGGTCGGAATGGTGTGGCCACTTGACTTTGAGGAATTTGATTGACTTGTTGCGAGTCTTGCGTTCAGTCTCTTCAAGAATAGCAACGGGGTGCTCACGGTAAGAGAGATCTTCTTGGAGCGCAATGCCCTCGAAGTTGACGGTGCGGTCACGAGTCTTGAAGCACTTTCGAAGCTGAGAGACATGGAACACGTCATGAACATTTGCAAAGTTCGATTGAAGCTCGAGTTGATAGGCGAGATCGCCTCTCTTGCTGACAATCATGAAAGGTCCCACGTATCTAGGGGCAAGCTTCCCTTTGATACCGAAGCGACGAGTACCTTTCATTGGAGAGACGCGGAGGTAAACATGATATCCGATCTCGAAAGCCAAATCACGGTGCTTACTATCATAGTAGCTCTTCTGGCGAGATTGGGCTGCTTTGAGGTTATCTCGAATGACTCTGCACATTTCCTCTGCCTCTATGATTAAGTCATTACCCAAGAGCTGACGTTCACCGGTTTAGGACTAGTTGAGAGGGGTACGGCACTTCCTGCCATATAGGATTTCAAATGGGGCCTTGCCCGAACTAGCTTGAAACTGTTGTTGTAGGAGAATTCAGCATAAGGAAGACAATCCTCCCACTTCATGCCGAAGGAGATCACATAATCCCTGAGCATATCTTCAAGAATCTGATTGACACGCTCGACTTGACCGCTAGTTTGAGGATGGAAAGTTGTGCTGAAGCGGATGTTGGTGCCCATGGCCTTCTGAAACGAATCCCAAAACATGGAGGTAAAAATGCTGCCACGGTCTGAAGAGATCACTTGTGGAATACCGTGCAGAGAGACAATCCGAGAGGTATAGAGCTCCGCCAATTGAGCTGCAGTGATTGACTCGTTGATAGGCAGAAAGTGAGCCACTTTAGTGAGTTTGTCGATGACAACGAATATAGCATCATTGCCACGCTTGGACTTTGGAAACCCAGTCACGAAGTCCATCTCAATGTGGTCAAACTTCCATTCTGGAATCGCAACAGGTTGGAGGAGACCCACTGGCCTTTGATGTTCTGCCTTTACTCTTCTGCAAACTTCACACTCATTCACGAACTGAGCAATCTCGCGCTTCATTCGAGTCCACCAATAAGCCTTCTTGAGGTCCTGATACATCTTCGTGCTCCCAGGGTGGATGGAGAGGAGAGAATTGTGAGCCCCGTTCATGATCACTTTACGAAGGTCACCTTTGGGCACAACAACATGATCCTCGAAGAAGAGAGTATCCTTGTCATCAAGGCAGTAGCACTTGTACTTGGGTTGACTCTTGGCAATCCCAATCTTCACCTTCTTCACCATAGCATCAAGAAGCTGAGCTTGGCGAATCTGATCTTCCAAGGTAGGAGAGACTAGAAGGTTGGCGAGGAAACCTTGAGGAACAACTTGCAGATTAAGTTTGCTGAAAGCTTCACAAAGCTCGGGTTGATAAGGCTTGAGAATCAGACTGTTGCAATAAGCCTTCCTGCTCAATGCGTCAGCAATCACATTGGCCTTGCCTGGAGTATACTCGATACTCGGATTATACTCTTGAATCATTTCGACCCATCGAGTCTGCCTGAGGTTGAGATTAGGCTGAGTGAAGATGTACTTGAGACTCTTGTGGTCAATGAAGATGTCCACTTTTCTTCCCAATAAGAGATGTCTCCAAGTCAAGAGAGCATGCAGAACTGCCGCCAACTCGAGGTCATGAGTGGGGTAGTTCTTCTCGTTGGGCTTCAACTGGCGAGAGGTATAAGCAACAACTTTCTTCTCTTGCATCAACACTTCGCCAAGACCTTGGAGAGAGGTATCACAAAAGACCTCGTATGGCTTGGATTCATCAGGCGGAGTCAGAACTGGAGCAGTGACCAATTTCTCTTTCAAAGTGTTGAAAGCAATGTCACACTCCGGAGACCAAACGTACTTGACGTGCTTATGGAGAAGATTTGAGAGAGGCTTCAACGAATCTTCGATGATAGCTTGCGAGACCGAGGAAGCTACGGAGTTGCTTCACGTTCTGAGGAGGTTCCCAATTCACAATTGCAGACACCTTCTCAGGATTCACCGCAATGCCCTCGGCAGAGATGATATGACCAAGATAAAGAACCTCATCGAGCCAAAATTCGCACTTGAAGAATTTGGCGTAGAACTGGTGTTCCCTCAGCTTATCGAGTACCAAACGCAAGTGCTTGGCATGATCTTCCTTGTTCTTTGAGAAAACCAGAATGTCGTCAAGATAGACCAAAACGAAGTCATTGGTGTAGGCGTTGAAGATGAAGTTCATCATGCGAGAGAAAGTCGGAGGAGCGCTGACGAGGCCAAAAGACATGACAGTGTATTCATATGAACCATAGCTTGTCCTGAAAGCCGTCTTGGGAATATCTTGCTCACGGATTCGAATCTGATGATAACCCATACGGAGATCAAGCTTGGAGAATACGTGGGCACCTTTGAGTTGTTCGAACAGCTCGTTGATGTTAGGAAGTGGGTATTTGTTCTTGATAGTCTTCTTGTTCAATGGACGGTAATCAACACAAAGTCGGTCCGTTCCATCCTTCTTCTTCACAAAAAGAACACCACAACCCCACGGAGAGGAACTAGGCCGGATGAGACCCATTCTCTCTTGAATATCGAGTTGCTTCTTCAGCTCCTTCAACTCTTCAGGTCCGAGCTTGTAAGGACGCTTGCACACAGGTTCCGTGCCCGGCTCAAGATCGATGACGAATTCAACTTGCTGGTGCGGAGGCATTCCTGGAAGCTCTTCTAGAAAGACGTCTTGATATTCGCAAACGACTGGAATTTGCGAGATGGCATCCAGTTCACCCTTCTCATTGAGAGAAAACAGATGGATGGTATCGTCATTCACGGCAAAGACAATTACATCCTCAGACGAATGAGTCAATTGAATCTGCCTGGCTGCACAATCAAGCTGAGCCTTGTGCTTAGAAAGCCAATCCATCCCAAGAATAAGATCAATATCCGAGTTACCAAGAACCATTGGAGAAGCCAGAAACTTGAAATCACCCATCATGATAGAAACATCCGGAACTATTGAAGTAGCCATCATAGACTTAGCCGGAGAAACCACTCCCATAGGTTTACCCAACATTTGCGAAACGAAGTCATGCTTGGAAACAAATGATCTTGACATGAAACAATGCGATGCACCAGTGTCAAAAAGAACTTTTGCGGGAAAAGAGTTAACTGGAAAGTTACCCATGATAACATCTGACGAATCCTCTGCCTGAGCTGCATTCAGCAAGTTGACCTTGGCGTGCTTGGGGTTATGCTTGACCACTGTTGTACTTGCCGATCTCACAGGAGGGGGAGGAGGAAGACGCCTCTGATTGAAGCATTTGTTGGCATAGTGACCCTTCTGTTGGCACTTGTTGCACGTGACCTCTGAAAGCGGGCGGTGATACGGAGCACTTGATCTTGGAGCTTGAGACGAAGTCTTGTTCTGAAAACCAGGGTTGGGTGGGTGGGAAGATCCACTGCCACCTTTGCTCTTCTGCTGATACGGCTGACGGAACGGAGGAGGAGGAAGCCAATACTTCTGCTGCTTGGCCACTTGAGTAGAGGAAGAAGGCGTAGCATCTCTGACTCGCTTCTTGGAAGCATCACACCTCACTTGAGCGGCCTCTTTCTTCAATGCCATGTTGTAGAACTCATCGTACCTCAAGGGCTCAAAGAGAACAAGAGCTAGCTGAATTTCTTCTCTGAGACCACCCCTGAACTGGTATATCATGCTCTTCTCATCAGGGACGTCCTGCTTAGCAAAGCGGGCGAGCTTCTGAATCAACTTGTTGTAGTCATAGACAGACAAAGAGCCTTGCTTCAGGCTGCGGAATTCCTCACGCTTGCTTTCAACCACGCTCTGAGGAATATGATGAGCTCTGAAATCTTGACGGAATTCATCCCAGGTAATCGCACGTCCACCTCTGGAATCCTTGTACTGCTGGAACCATTCTGCAGCTTGATCTTTGAGTTGGAAGGAAGCGAACTTGACGAAGTCCTCAGGCCTGACGTTACTGCACTCGAAATGCTTGCACAGATCCACGAGCCAATCGTCAGCATCAGTTGCCTCAACACAATTGCTGAAAGTCTTTGGCCCGTTAGCAAGGCACTGGTTGAGTGTAGCAAAGTGATTCTGATTGTTGCCTTGGTTGCCTTGGTTCGCTCGATTGTGCTCTTGAAGAATTTGCATGATCAACTGTGTGTTTGCATTGGTTGTCGCCATCACAGCTTGCCATGCCTCCGGAGGAGGTGGAGGTGGTGGCGGATCTTGATTCTGATTCTGATTGGTGCTCTTAGCGAGAGCCATCCTGAAGAGGTTGACCACCGTTAGCACATTGACAAATAAAATGAAGCTGAAACCAACGGAATGAAAATGGCAACATAAAGTCTTCACATTCGAACAAAATGAACGAATGCATTCCTCTTGAAATGGTCACATATCCATAAATTGAGAAGCCACTTAAAATTTAGATAGAGAAATAAATCAACAAGGTACGGATCAAGAACGAATACTCGGTAAGAAATCCCAATCTCAAACCAAATATCCGTGGAAGAAGAACTAGAGCTACGAGAATTCCCACCTATGAAACTCCCAAACCTTTCCGGTTATGCAATCAGGTGTTGGGGATACAGGGGAAGCATAATATCTCACCCAATTCTAGCAAATCCTACATCCAGCTGTATCCATCCTTCAACACATAACCGAGAAAAACTTCGGAAACCATCTACCTCAACCTTCGAAAAGCATCCGTTATACAAGTTATGGCGATACTCCCGAACTCCCGCCCCAGTACTGGGTGGCGTCGAGGTTATCTCACCAACGAACTGCATAAAAGAGATTTTCGATGTCGGCATACTAAACTCAAGTATTCCAGAACTGCCACGATAAAATTATGACGACAACACCTCAGAGCTCAACTCCCCGGGACACTGCCACAAAACCCATGACAGGAGGCACCAATACAATGTTCTCGTCACAAAACCATCAGAACAATTCCAAGATACCCGCGTGATCCTAAAAAAAATTTAGTGAAATTTGAGAAGAGAAGAGTCAAAACTCTACGTCAGGATGCCTTACCAGAGCGATGAGGAGACTGGGAAGTAAAAAAAGAATTCCTAAACTCTCCGATATATAATTCCTAAATGACTCAAAACATTTTTCTAGACACAACTCGGCCGCTAAAAACGATCAAGCAATGGGGCTCCTAAGGTCGGGGAAAGCTCTGATTACCAACTTGTAACACCCTCGATGCGACTATAGCTCCCACGTGTAGAGGCACGACTTAGAGACATAATCAAATTGAAGGCATATGTCGCAAGTTAGGCAATCTTCACAACATCCCATGTAATATAGATAATAAAAGGGGAGATAACATAGTTGGCTTACACTCACCACGTCAACCAAGTACATAAATAACATTACAACATTCAAACACTCATGGCCCGACTACGGCGCCAAAATAAAAGATAACCCAACATGCGACACGGTCCCGATCACCCCAACTAGGCACCACTACTGATCATCAGGGAAAGACACGTAGAATCGTTGAGAGTCCTCGTCGAACTCCCACTTGAGCTCAAGCGCGTCACCTGGAGCGGAATCATCAGGCCCTGCATCTGGTTTTGGAAGTAAACTGTGAGCCACAGGGACTCAGCAATCTCGCACCCTCGCGATCAAGACTATTTAAGCTTAATAGGAAAGGCAAGGTAAATATGTGGAGCTGCAGCAAGCGACTAGCATATATGGTGGCTATCCTGTTCGCAAAAGAGAGCGAGAAGAGGAGGCAAAGCACGAACGAGAATCTAGAGAACAACCTGCGCAAACATTACTCCAACATCGTGTTCACTTCCCGGACTCCGCCGAGAAGAGACCATCACGGTAACTCACACAGTTGATTCATTTTAATTAAGTTAAGGTTCAAGTTGTCTACAACCGGACATTAACAAATTCCCATCTGCCCATAACCGCGGGCACGGCTTTCAAAAGTTCAAATCCCTGCAGGGGAGTCCCAACTTAGCCCATGACAAGCTCTCACGGTCAACGAAGGAATAGACCTCCTCCCGAGACATTCCGATCAGGCTCGGTATCCCGGTTCTACAAGACAACTCCGAAAATGGTAAAACAAGTCCAGCAACACCACCCGCTGTGCTGACAAATCCCGATAGGAGCTGCACATATCTCGTTCTCAGGGCACACCGGATAAGCTAAGCGTACAGGAGCCAACGTAACCCAAGTTGCCAAGGGACGGCCCCGCACGGTGCTCTAGGTTGGACCAACGCTCAGAGGAGCACTGGCCAGGGGGTTTAAAATAAGATGACCCTTGAGTCCGCGAAACCCAAGGGAAAAGGCTAGGTGGCAAATGGTAAAACCAAGGTTGGGCATTGCTGGAGGAGTTTTATTCAAGGCGGACTGTCAAGGGGTTCCCATTATAACCCAACCGCGTAAGGAACGCAAAATCCGGGAACATAACACCGATATGATGGAAACTAGGGCGGCAAGAGTGGAACGAAACACTAGGCGAGAGGCCAAGCCTTCCATCCTTTACCAAGTATATAGATGCATTAAGATAACATGGCAATATAATGACATCCCAACAAGTAAAATAATGTTCCAACAAGAAACGGTCTCCAAACTTCACCTGCAACTAGCAACGCTATAAGAGGGGCTGAGCAAAGCGGTAACATAGCCAATCAACGGTTTGCTAGGACATGGCGGGTTAGAGGTTTGACATGGCAATTTGGGAGGCATTATAAGCAAGTGGTAGGTATCGTAGCATAGGCATAGCAAAAGAGCGAGCATCTAGCATAGCAAAGATAGTAGTGATATCGAGGGTATGATCATCTTGCCTGCAAAGTTGTCAGAGTTGACTGGATCCTCGAAAGCAAACTCAACGGGCTCCTCGTTAGCGAACTCGTCTCCCGGCTCTACCCAAACAAGACAAACAAGCAAACGGAACGCAATCAACCACGTGCAAAGCTCAAACAATATGATGCAAGGGTGGTATGCTATGCGGGATGCGATGCGAGATGCATATGCAAGATTTGACAAGGAATGCATGAACCTGGCCTCAACTTGGAAAACCAAGTGTGTCACTGGAAAGATGAGATGAAATCTCTTGAAAACGATATAAAGAACGCGGGAATCGGACTTACGGTTTGGAAATGGCAAGCAATTCAAATATGACCACGATCTGCGATTTACAGCAAGTAGCCATCTAAATACAACAAGATGAACATGCTACAGCACCCAAACATGACAACAAAATACATGGCAGGGATGCATTCAAGATGCTTAACAAAAGTCTAGCACTGAGCTACGGCTAATTCATCCATTAACAGGTTCAAACAAGCATGGCAAAAATGCATTTGACAAACAGATCTCAGACTTGGTGAAATTAACACTTGTCTGGAATTTCAGATTAGTTAGCACACTTCGGAGCATGAAAACTATATGCTACAGGACCTGAACATGGCAAAGTAAAGCATGGCATGGAGCTACTCAAAGATCTTAACAAAAGTCCCTTAGTGACCTTGAGCCAAAAGGGATCAGAAAATACATTTGCAAGCATGTGAACATGGCAAAAACAAAATCAGTTCTCAGACTTAGTGAAAATTGGAGCATGCTGAAACAGATATCAAGTAGGCATGTTTACGAGCTCGATGCACTCACTACAGAGCATGTCATGACAATCTAAGCATACACCTATCAATAATACACAAAATACAAGCTAGACATGGCAAGAACAATAACATAGCATGCACAGATCAACTACAACATCCTCGGCAAAATCGCTAACAAGTAGACAATCTGCCCAGATTCACGGAATAGCAAAAGTAGAGCTCGATTGACTCAAGCTAGGGTGCTCCATAATTTCAAACAAAGACATGGATGGATAGAGAACTACAAGATGAAAAAAACATCCTTACTGATCATCCTCAAAAGAGGCACGGATCACTAGAAAACAACATGAACATATGGCCATATGAGATAAACAGATCAAGGACTTAGTGGAAATGCTAAGTCCCTGAAATCAGCATTACCAAGTGCCTCACTTTGCAAGCTTGTGCTAGTCACCACACACATCACAAAAATACATGGGTTGCACCTCTGGAAAGATGGCAAAACCCTTAACAAAACATATGTAGAGCTCAGGGGCATATCATGCACACAATAACCATGGCAAAAATGACAAATAACTAATTGGAGCAGCAGATCTGACACATATCTCAAATAGCACTCTTCTAACAGCATTTCGGGCATCAAGATGAACTCAAATGAAAATAATTCAATGAGATGAAATGATGTGCTCTCTGAGACGAACATTTTGATATGCTATATGCCCAAAACGGATCTACGGATGAGGAGTTACGACATGATGAACAAGGGCAAATAAATTAGGGTTAGGGCAAAAGAGGTCAACCGGATCTGATCCAGATCTGGATCCGGCGCGGGTGGCACTGTAGCAGGGGCACGCTTCCCGAGGATGACCGGCCGGAGCTCGCCAGAGTTCGCCGGGGACTTGCCGGAGTCGAGGGAGAGGAGGAGGCCGGAGTGGGCGAGCTCGCCGGGGCGGCGACTTGGCGGCGGCGGCACGGGCTTGGACGACGGTGAGGCGGCGCGTCGGGCGGGCTCGCGGCGGCCGGCGTCGATGGCGCGGCGGCGGTGGAAGTGGCGGGCGACGGGGCGGCGAGGGGCTCCGGCCACCGGGCGGCGGGGAAACCGGGCGCGGGCGGCGGCTGGGCCGCGGGGGCCTGCCCCGGGCCGCGCGGGCTTCGGCGGGAGGAGGTAGCGGCGCGCCACGTGGTAGGCGCTGGTTGGCGCGGGCGGCAGCGGCGGCTCTGTCCGGCGCGGCGGAGACGAATTTTAGGGTTTGGGGGAGGAGGAGATCCGTATTTCGGAGGGGTTCTATTTATAGGCATAGAGGGAGCTAGGAGAGTCCAAATGAGGTGCGGTTTTCGCCCACGCAATCGTGATCGAACGCTCTAGATGATGGAGAGGGTTTTGGTGGGTTTGGGCCAACTTGGAGGGGTGTTGGGCTGCAACACACACGAGGCCTTTTCGATCCCTCGGTTAACCGTTGGAGCACCAAACGAAGTCTAAATGGTACGAAACTTGACAGGCGGTCTATCGGTAGTAAACCAAGGCCGCTTGGCAAGTCTTGGTCCAATCCGGAAATGTTTAATCCCCACACACAAAAGAAAGGTAGAAATGACCACCGCAGGAGAACGAAGCGCCGGAATGCAAAACGGACAACGGGGAAAATGCTCGAATGCATGAGATGAACACGTATGCAAATGCAATGCACATGATGACATGATATGAGATGCATGACAACGATAACAACACATGGAGACAAAAACCCGAACCCGAGAAAATAAAATAACTTAAGGCCGGAAACGGCAAGAGTTGGAGTACATATTGGGTAAATCACATCCGGGGTGTTACAGTGGGGGCGTGCCTGGCCCCCCTGGGCGCGCCCTCCTTCCTCGTGGCTTCCTCGCTGCTTTCTTGACGTCCACTCCAAGTCTCCTAGATCACGTTTGTTCCAAAAACGATCCTCGCGAAGGTTTTATTCTGTTTGATATTCCTTTTCTGCGAAATACTAAAATTGGCAAAAAAAACAACAATTTGCATTGGGCTTTCGTTTAATAGGTTAGTCCCAAAAATAATATAAAAGTGCATAGTAAAGCCCATTAAACATCCAAAACAGATAATATAATAGCATGGAACAATCAACAAATTATAGATACATTGGAGACGTATCAAGCATCCCCAAGCTTAATTCGTGCTCGTCCTCGAGTAGGTAAATGATAAAAACAGAATTTTTGATGTGGAATGCTACCTAACATAATTTTCAATGTAATTCTCTTTATTGTGGCATGAATGTTCAGATCCGAAAGATTCAAGACAAAAGTTTAATATTGACATAAAATAATAATACTTCAAGCAAACTAACTAAGCAATTATGTCTTCTCAAAATTGCATGGCCAAAGAAAGCTTATCCCTACAAAATCATATAGTTTAGCTATGCTTCATTTTCGTCACACAAAAATGCTCTCATCATGCACAACCCCAATGACAAGCCAAGCAATTGTTTCATACTTTAGTTATCTCAAACTTTTTTCAACTTTCACACAATACATGAGCGTGAGACATGGACTTAGCACTATGGGTGGAATAGAATACAATGATGAGGGTTGTGTGGAGAAGACAAAAAAGGAGAAAGTCTCACATTGACACGGGTAATCAACGGGCTATGGAGATGCCCATCAATTGATGTCAATGCGAGGAGTAGGGATTGCCATGCAACGGATGCACTAGAGCTATAAATGTATGAAAGCTCAACAAAAGAAACTAAGTGGGTGTGCATACAACTTGCTTACTCACGAAGACCTAGGGCATTTGAGGAAGCCCATTGTTGGAATATAAAAGCCAAGTTCTATAATGAAAATTACCACAAGTATATGAAAGTGACAATATAAGAGACTCTCTATCATAAAGATCATGGTGCTACTTTGAAGCACAAGTGTGGAAAAAGGATAGTAGCATTGTCCCTTTTATTTTTATTTTTTTTGGCCTTCCCCTTTTTTGGGACAATGCTCTATTAATGATGATCATCACACTTCCATTTATTTAAACTCAAAGATTACAACTCGATACTAGAACAAAGTATGACTCTATATGAATGCCTCCGGCGGTGTACCAGGATGGGCAATGAATCAAGAGTGACATGTATGAAATTATGCATGGTGGCTTTGCCACAAATACGATGTCAACTACATGATCATGCAAGGCAATATGACAATGATGAAGCGTGTCATAATAAAAGGAACGGTGGAAAGTTGCATGGAAATATATATCGGAATGGCTATGGAAATGCCATAATAGGTAGGTATGGTGGCTGTTTTGAGGAAGATATAAGGAGGTTTATGTGTGATAGAGCGTATCATATCACGGGGGTTGGATGTGCCGGCGAAGTTTGCACCAACTCTCAAGGTGAGAAAGGGCAATGCACGGTACCGAAGAGGCTAGCAATGATGGGAAGGTGAGAGTGCGTATAATCCATGGACTCAACATTAGTCATAAAGAACTCATATACTTATTGCAAAAATCTAAAAGTCATCAAAAACCAAGCATTACACGCATGCTCCTAGGGGATATATTGGTAGGAAAATACCATCCCTCGTCCCCGACCGCCACTCATAAGGAGGACAATCAAAGAAACACCACATGCTTCAAATTTGTCACACAATGTTCACCATACGTGCATGTTATGGGACTTGCAAACTCTAAAACAAGTATTTCTCAAATTCACAACTACTCAACTAGCATGACTCTAATATTACCATCTTCATATCTCAAAACAATCATCAAGTATCAAACTTCTCATAGTATTCAATGCACTCTATATGAAAGTTTTTATTATACCCATCTTGGATGCCTATCATATTAGGACTAATTTTATAGCCAAAGCAAATTACCATTCTGTTCTAAAGGACTCTCAAAATAATATAAGTGAAGCATGAGATATCAATAATTTATATAAAATAAAACCACCACCGTGCTCTAAAAGATATAAGTGAAGCGCTAGAGCAAAATTATCTAGCTCAAAAGATATAAGTAAAGCACAAAGAGTATTCTAATAAATTCTGATTCATGTGTGTCTCTCCAAAAGGTGTGTACAGCAAGGATGATTGTGGTAAACTAAAAGGCAAAGACTCAAAGCATACAAGACGCTCCTAGCAAAACACATGTCATGTGATGAATAAAAATATAGCCTCAAATAAAGTTACCGATGGATGAAGACAAAAGAGGGGATGCCTTCCGGGGCATCCCCAAGCTTAGGCTTTTGGTTGTCCTTGAATTTTACCTTGGGGTGCCTTGCGCATACCCAAGCTTAGGATCTTGCCACTCCTTATTCCAAAATCCATCAAATCTTTACCCAAAAACTTGAAAACTTCACAACACAAAACTCAACAGAAAATCTCATGAGCTCCGTTAGTATAAGAAAACAAACCACCACTTTAAGGTACTGTAATGAACTCATTCTTTATTTATATTGGTGTTAAACCTACTGTATTCCAACTTCTCTATGGTTCATACCCCCCGATACTAGCCATAGATTCATCAAAATAAGCAAACAACACACGAAAAACGGAATCTGTGAAAAACAGAATAGTCTATAGTAATCTGTAGGTTTCGAATACTTCTGTAACTCCAAAAATTCTAATAAATTAGGAAGACCTAAATAATTTGTATATTAATCAACTCAAGTTGGAATCAGTATTTTATCGCTCTCTGGTTAAAAATGAAAATTATTCTCGTCAGCGCATACTTTCTATTTTTTTCAGCAAGATCAAATAACAATCATCCGAGAAGATCCTAAAGGCTTTACTTGGCACAAACACTAATTAAAACATAAAAAACATAATAAAACAGAGGATATATGATTTATTTATTACTAAATAGGAAAAAAAACAAGAAACAAAAAATAAAATTGGGTTGCCTCCCAACAAGCACTATCGTTTAATGCCCCTAGCTAGGCACAAAAACAAGAATAGATCTAGGAATTATCATCTTTGGTATGCAATCCATAAGTGGCTCTCATAATAGATTCATAAGGTAATTTAATCTTCTTCCTAGGAAAGTGTTCCATGCCCTTCCTTAATGGGAATTGGAATCTAATATTTCCTTCTTTCATATCAATAATTGCACCAATCGTTCTAAGGAAAGGTCTACCAAGAATAATAGGACAAGTAGGATTGCAATCTATATCAAGAACAATGAAATCTACGGGCACACAATTCCTATTTTCAACAATAAGAACATCATTAATTCTTCCCATAGGTTTCTCAATGGTGGAATCCGCAAGATGCAAATTTAAAGAACAATCATCAAATTCACGGAAACCTAACACATCACACAAATTTTTTGGAATTGTGGAAACACTAGCACCCAAATAACATAAAGCATAGCATTCATGATCTTTAATTTTAATTTTAATAGTAGGTTCCCACTCATCATAAAGATTTCTATGGATAGAAACTTCTAATTCAAGCTTTTATTCATAAGATTGCATTAAAGCATCAACGATATGTTTAGTAAAAGCTTTGTTTTGATCATAAGAATGAGGAGAATTTAACATAGATGGAAACAAGGAAATACAATCTATCAAAGAGAAATTATCATAATTAAATTCCTTGAAATCTAAAATAGTGGGTTCATTGCTATGTAAAGTTTTGACCTCTTCAATCCCACTTGTACCAATTTTTTGCATCAAGATCTAAAAACACTGAATCATTGGGACGCCTTTTAACTAAAGTTGACTCATCTCCAGTCCCATCTTTATCAATATTAATATTAGAAAAAACAAAGATTTAATAGGAGACACACCAATCACTTTTAGATCTTCATCATTATTACCCTCTAGCTCTTCCGGTTTGGCGGCCATCTTATTAACTAAGGTGGCCTGCTTATCCGAAATTTGGGCTATCAAGTTTTCAAGATGAGCGAACTGAGATTTCAAACCATAAAATTCCTTAGACATATCATCAAGTTCTTTATTCATGTACCCCATAAAACCTTTTTGTTCTTTAAGCTCGTTCCTGAAGAAATTATTATGCTCAAATTGCAAGGACATAAAGCTTCTAACGTTGTTTTCAATTTCTTCCAACCTTCTAAGGTGAAGATCAATGATTTTTGGCCGAGCCATCACAATCCAACACACAAGCAAACAAGAAGCAAGCGAGAAGAGGCGAATGGAAAAAGGGCGAATAAAACGGCAAAGGTGAAGTGGGGGAGAGGAAAACGAGAGGCAAATGGCAAATAATGTAATGCGAGGGATAAGGGTTTGTGATGGGTACTTGGTGTGTCTTGACTTGGCGTAGATCTCCCCGGCAACGGCGCCAGAAATCCTTCTTGCTACCTCTTGAGCATGCGTTGGTTTTCCCTTTAAGAGGAAAGGGTGATGCAGCAAAGTAGCATAAGTATTTCCCTCAGTTTTTGAGAACCAAGGTATCAATCTAGTAGGAGACTACACGCAAGTCGCCTAGTACCTGCACAAACAAACAAGAACCTCGCAACCAACGCGATAAAGGGGTTGTCAATCCCTTCACGGCCACTTGCAAAAGTGAGATCTGATAAAGATAATAAGATAAATATTTTTGGTATTTTTATGGTATAGATTGGAAAATAAAGATTAGAAAATAAATAGTAAACTAGAATTCTAGATTGGAAACTTATATGATGTAAAGTAGACCCGAGGGCCATAGGTTTCACTAGTGGCTTCTCTCAAGATAGCATGTATTACGGTGGGTGAACAAATTACTGCCGAGCAATTGATAGAAAAGCGCATAGTTATGATGATATCTAAGGAAATGATCATGAATATAGGCATCACGTCCGTGACAAGTAGACCGAAACGATTCTGCATCTACTACTATTACTCCACACATCGACCGCTATCCAGCATGCATCTAGAGTATTAAGTTCATAAGAACAGAGTAACGCATTAGGCAAGATGACATGATGTAGAGAGATAAACTCAAGCAATATGATATAAACCCCATGTTTTTATCCTCGATGACAACAATACAATACGTGTCGTTTCCCTTTCTGTCACTGGGATCAAGCACCGCAAGATTGAACCCAAAGCTAAGCACTTCTCCCATTGCAAGATAGATCAATCTAGAAGGCCAAACCAAACTAATAATTCGAAGAGACTTGCAAAGATATCGAATCATGCATATAAGAATTAAGAGAAGAATCAAATAATATTCATAGATAATCAAGTTCATAAACCCACAATTCATCGGATCTCGGAAAACACACCGCAAAAAGAGTTACATCGAATAGATCTCCAAGAAGATCGAGGAGAACTTTGTATTGAGATCCAAAGAGAGAGAAGAAGCCATCTAGCTAATAACTATGGACCCGAAGGTCTGTGGTAAACTACTCACACATCATCGGAGAGGCTATGGTGTTGATGTAGAAGCCCTCCGTGATCGAATCCCCCTCCGGCAGAGCACCGGAAAAAGCCCCAAGATGGGATCTCACGGGTACAGAAGGTTGCGGCGGTGGAAAAGGTGTTTCGTGGCTCTCCCCGAAGGTTTTAGGGTATAAGAGTATATATATAGGCGAAAGAAGTAGGTCGGTGGAGCTGCGAGGTGCCCGCGAGGGTGGGGGCGCACCTAGCCCCCTGTGCGTGCCCTCCTGCCTCGTGGCTTCCTCGCTGCTTTCTTGATGTCCACTCCAAGTCTTCTGGATCACGTTTGTTCCAAAAACGATCCTCGCGAAGGTTTTATTCTGTTTGGATTCCGTTTGATATTCCTTTTCTGCGAAACACTGAAATAGACAAAAAAAACAGCAATTTGCACTGGGCTTTCGGTTAATAGGTTAGTCCCAAAAATAATATAAAAGTGCATAGTAAAGCCCATTAAACATCCAAAACATATAATATAATAGCATGGAACAATCAAAAAATTATAGATATGTTGGAGACGTATCATTCTCCTGTTCCCATATCAGTTTCATGCCGTAGTATCCTGCCACACCCATACGGTGGGGGTGTATGTTCTTCTTATGAAGTTCCGATTGCTTGAAACTCTTCTCAGCAAACTCTTTAGTTGCCCTAACCCTTTTGAATTCTGCCCAGTCTGCCTTTGTAATTTGGGGGTATGCATGGATTGGGTTCTTGCCTTCACTCAAGTACTTCTTGTACAGCATGTGCTTCCAGTTTCTCCAAGCATCCCTAGCCTTAATGTTGAGCCTTGCCCTGCCAACAAATCCACACACACTCATGAACCTCGTGCATGCTTTATCTGGTTTAGTTGGAGCCCAAGACTTTAAATCAATCTCGGTTACTTCATATACACCTTTAGGCTGGTATGCGGGCTTCCTTGGAGCGTTCCTCCATGTTCTGACTGGAAGGGTAATTGCTGTAGCTCTATCCCGTTTAAGATTACTTGATCCCTCACAATCTGCTGAAGACCTAGGGTTGTCCGAATCAGATGAAGATACATCGCTTGAAGCATGAGTGTTGCTGCTGCTACTCGGCATCTACAGAGAACACATGCGAAACTCGGGAAATGAGGATAAGCATAAAACTAACAACTTGGTATCAAGCTTTCTAAACTTGCCATGCAATAATTTAGAAAATGTACGGCTAATTTGTTAAGTTTGTCTGACTCGGGCGCCTGCGATCTTTAAATAGACAGTAACTTATTGGAACAAATACAGCTTATATGTAGTAAGGAAGGTAGATAATGAACATATATATGCTCTTCGTTATTTTATAGCCAATTTGGGAACATACAGAACGAAATTGGAAGAGGGATTGCGAGGAAATATGCCTCACCGCGATGGAGAGCAGTAACTAACATGCTTCTTAATGCAAACCCGACCGGACCATAGGAGAGGCGAGGGTTACTGCATCGATATGCTCGAGGGTGGCTGGCGAGCAAACGAAGATGGCGAGGCGCGGGCCGCCGTGTGTTGGGAACGGCAGTGGAGGTAGGCTTGACGCCGAAGAGCGGGCAGACGACCGGGGTGAGCACGTCGGCGCCTGAGAGGGTTCTGCTGTGGATCTGGGGGAGGGCGAGCTGGCGATGAAGATTGGGTGGACTAGTTGAGTAAAACGCGGGCGGACGGTGGGGGTGTTGGGGACTCCGGGTGTTGGCGGCCTAGGTGAAAATGGTGAAAAATATCCCCGGTCGCCACGCGCGCGGAAAGGCCTATGCAAACGGTTGCCTCTAAGCGCTCGTGTGCACAAACAAAATAATTTCGTTTGAAATGAAGGCCCTGTTCGGAGACCTGCTCATTCACCACTCCGCTCCCGGAGTTGGAGTCAAAAGGCATGGAGCTGGGAAAGAGATGCTCCAGCTTCTCATATTTTTAGGAGTTGGAGTGACTCTGAACAGGGCTGAAGACGTACTAATTTTGAAATGAAGACGTGAGTTCATCGTTTCGCCTCTAAATTTTTTCCACGTAAAGCAATCACAATTATACCACAGGTTTGATTTGCTGGCGCATTTTAGGTCTCGTGTGCTATATGTAAGATATTTTTTTGCATTTACCATGCATTTTGGCATATAAATCAATTCCTAGATGGACTGCACTTCCTGTCGAAAGGGATGATGATTGTCGTTCGATCTGGGAGCATCCAACGATGCAGACGTACGATCCGTGGGGTTTGCGCCCTGGCCAATCAAAACGCACGACTCAGATCACGCGCGCAGCAAAGGGGAGGCATCGGCCATGTTTTGGTAGGCACACGGCTTTCGTGTGTGAACCGTGTGCTATTTGAAAACATTTTTTGAGGGAGGGGCTATTTGAAAACATTTACATGTGTTGTCGAAAGGGATGAGGATCGCCGTTCGATCAAGGAGAATCCAACAGTGCAGACGTACGATCCGTGGGGTTTGGGTTCTGGCCAATCAGAACACATGACTCAGATCGCGCGCGTGGCAGAGGGAGGGGGCATCGGCCACGGTTTAGTGGACACACGGCTTTCATGAGTGAACCGTGTGCTCTTTGAAAACATTTACATTACCTAATATCATATTTTTGTTCGAATAAAAACATGAGTTCATCGTTTCGCCTCTAATTTTTTTCCACGGTAAGAAATCATGATTGTACCCTATGGTTTGATTTTCTGGTACATTTTACCAGGTGGCAGGCCTCGCTAGCAATCTCAAACTATGAATATGCAAAAAAAAGATCCCGTTTGTGTGTGTGTGTGTGTGTGTATAGTCGCAATTACACGTGTGTGTGTGTTAGCAAGATCATTTGTGTGTCGCTTTGCGAGTCTTCATTCATTGAGCAAGAAACGGGAAAAAAATTCAAACAGTTCGGCCACAGGGTGTGACTAGAGGCGTAGGCCTTTTGTTGGTATTTTAATTTCAGCAAATGCATATAGAGTCCGGAAAATAACGAAAATCATTGTGTCATTGTCGCGTGCTCTCACGATCGCATGAAAAAAATTGGTAAAGTTTGACACAAGTCTTTTTTCCTAGACTTTCCTCAACCTTGTCGATGCGCCTCCTCACTAGATTCAGCACATAGTCACGAGTTGCCTCCAATCCTAGCACGATAGCCGGCGCAACACTCGGATCATAGGTGGGCAAAGGCAGCTCGTCTTCCACATCTCCTTCATGTGCACCATGCACACTTGAATTTGATTTCTGTGAATTCACCATTATAGCAACTCAAGTAGATCAACTGAAGAACCCGGGAGAAAAAATTGTACCGTGATCAACCTTGCTCTGAATATCACTTGATGTGACTCAACTAGACGGCGAGTCGTTTGTTGGCCCAAATCTTTCATGGTACTATTTGCAGTAGCAACAAGAAATTTCAGTCAAGCAAAGATGAAAGACTGTAGGATCAAAAACTAGCGTTGAGTAGATTAGATCGGCTCCACGCGCAGCAACAACAAAATTCTTACGGATCAGCAACGAAGACAATATTTAGTAGCCCCCAACATAAGATGTTTTATCTGTATCTATTAACCCTCGATAAAAACAAATCTGTCTTACATAGCCGGAGCGGTAGATATTTAAAGGAGATTGTGAACCGACTAAAACTTGCACCTGACGTGATGCTAACAAACCCTATGAAAACTGACCCAACTACTACTAGCCATATATTATTAGGACCATCTCTCTCTCAACCATACTAATTAAGACAATTTTTCTAATAAAATAATCCGGAAATGTTGATCATGTAGGATCTGACCCAACAAAAATAGATCATGTATAGGATCTAACACAACCTTACTACGAACTCTTACCAGCCAGGTTACAACTACATGGTGGTGTTCTGAAGTTTGGCTTGATGTCCTCTTTCAGTGCTTCAGCAGAGGGAATTCGAAGACCAAAGGAGTCAATATAGAGTATAGATGAAGCCTGTACAGTTGCGTGCGTCGGCACCTTCAATTCCTTGGCACTCATGCTATTGTGCCTCACAATATTTTGAGTATATGGCACAACACTAGACACCTCCATGGCGTTTCTCTCTTTCCTAGTAGCTACAACACCATTGGCTACATCAGTTATACATTTGAATGGGCTCCACTTAGACACAGATCGCAAAGCACTTGAATGGTGGATGGTTCGCCAGTACCTACCAGCACCAGTAAAAAGAGCTTTCTGATGTCATCTCGTAGGTGCAGATGAACGCCGGGATACAAGATGCTTTCGCTTGGCCGTGCAATGTTTCAGGCTCATACTCTGTGTGATCCACGTACGACCGGCTCTGTCAGGGACTTGTTTGCTTCCCTCCCGTGACCTGCATATGGAAGTGTTGGGCCCCTTGAAGCGTAAAATCTTTGTTTGGTCGGTCGTGCAATATCAGATTTGGACTTCTGAATGTCGTGCATGTCGCGGTCTTTAGGACATGCCATCTCCCTGTTATATTTGTCTACATGAGGAGGGTAACGCGGAGCACATCCTCCGGCAATGTTGCTATGTGAGGGAGGTGTGGCATTGGACCTTGGATCACTTTAGGTTGCAACTACTGAGGCCTACATCCTCTCGGATACGGTGGTGGTTTGGTGGATTCAGTCCCGAGAAAGATTTTCAAAATAGGATCGGAGAGGTTTTGATTCCCTAGTTGTATTGACGGTATGGCCCCTTTGAAAGTAGAAAAACGCTAGAGTATTTGGGAGAGTCGGTCAACAACTCGGCCCTTAAGAACTGGTTACTCAGATCATCTCGGAGATAAAGAGCTGAAAATAGCGGGTGCACGTGAACTTCAACATTTTGCGAGAGAGTAGGCTATTGTGTATTGTGTGTGTTGGTGCCATGTGCTAGAGTCTTTGTTCACATTGTGCTCCGGCTTTTTGTAAACTTTTATTGCTCCCTTCCATAAAAATATGATACACCATTGACATACTTTGAAAAAAAAAACCTTCACTCACACATGGATATGCAGAAGTTTCATGAAAAAAAAAGGAATCCGACTCTACTCCTGGCCCTACCTGGATGGAATGTGGCTTGTTTGTTGGACCGGCTTGGGAGGGAATTGACCTCATTAATTCCTGTGCGGTTTTATTAGATTTTTCTTTTTTGACGTGGATTTTATTAGATTTTTAACCGCCCGTAATTTTCCCCATATGGTTCAGTTCCACCGCGCGCGAGGTAAAAAAAAGAAAAACCGTTACTTCCGTGGATCCCACCCTCACCAGGGAGCCTTGCCTATTTCAGAGCCCGCCCGCCGGCCTCGCAAGCGAAGCGAAACATTCAGAACCCCAAACCCAACGCCACCGGAAGGAAGCGAGCGAGCGAGCGAGCGAGAGAGAGATGGCGGCGCAGGCGTGGAAGACACGGTTCCGGGAGCGGGTGGTGCAGGCGCACGCCCGCTGCCTTATCATCCCCGGGAAGATAGGCCACGCGCGGGCGATACTCGCGACGCCGCTGCGCGGTCCGGTACTGCGCAGCAGTCCCATCGAGATCGCGGAGAAGTCGCTCGACGACGCGGCCAGCGATCTCTACACCGCCGCGTCCTTGCTGGGGAGCGCCACGGAGCTCGCGCTCCGCGGAGGCGCCACGGAGCTCTTCCTCCCGTCCAACCCGGTGCGCAGCGTCCGCCTCCTCCCCGGCACCGCCGCCGCGCAGCGGCGCGCCTGCCACAAGCTCCTGGCTGCCAGGCAGCTCGCCGAAGAAGCGTACGACGCCGTGGAGCTGTGCTGCGACCTCCGGCTGGGGATCCGCTGCCTGCTGGACATCCATCGTCTCCCCGGCGTGCCCGAGCTCATCGAGGCCGAGCGCCTCAGGACCTACGACCTCCTCGCCAAGGTGAAGCAGACGGCCGACGGTTGCGTCTGGCTGGTCGCCGGCGCCCTCGAGGACCTGAGGGCTGCCGTGCCCGTGCGTGCGACTTGATCGCTAGCTACTTCTTGTGTTCTTGCGTAAGCGATGGAACATGTCTTGCGTTTTTTCTTGCATGTTCTTGTCTTCTTGCGTACGCGTTCAAACTGTCGATAGTTTGCTGCTGCTGCTGCTACCTGGATTCTATGAATGCCGCGCTAGTTTTGTTCGTACTGCTGGTTTATATGAATCCAAGACTCCCAAGATTTGGATTCTATGAATTCTGTGAATCCAAGATTTCCAAACAGTACGTGTAATATAATGGTTTTGTTGGTGGATGCCCAATGTGTTGGAGTTAGCATTATCATGACGAATTAATTTGGTTAATGCTCATGGATTGCTGTTTCAAGAACAGAGAGTTGCTATTAGCGGCTCAATTCTGCTAGCTTGATTTGGATTTGCAACTTCATCCCCGTTCTAGTTTTGTACTGCTGGTTTCTGTGAATCCAAGACTCCCAGGATTTGGATTCTGTGAATTATAAGAATCCAAGATTTCCAAGCAGTCTAATATAATGGTTTTGTTGGTTGATTGATGACGCATTTATTGGATTTAGCATTATCATGACGCATTTGGCTAATGTTCATGGATTGCTGTCAATGTTCATGGGGTTGCTTTGCTGTTTCAAGAACAGAGAGTTGTTATTAGCTGCTCAATTCTGCTTGATTTTGGATTTGAAACTTCATCCCTGTTCCAGCAGAAATATAGCTTGGACTTGAGCTGGTATTTTAGTTCAGTTTTGTGGCTGTGCACAACAGACAACAGCATGGTTTTTTTTTTACCCAAAGTATGACAATGATTTGTTGCCGCAGTTTGAATTCTCTTCTCCATACAGCCACGCCCATAGCTTAGATGGCAGTGGGTTCGTCCACATTTTACAAACCGTGTCACACAGCTTGCTTTAAGCACCGACCAAGATATATGCGATTTTTTACCACTGTGAGCATATTGACCACTTTTAGTTCCAACAAAGATGGACTTTGATCTGAGGACGCTCAACAAGTAGTACAAGGAGGGATCAATTTCACTTTTATCAATGTTCTTTGTGCATCATACTTTTTTAATGTATGAAACGAGATTTGGTTCCCGCTCCAAAAGACGAATGTTGAGAAATTACAATGGTCATGCTGTAATATTGCACTCTGTTTATCCAACGTCTTTGGTGATTAAAAGAGATCAGAAGATGTTCATGGAGATTGCTTCCTAATACATTATTCTAAAAATTATAAAAATTGGGTGGTGGCATGGATTTTATATTCAGTCGTGAAATGGTTATCTGTGAAGCATGGGCTCACTTCTTAATTTGTTGTCTGTATTTTCTAACAATTGGGTGATCTGTGAAGCACATGGATTTTATGTTCAGTCATGTATATATTGGTGAAGAAGAAAATATAGTAAGTAGAAATTATCATGTTAATCATGCATTGATCTGAAACATGACAGAGCAAAATGATTAAGAACAAAAGGAAGGGTGCTATCTGCATTAAAATAGGATTGCACAATGAAGAATGATTGAAGCTAAGGGTTCAAAATGCAAAAGACAAGCACAATCCCACAGGAGTTGGACGTCTAATTAGTTGTGGTTTTTCATTTTCGTTAGTCCATCATGACCAAATTGGAGGCAGGAACATCTCTGAGAATTTTCATCAGCTGCACGCAAGTCAGAGTTTCAGCAAGGAATCACCAAAAACAGGGCATGCAACCTACATCTGGGAATGCAGAAATGGCATACACCAAGGATAATCTAGATTTTCAGTCAAGGGATCACAAGAGCATGCCAGATTTAAAAGAAACCAATTGATATAGAAAGTTAGAAACCAATCACATAATAATGGAGTCCCATGCCACAGTGGTGACGATCAGAGCAGTGATTATCTATTTCCTGATACCACATTGAAAAGCCTACAGAATAAATAACTTAACAGATTGAACAAATTCTCAGCAGCTTCTCTTCATTGAAGAATCATCATTTCAAGAGATGAACGTTTGCAGGAACACAAAACTGTAAAGAGAAACTAAAGCTAAGTGTTTGTATTTTTCAAGGTTCAAACTGTCGTTTGCATAGTAGTACTGCAAGCTTCTTTACTACAGCATGGACAATCAATCCATTGTTTCAGAAACAATGCATCACAAAAAGTATCATGTAACTCAAGCCAAACAATAGACGACATAACAGAAGGTAATTTTACACCATCTCTTCAACCAAAAAAACTTACTGACAGAAGCGATGGCACCACAACAGAAAGGTGTAACAGCTCCCGGGTGCCTAGGCACCCTCTATGAACAGTAAATTCAAAAAAAAATAGAAAACAAATTCAAAAAAAAACTTTGCAACATCAAAGATGGTTAAACTTTGTAGGTTATTGCAAGTTTTCATGCCAAAATATCATGTAGAGAAAGGTGTACAAACGAGTTTCAGATTTTAGTGCTAAAAATGCTTGAAACTTCAAGCACTGAAATCTTTTTCGTGTGTAGAGCTCCTCGAATGGTTTTTTTTGGCATGAAAACTTGAAAGCACTTACAAAGTTTAATCATATTTGATGTTGCAAAGTTTCATTTTTTTTGAATTTTTTTTCTATTTTTTTGAATGTACTGTTCATAGAGGGTGCCTAGGCACCCGGGAGCTGAAAAACCACTCTCGGCACCACAATTTCATCGATTTTTCATCAGTTGAGCTTGGCCCTCTACACCACCAATGCTGACTGCATTTTGAAGGAAGAGACTAGAGGCCAATGGCAAATGTGATAAATAAAGTATAAAAATAGGGCATATATTTGAACAAGTTTTATGTGCAGAAGAGAGTCGTCAAATAGTCGAATGACAGAAAGGATGTATTTCTCCAACTCCCCAGAACAAACCGGAGAAATAAGCACAGATCACCCCAAATCCCACAACAGCATGGGACTCAAACAACTGAAAAATCACCGTGCAAACATGAGAATCAGGTACCTTAAAATTGGAAGAAAGGAAAGTTTTGCATTGACTACCTAATTTGGTAATTTTGAGTGTCACGGTGTTATTTGACACAGCTAGGATGTATCCCAACTCTATTGCTCCCGGTAAATACATTTTTTACGCTACATGAAAAGGTGACTACAAAATTCCTCTTTTGTTTTTGTTTGCAAATCCCTGTTTATATCTGTTGAATGCAGGCCCATTCCTTCACAATTACTTGTGATACAAGCACATGGTGTAATCTAGGTCTGGACGATGATATAGATATCTGAAACACCGGTAAAGAAGAACAACAGAACACACCTAGATGTTTCACTTGTATGGTGGCTATTTCCTAGCACCCAAGAATTACTTGGTTGCAAATGGCAAACAAAATATTACAAAAATAGCATAAATGAGCACACTGTTTGGGAATTAGAAGCATCCAGCAGGATGTATGATACAAAACTTGAGTGCACAGTATGAATGTTCATATCTAGATAGGAAGTGAGTTAACGAGACTTATCGTCTGCAATAAACTATGGTTCGTACACTTGAAAACGTGTAGGAGGCATATACAATTTGCAATGTTCATTCTATTCCTTCAGGCAAACATGGTTCAAAGTTTCAGACCTGAACTTTGTAACATCCAAAAGAGCATAAGATGAGTCTTCATTCAGCAGGCAAAGTAAATTGTGCAGCTTATATGTGAATATAATGTTCACATGACATCTACTCATAAAACTACACTTCATCATTCATAGAGGATAATAGACATGGTTGTGCCACGGTGTAAAAAAATTGTTCACCCTAATAGATGATCCAATTGGTTCACATCAATACAAATACAAATTGTTCACTAGCAGCTATATCTTCCTGGGTCTACTCCATCAAGTTTTCCTATTCAGTATTTTGTGTAGGGGTGGGGGGGGGGCATATGTCCCCTAGCCATGATGTAGCTGTGCCCATGCGTTAAAGAGCTATGGGGATGTTTGGTTTGTGACAAGGCTGCCCTAGGTTTCATGCTATAAGTGGGACGATATGCAGAGGACAGTGGTATTCCTTCACAATTACTTGTGATACAAGCACATGGTGTAATCTAGGTCCGGACGATGATATAGACGCCGGTCTCAGACGAGTAGACGCGGGCGGAGGCCAGGTCAGCACGGCCGCCGTGGCTGAACGGCATGGCCACGAGGAATGGGCAGCAACAGCAGTCGAGGCGGTCCTCGTTGCCGACCGCGCGGAGGACCGCGGCGTTGAAGCCGGGTTCGCACTCGTACTCATTGAGCGCCGGGGGCGGCCGAGGCAAGCACCGCTGCTCGCCGGACATGAGGTGTCGGACCAGGAGATTCCCGGCGTTCCTGTTTTGGAGGAGGGCGCGGCCGTGGCGGCAGTCCAAGGCCCACCAGGAGTCGTGGGACATGGTGGGGGAGGGGACGGCGAAGGCGTCGGAGGTGGGGACGAAGAGGGGAGGCCCCGGCTGGTTGTTGATGAAGCCGAGCACGAGAGGCGCCCCGTGGAATGCACGAAAGCGGCGGAGGAACCGGGCGTCGTTGATGAGGCGACGCCAGTGCTTGGAGACGAGGGAGGCGCGGAGGAGGTGGATTGGCTCAGGCGGTACGCACAGGAGGATCTCCAGGAGAAGGTCGTCATGCGGAAGCGGAAGATTAAGAGGCGGAGGCGAAGCGGCGCTGCGGCCGGAGAGGTCATTCATACTCCCTCCTTTCCAGTTTATAGGGCTTATCTCAAAATTTTAGATTTCCCGTTTTATAAGTCTCAATTTGATTGTTTCCCATCACATGTTCAGATTTCAAGGTGCATTAAATCATTGCATACGAGGATTAAGAGAAAGTTGACCAATGCATATACTTTATTCATGCATGCATTGCAATTAATGCATTGGAAACACAACTTTGTGAAGAAAATGGGCACATTAATTGAGTGCTTTTGCAAACTACAAAAATTATTCCACCACTCATCATCTACCTTGGTTGATGAGGTTTTTGAATTGAGCCCTATAAACCGGAAAGGAGGTAGTAACTGGGAGCCGTACGCCGCTGTCGCCGCCCGAGAGGGCATTCATGGCGATTATAGGAGTAGTCGGGTTTTTTAAGGTCTGTCTCTTCACATTTTTGGGATTATTACGCCGTAAATGTACAGTCTTCTACTCTTCATTCAAAACAATGAAGGGCTGATGTACAAACCAGGTTCGGAGTTACTCCCCACGAGCGACCCGGGTGTGAAACCCTAGCCGTCGGACAACCTCCCTCCACCGACACTCCTCTTCTTTATCCGTCGGGCAAAGTCGGTATGGTGTCCGTGATGGTGGGCTCTTCTCTCACCCTCTCGCATGGATGTGGGTGGCCCGCGGCTGCACATGGTTTCGTTCAGATTGGGCCCCATTGGGGTGTCGACGATCATATCTGAGTTGGAGGCATTGGGCTCTTCCGGCCGACGCACAACCGGCATGTGGAGGCTATTGGTGTCGCAACAACTGGGCTCATTTCTCGATTTGGGTTTGCGGCGGGCCTGCATCCTAGCACGTGGGATGCTTCCCTTGTGCGTCCCCTCCCTCCTGGTGGCTAGCCGGCCTTCGGGGTACGACTCGAGGGGCTTGTTGTGGTGCACGGTTCTATGGTAAGATCAACTGCTCCGGTGGGCAGTTGCTTGCTTGATGATTTGTTTGCAATCGAGATGTATGGTGGCTCCCGTCAGGATGGCAGTCTGCGGTAGTGCCGACCTAGGCCTTGTTCCTAGGCTAGCACCATCGGTGGTGCTCCGGCCAGTGCTTCGTGTTGCAGCGCATGTGCTAGCTCCCATCCGGTGGTGCTGTTTGGGGACATTGTCCCTGGCATAGGTCATCGGTTCTCCGGTGGAAGTCCCGCTCCACTTATTCGGGGTTGTTGGTGAACAATGCCTTTGGGTGTGGTTTTCCTTGTTGAAGGCCTCCTCGGAGGGATATGACACCTTTCCCAACTCAAGAACTTGTTGGGGAATGTAGTAATTTCAAAAAAAATCCCTACGCACACACAGGATCATGGTGATGCATAGCAACAAGAGGGGAGAGTGTGTTCACGTACCCTCGTAGACCGAATACGTAAGCATTAGCACAACGTGGTTGATGTAGTCGTACGTCTTCATGATCCGACCGATCGAAGTACCGAACGCACGGCACCTCCGAGTTCTGCACATGTTCAACTCGATGACGTCCCGCGAGCTCCGATCCAGCAAAGCTTCACGGAAGAGTTTCGTCAGCATGACGGCGTGGTGACGGTGATGATGATGCTACCAACGCAGGGCTTCGCCTAAGCACCGCTACGATATGATCGAGGTGGATTATGGTGGAGGGGGGCACTGCACACGGCTAAGAGATCAATGATCAATTGTTGTGTCTCCAAGGGGTGCCCCCTCCCCATATATAAAGGAGTGGAGGAGGGGGAGGGCCGGCCCTCTCTATGGCGCACCCTGGGGGAGTCCTACTCCCACCGGGAGTAGGATTCCCCCTTTCCTAGTAGAACTAGGAGCCCTTCCAAGTAGTAGGAGTAGGAGAGAAGGAAAGGGAAAGAGAAGAGAAGGAAGGAGGGGGCGCCGCCCCTCCACCTAGTTCAATTCGGACTAAGCATTGGGGGGCGCAGTCTCTCCTCTCTCTTTCCCCTAAAGCCCAATAAAGCCCATATACTCCCCGGCGAATTCCCGTAACTCTCTGGTACTCCGGAAAATACCCGAATCACTCGGAACCTTTCCGATGTCCGAATATAGTCGTCCAATATATCGATCTTTACGTCTCGACCATTTCGAGACTCCTCGTCATGTCCCCGATCTCATCCGGGACTCCAAACTACCTTTGGTACATCAAAACACATAAACTCATAATACAAATTGTCACCGAACATTAAGCGTGCGGACCCTACGGGTTCGAGAACTATGTAGACATGACCGAAACACGTCTCCGGTCAATAAAAAATAGCGGAACCTGGATGCTCATATTGGCTCCTACATATTCTATGAAGATCTTTATCGGTCAAACCGGATAACAACATACGTTGTTCCCTTTGTCATCGGTATGTTACTTGCCCGAGATTCGATCGTCGGTATCTCAATACCTATTTCAATCTCGTTACCGGCAAGTCTCTTTACTCGTTCCATAATACATCATCCCGTAATGAACTCATTAGTTACAATGCTCGCAAGGATTATAGTGATAAGTATTACCGAGTGGGCCTAGAGATACCTCCTCGACGATCGGAGTGACAAATCCTAATCTCGAAATACGCCAACTCAACAAGTACCTTCGGAGACACCTGTAGAGCACCTTTATAATCACCCAGCTATGTTGTGACGTTTGGTAGCACACAAAGTGTTCCTCCGGTAAACGAGAGTTGCATAATCTCATAGTCATAGGAACATATATAAGTCATGAAGAAAGCAATAGCAACATACTAAACGATCAAGTGCTAAGCTAACGGAACAGGTCAAGTCAATCACATCATTCTCCTAATGATGTGATCCCGTTAATCAAATAAAAACTCATTTCTATGGTTAGGAAACTTAACCATCTTTGATTAACGAGCTAGTCAAGTAGAGGCATACTAGTGACACTATGTTTGTCTATGTATTCACACATGTATTATGTTTCCGGTTAATATAATCCTAGCATGAATAATAAACATTTTATCATGAAATAAGGAAATAAATAATAACTTTATTATTGCCTCTAGGGCATATTTCCTTCAGTCTCCCACTTGCACTAGAGTCAATAATCTAGTTCACATCGCCATGTGATTTAACACCAATAGTTCACATCACCATGTGATTAACACCCATAGTTCACGTCGTCATGTGACCAACACCCAAAGGGTTTACTAGAGTCAATAATCTAGTTCACATCGCTATGTGATTAACACCCAAAGAGTACTAAGGTGTGATCATGTTTTGCTTGTGAGAGAAGTTTAGTCTACGGGTCTGCCACATTCAGATCCGTATGTATTTTGCAAATTTTTATGTCAACAATGCTCTGCACGGAGCTACTCTAGCTAATTGCTCCCACTTTCAAAATGTATCCAGATTGAGACTTAGAGTCATCTGGATCAGTGTCAAAATTTGCATCGACGTAACCCTTTACGACGAACCTTTTGTCACCTCCATAATCGAGAAACATGTCCTTATTCCACTAAGGATAATTTTGACGCTGTCCAGTGATCTACTCCTAGATCACTATTGTACTCCCTTGCTAAACTCAGTGTAGGGTATACAATAGATCTGGTACACAGCATGACATACTTTACAGAAACTATGGCTGAGGCATACGGAATGACTTTCATTCTCTTTCTATCTTCTGCCATGGTCGGGCTTTGAGTCTTACTCAATTTCACACCTTGTAACACAGGTAATAACTCTTTCTTTGACTGTTCCATTTTGAACTACTTCAAAATCTTGTCAAGGTATGTACTCATTGAAAAAACTTATCAAGCGTCTTGATCTATCTCTATAGATCTTGATGCTCAATATGTAAGTAGCTTCACCGAGGTCTTTATTTGAAAAACACCTTTCAAATACTCCTTTATGCTTTCCAGAAAATTCTACATTATTTCCAATCAACAATATGTCATTCACATATATTTATCAGAAATGCTGTAGTGCTCCCACTCACTTTCTTGTAAATACATGATTCACCACAAGTCTGTATAAAACTATATGCTTTGATCAACTCATCAAAGCGTATATTCCAAGTCTGAGATGCTTGCACCAGTCCATAGATGGACCGCTGGAGCTTGCACATTTTGTTAGCACCTTTAGGATCGACAAAACCTTCTGGTTGCATCATATACAACTCTTCTTTAAGAAATCCATTAAGGAATGTAGTTTTGACATCCATTTGCCAGATTTCATAAAATGTGGCAATTTGCTAACATGATTCGGACAGACTTAAGCATCGCTACGAGTGAGAAAATCTCATCGTAGTCAACACCTTGAACTTTGTCAAAACCTTTTTCGACAAGTCTAGCTTTGTAGATAGTAACACTACTATCAGCGTCCGTCTTCCTCTTGAAGATCCATTTATTTTCTATGGCTTGCCGATCATCAGGCAAGTCAACCAAAGTCCACACTTTGTTCTCATACATGGATCCCATCTCAGATTTCATGGCCTCAAGCCATTTCATGGAATCTAGGCTCATCATCGCTTCCTCATAGTTCGTAGGTTCGTCATGGTCAATTAACATGACTTCCAGAACAGGATTACCGTACCACTCTGGTGCAGATCTCACTCTAGTTGACCTACGAGGTTCGGTAGTAACTTGATCTGAAGTTACATGATCATCATCATTAGCTTCCTCACTAATTGGTGGAGTCACATAAACGGATTTTTGTGATGAACTACTTTCCAATAAGGGAGCAGGTACAGTTACCTCATCAAGTTCTACTTTTCTCCCACTCACTTCTTTCTAGAGAAACTCCTTCTCTAGAAAGGATCCATTCTCAGCAACAAATATCTTGCCTTCGGATCTTTGATAGAAGGTGTACCCAACAGTTACTTTTGGGTATCCTATGAAGACGCACTTCTCTGACTTGGGTTTGAGCTTATCAAGATGAAACTTTTTCACATAAACATCGCAACCCCAAACTTTAAGAAACGACAACTTAGGTTTCTTGCTAAACCACAGTTCATACGGTGTCGTCTCAAAGGATTTAGATGGTGCCCTTTTTAATGTGAATGCAGCTGTCTCTAATGCATAACCCCAAAACGATAGTGGTAAATCGGTAAGAGACATCATAGATTGCAGTATATCAAATAAAGTACGGTTATGAAGCTCGGACACACCATTACGTTGTGGTGTTCCAGGTGGCATGAGTTTGTGAAACTATTCCACATTGTTTTAATTGAAGGCCAAACTCGTAACTCAAATATTCGCCTCTGCGATCAGATCGTAGAAACTTTATTTTCTTGTTACGATGATTTTCCACTTCACTTTGAAATTCTTTGAACTTTTCAAATGTTTCAGACTTATGTTTCTTCAAGTAGATATACCCATATCTGCTCAAATCATCTGTGAAGGTCGGAGAATAATGATACCTGCCGCGAGCCTCAACACTCATCGGACCTCATACATCAGTATGTATTATACTCCCTCCGTTCCTTGATATAAGTTGTATAGATTTTTGAGAAAAAATCCAAAATATAAGGTGTATTACGTTGCACCACTTGTTTGGATATTTTTTAGGGATTTGATTACATTTCCTTATATCGTGGAAGCTCCTCTATTTTCTCATGTCAATTAGTCAGGTGTAATCTCGCCCAAAACTTGTGAAATTTTCCCTCCACATGCGTTCTTTAATTTCCGTGCCAGAAACTATACACCCTATATTTAGGAAAGGAGGGAGTATCCAATAAGTCAGTTGTTTGCTCCATTGTTCTGGAGAATGGAGTCTTAGTCATCTTTGCCTATGAGGCATGGTTCGCAAGCATCAACTGATTCATAATCAAGTGATTCCAAAAGCCCATCAGCATGGATTTTCTTCATGCGCTTTACACCAATATGACCTAAACGGCAGTGCCACAAATAAGTTGCCCTATCATTATTAACTTTGCATCTTTTGGCTTCAATATTATTATTATGAATATGTGTATCACTACGATCCAGATTCAAAAAACCATTTTCATTGGGTGTATAACCATATAAGGTTTTATTCATGTAAACAGAATAACAATTATTCTCTAACTTAAATGAATAACCATATTGCAATAAACATGATCAAATCATATTCATGCTCAACGCAAACACCAAATAACACTTATTTAGGTTCAACACTAATCCCGAAAGTATAGGGAGTGTGCGATGATGATCATATCATTCTTGGAACTACTTCCAACACACATCGTTACTTCACCCTTAACTAGTCTCTGTTCATTCCGCAATTCTCGTTTCAAGTTACTACTCTTAGCAACTAAACTAGTATCAAATACCGAGGGGTTGCTATAAACACTAGTAAAGTACACATCAATAACATGTATATCTAATATACCTTTGTTCACCTTGCCATCCTTCTTATCCACCAAATGAAGGAAATATGCCCTAGAGGCAATAATAAAGTTATTATTTATTTCCTTATTTCATGATAAATGTTTATTATTCATGCTAGAATTGTATTAACCAGAAACATGATACATGTGTGAATACATAGACAAACAGAGTGTCACTAGTATGCCTCTACTTGACTAGCTCGTTGATCAAAGATGGTTATGTTTCCTAGCCATAGACATGAGTTGTCATTTGATTAACGGGATCACATCATTAGGATAATGATGTGATTGACTTGACCCATTCCGTTAGCTTAGCACTCGATCGTTTAGTATGTTGCTATTGCTTTCTTCATGACTTATACATGTTCCTATGACTATGAGATTATGCAACTCCCGTTTACCGGAGGAACACTTTGTGTGCTACCAAACATCACAACGTAATTGGGTGATTATAAAGGTGCTCTACAGGTGTCTCCAAAGGTACATGTTGGGTTGGCGTATTTCGAGATTAGGATTTGTCACTCCGATTGTCGGAGAGGTATCGCTGGGCCCTCTCGGTAATGCACATCACTTAAGCCTTGCAAGCAATGCAACTAATGAGTTAGTTGCGAGATGAAGTATTACGGAACGAGTAAAGAGACTTGGCGGTAACGAGATTGAACTAGGTATTAAGATACCGACGATCGAATCTTGGGCAAGTAACATACCGATGACAAAGGGAACAACGTATGTTGTTATGCGGTTTGACCGATAAAGATCTTCGTAGAATATGTGGGAGCCAATATGAGCATCCAGGTTCTGCTATTGGTTATTGACCGGAGACGTGTCTCGGTCATGTCTACATTGTTCTCGAACCCGTAGGGTCCGCACGCTTAAAGTTTCGATGACAGTTATATTATGAGTTTATGAGTTTTGATGTACCGAAGGAGTTCGGAGTCCCGGATGAGATCGGGAACATGACGAGGAGTCTCGAAATGTTCGAGACGTAAAGATCAATATATTCGATGACTATATTCAGACATCGGAAAGGTTCCGAGTGATTCGGGTATTTATCGGAGTACCGGAGAGTTACGGGAATTCGCCGGGGAGTATATGGGCCTTATTGGGCCATTCGGGAATAGAGGAGAGAGGCCAAAAGGAAGGAGGCGCGCGACCCCCCTCTGGTCCGAATTGGACAAGGGGTGCAGCCCCCTTTTCCTTCTTCCTCTCCTCTTTCCTTCTCTCCTACTCCAACAAGGAAAGGAGGAGTCCTACTCCCGGTGGGAGTAGGACTCCCCCCTTGGTGCGCCCTCCTTCTAGGCCGGCCGCCTCCCTCCTTGCTCCTTTATATACGGGGGCAGGGGGCACCCCATGGACACAACAGTTGATCATTGATCTCTTAGCCGTGTGCGGTGCCCCCTCCACCATAGTCCTCGATAATATTGTAGTGGTGCTTAGGCAAAGCCCTGCGACAGTAGAACATCAAGATCGTCACCACGCCGTCGTGCTGACGGAACTCTTCCCCGACATTCTGCTGGATCGGAGTCCGGAGATCGTCATCGAGCTGGACGTGTGCTAAAACTCGGAGGTGCCGTAGTTTCGGTGCTTGATCGGTCGGGCCGTGAAGACGTACGACTACATCAACCGCGTTTGTGCTAACGCTTCCGCTTTCGGTCTACGAGGGTACGTGGACAACACTCTCCCCTCTCGTTGCTATGCATCACCATGATCTTGCGTGTGAGTAGGAAATTTTTGAAATTACTACGTTCCCCGACAGTGGCATCCGAGCCTAGGTTTTATGTGTTGATGTTGTGCACGAGTAGAACACAAGTGAGTTGTGGGCGATATAAGTCATACTGCTTACCAGCATGTCATACTTTGGTTCGGCGGTATTGTTGGATGAAGCGGCCCGGACCGACATTACGCGTACGCTTACGCGAGACTGGTTCTACCGACGTGCTTTGCACACAGGTGGCTGGCGGGTGTCAGTTTCTCCAACTTTAGTTGAACCAAGTGTGGCTACGCCCGGTCCTTGCGAAGGTTAAAACAGCACCAACTTGACAAACTATCGTTGTGGTTTTGATGCGTAGGTAAGAACGGTTCTTGCTTAAGCCCGTAGCAGCCATGTAAAACTTGCAACAACAAAGTAGAGGACGTCTAACTTGTTTTTGCATGGCATGTTGTGATGTGATATGGTCAAGACATGATGCTAAATTTTATTGTATGAGATGATCATGTTTTGTAACCGAGTTATCGGCAACTGGTAGGAGCCATATGGTTGTTGCTTTATTGTATGCAATGCAATTGCGCTGTAATGCTTTACTTTATCACTAAGCGGTAGCGATAGTCGTGGAAGCATAAGATTGGCGAGACGACAACGATGCTACGATGCTGGTCAAGGTGTCACGACGGTGACGATGGTGATCATGACAGTGCTTCGGAGATGGAGATCACAAGCACAAGATGATGATGGCCATATCATATCACTTATATTGATTGCATGTGATGTTTATCTTTTATGCATCTTATCTTGCTTTGATTGACGGTAGCATTATAAGATGATCTCTCACTAAATTTCAAGATAAAAGTGTTCTCCCTGAGTATGCACCGTTGCCAAAGTTCGTCGTGCCCAGACACCACGTGATGATCGGGTGTGATAAGATCTACGTCCATCTACAACGGGTGCAAGCCAGTTTTGCACACGCAGAATACTCAGGTTAAACTTGACGAGCCTAGCATATGCAGATATGGCCTCTATTGGGGATATTACTGCTGGGCGTAAACCGGCCTATCTGGGACGGGTCAACTTCATCAGTAGTTCAAGAGTGTTAAAACCCAAGAAGACAGATGAGGGCCAAAGGCCCGTAGTCGGTTTAAGACTTGTAGTTGATAAACTGGTATTTGTATATAAACTTGTATTGTAAGTTAGGAATAAGTAGAGACCGAACTGGACACATCTATGAGCCGGTATTGGGACTCTATGAACCGACGGGCGTCACCCGTGTATATAAGGGGACGACCCGGCGGCGGTTCAAGGACAACAGACAACAACTCGAGACATAGGCGAAGCTTGTTTTCTCCCTAGTCATCGAAACCCCATCAATTCAATCACAACTAGACGTAGGCTTTTGCCTTCATCGAAGGGGCCGAACTAGTATAAACTCTCTTGCGTCCCTGTGTCCGCTTTAACCCCTTCAAGGTAACCCATCGCGATGGCTCCACGACTAAGTCCTTTCTCTAGGACATCTACCGTGACAAAACCATGACAGTTGGCGCCCACCGTGGGGCTATCGCACGATGGTTTCAGGTTCTTGGAGGGACGCTTTGAAGGACTCGAGGGCTACGCTGTAGGCCGGATGACTAAGAGTCGTCGCGGCAAGCTCTACATCGACGACGCAGGCTGGGGCCCCGAGGCCGGCTCAGTTGAGTACGGGTACCGGGTCCCCTTTGGTGGCATTCACGTTTTCATTGGCAAGATCGGTGAACCAGGCCCTGAGCCGGACATCTGCACCGACCTCGTCGAGATGGCTCAGCGTGTGCGATCCGCCCGGGTTAAACCGGCCATGAAGCACGCCTTCGTGGGAGTCATCCATGGAGTAAGTTATGAGAACGGATTGGAATCTCGCAGCGAGACCGTCGTTTGTTCCGATGACGAGTCATCGACCGGAGAAACCGAATCTCTTTATCAGATACAAGATGGCCGGATTGGGGGCTGTTCCGATGGCGACAGTATTCCGGACCCCTCTGATCTGCCCAACCGTGTTGGAATATTCATGGCCGGCACACAAGCAACGCTTCATTCTTCGACCGCCGCGGCAACAACCTCCGGTTCAGCAGCGGCGACGGCTGCCCGGGAAGGAGGCCCTGCGCGCCCGCCGGCTCAAGTTCTATCAGAGCTATTTGATGCATTGGTTGTGCTTATGGCGGAAGCTAATCCGGTGGATCAGGGCGTTCACAACGTGGAGATTGCAAAGGTGAAGGAACAGATCACCCAGGCCAAGGCGGATCTGGCAGCTGAGGACACCAGGATGGCCACAGAGCGGGCCGCTCTAGACGCACAAGCCTACAGGCTCATGTTGGACCAGAGCGCGTCGCATGAAGTCATGAGGAGGAAGCACCGATCCCGTTTACCTCGGGTTTTTGAGGCAAGAGACCTTTTCAACACCCCGGGAGCAGGAACCAGTAATCCACTGGAGGGAAACCGGGCGGAAGCTCCTGGGACCGGTGTGTCGGTTCAGCCTCGTCGGATGGACCCGCCTTGTCAAAGCGCCGTTATACCTCAGGCTGTTTTAACACCTCCGGGTCACTACTCCAACCCAATGGACAATCTCGTCGCCGCTGCTGCACGGCTGGAGGCCATTCCAATTGAAGGTGACTCGCCGCATGAAGTAGAGACGCGACGGGTCAAGGAGCTTCTGAGGACAGCTTTGGTCCAACAGGAAGCGTACTCGCACAGCCGCGACCGGATCCACTCGACCCCCCGTCCAAGCCGGAGCTATAGCAGACATATGGATGAACCGGCAGTGTCAAGTAATGAATGACGCGGAACACCCCGTGGCAACAACCAGGCGGGTGGTGCTGATAACGCTCAGGAAGTGGTGGACCGGGCCCGAGCGCGCAGGGAGGCCGAGTTAGCCGCACAGCATCAGGCTCGGCAGCTCACGCCGGTTCGTCCAACTATCTCGATCGAACCTGGTGTTACTTCTAGTTCTTTGGGGGTGCCTTGCCTTATCCCCGCTTTACGCAATGTGCGCCTGCCCAAGGATTTCAAAGGCCTGCGCAAAGTACCAAATTACATGGCGGATCAACCTCCAAAGACATGGGTAGAGAGCTATGAGATGGCCATGGAGATGCTTGATGTGGATGACGCGGCATGTGCGAAATACTTCACCATGATGCTTGAAGGAACGGCCCGTACTTGGTTAAAAAGCTTGCCGGCTAATTCTATCAGTTCATGGGCCCAATTACGAGCCCGGTTTATCAGCAATTTCAAGGATACATGTAAACAGCCTATGTCGATAGTGGACTTAGCTGCCTGCGTCCAGGAGGAAGGAGAATCAACGACTCATTGGGTGCGCCGGGTTTGACAAGTGTTGCACTCATCAGACCGCATCGACGCTGACACCGCAGTATTAACCCTAGAAGGCAACTGCCGGTTTGGGCCCCTAAAGCTGAAGTTGGGACGGATGAAGCGTCATTGCACTGACATGGGGACCCTCATGGCCGCTTTAGTGAAGTATGCTAATTCTGATAGTACCAAGGATCCCGAATCTGATGATGACAAGGCAGGGAAGGGAAAGAGGAACAGCAACTCCAAAGGTCAGCAGCATCACTGGGCAGGCAATGGTGGTGGAGGCAAGCGTAAAGCGGATGGTAACATGGAATTTGTGGCTAATACCAACACGCAGGACAATGGCCAGCAATGCAAGGGTAAACCGAAAAATCGCAATGGGGCACCCAACCCTAACCCGGACCGCCTAAACTATCTACTGAGCCAGCCCTGTCCAAGACATGGGACGAAGGAGGCGCCGGCAAACCACCTTTGGAAGGATTGCTTCATTATGCAGGAGTTCAAGAATTCTAATGCTTTCCGGTATGATCACGGCTCCGGCGGTGGCTCAGGGTCCGGGCCGGGTTACGGTGGAGGAAATTCTGATTCAGGATTTAACGGTAATCCGGGCGGACATAATAATCAAAATAGTCAGAACAACCAGGGTGGTTACAACCAACAGCAGCAACAGTCAGGTTACCAGAGCAACCCAAAGCAGTTGAGTAGTGGGCAATACCATGTCTTCACCACTAGCTTGGACAAGCGAGACCGGAAGGTTCAGAGGCGGGCGGTCAACTCTGTTGAACCGGCCATACCCCGTTATCTACGTTGGTCTGAACAGCCAATCATATGGAGCAGAGAGGATCACCCTCCCCAGGTTGATAATCCGGGTCAGTTGGCTCTGGTGGTGGCGCCTCAGGTGGGAGGTTATAAGTTCACCAAGGTGCTCATGGATGGAGGGAGCAGCATTAATATCTTCTACTATGAGACCTTCCGTCGTATGGGACTAACAGATAAAAATCTCAAACCATCTAATACGGTGTTCCACGGTGTAGTACCTGGCAGATCAGCATATCCTGTTGGTAAGATAGCTCTGGAAGTGGCCTTTGGGGATGATCATGATTCCAGGTCGGAGACATTGACGTTTGAAGTGGTGAAAATCCAAAGTCCATATCACGCCCTGTTTGGGCGACCGGCCTACGCCAAGTTTATGGCACGGCCCTGTTATGTGTATTTGCAGCTCAAGATGCCGGGTCACAAGGGGACAATAACGGTTCACGGAAGCCGCAAAATCGCTTTGGAGTGCGAGGAAGGAGATGCGGCCTATGCAGAGTCGATTTGTGCCACCGAGGAGTTGAAGTATTATAAGGACAATGTTGATCCGGCGGACATGACTCCATTAAAGAAGCCAACTACGGAGCATGATCCGGCCCTGAAGTTCAAATCGGCAGCAGAAACTAAGCTTGTTGACTTCGTACCTGGCGATTCGTCCAAGCAGTTCAGCATCAGTGCCAACTTGGATCCGAAATAGGAAAGCGCGCTCATCGAGTTCATCCGTGAGAATCGGGACATTTTTGCATGGAAGCCCTCTGACATGCCAGGTGTACCGAGGCAACTCGCTGAGCACACCCTTAATGTGGATCCTAAATACAAACCGGTGAAACAGTTCCTCCGCCGGTTTAACGAAGAAAGACGCAAGGCGATTGGAGAAGAGGTAGCCAGGCTCTTAGCAGCTGGCTTTATTGTTTAAGTTTTTCACCCTGAGTGGCTTGCCAATCCGGTGCTAGTCCTTAAGAAAAACGGCACCTGGCGCATGTGTGTGGATTACATAGATCTTAATAAGGCTTGTCCAGCAGATCCTTTTGCTCTCCCCCGTATTGATCAAATTATTGATTCTACGGCGGGTTGTGAGCGTTTAAGTTTTTTGGATGCATATTCTGGCTATCATCAGATCAAAATGGCAGTTAAGGACCAGGAGAAGACGACATTTATAACTCCCTTTAGAGCCTTCTGCTATGTGTCTATGCCCTTTGGGCTCAAGAGTGCCCAGGCAACTTATCAACGGTGTGTACAAAATTGTCTTCACAAGCAGATTGGCCGTAATGTACATGCTTACGTGGATGATATCGTGGTCAAGTCCAGGGAGAAGGAGACTCTGATTGATGATTTGAAGGAAACCTTTGATAACCTGAGGACATACAAGATGATGCTTAATCCGGACAAGTGTGTCTTTGGTGTACCGGCGGGCAAGTTATTGGGTTTTCTGGTGTCCAACAGGGGAATTGAGGCTAATCCGGAGAAGATCACAACCATCACCTCCCTGGCTAAACCAAAGTGTATCAATGATGTTCAACGCCTGGCAGGCCGGATTGCCGCGTTAAGCTGGTTTATCAGTCGTCTTGGTGAGAAGGCAATCCCTTTGTATCAGATGTTGAAAAAACGGATCAGTTTGTCTGGAGTTCCGCTGCTGATGAAACATTTGAGGACTTAAAGCGGCAATTGGCCAATCCGCCTATGCTCGCCGCTCCCATTGACAAGGAGCCGTTACTGCTATATGTTGCTGCTAATGCTCGGGCGGTCAGCGTGGCTATTGTGGTGGAGCGAAAGGAGGCAGGTAAGGAGCATCCGGTTCAACGTCCGGTCTATTATATCAGCGAGGTACTCATCGAGTCCAAGCAAAGGTATCCGCATTGGCAGAAGCTGGTGTATGGAGTTTTTATGGCAAGCCGGAAGCTTAAACAATACTTCCAAGGGCACCCAATTACGGTGGTCAGTTCTGCTCTTTGGGGGATATCATCCAGAACCGGGAAGCAACTGGCCGGATTGCCAAGTGGGCTATAGAGCTTGGGCCGCACGGTTTGAAGTATGTGCCTCGGATGGCGGTTAAGTCTCAAGCACTTGTTGATTTCATCAATGATTGGACGGAAATGCAAGCACCTGAAGAAAAGCCGGATCACACATATTGGACCATCCATTTTGACGGATCCAGGCAATTGGAAGGCTCGGGGGCTGGAGTCGTACTAACTTCCCCACGAGGTGATAAGTTTTGTTATGTTCTCCGCTTAATGTTCCCTTGTACTAACAATGCAGCTGAGTATGAAGCCTTGCTCCATGGTCTTCGGATGGCTAAGGAGATGAATCTAAGTCGAGTTAAGTGCTTCGGTGACTCGGACCTTGTGGCTCAGCAAGTGTCTGGCACTTGGGACTCCAAGGACCCACTCATGGCAGCATATCGTCGTGAGGTGGATATTGTTGCAGGTCATTTTAAAGGCTATCAGGTGGACCACGTGGACCGGCGGAAAAATGAAGCGGCGGACGCCTTAAGCCGGCTGGGCTCTCAGCGCAAACCGGTCCCGCCCAATGTTTTTCTGGATGTGCTGCACAACCCGTCGGTCAAGATCCCTGGTGAAGCGGATTTGGCTATTCCTGATCCGAAGGCTCAATTGGTGGCAGCTCTTCATGTTATTCCGGATTGGACGCTTCCTTACCTGGCGTACAAGAACCGGGGCGAGTTACCAGAGGATGAGACTCTGGCCCGACAGATAATCCGGCGATCCAAGTCCATGACTATTATCAATGGCGAGTTGCATCATTGTAGTGTGTCAGGAGCATTTCAACGCTGTGTGTCTCCTGAAGAAGGCCGTGAAATTTTGCGTGAGATCCACGAAGGAGATTGTGGTCACCATGCCGTTTCAAAATCTCTGGTGGCTAAAGCTTTTCGCCATGGCTTCTATTGGTTAACTGCTCATGCTGATGTAGAGGATCTGGTCAGATGATGTGATGGTTGCCAAAGGTTTTCAAGACGTGCTCATGTACCGGCTCAAGAATTGAGAATGATTCCAATTACTTGGCCGTTTGCGACTTGGGGGCTGGATATGGTTGGGCCTTTCAAAAGGTCCAAAGATAGGAAGACCCACCTCCTGGTGGCGGTTGACAAGTTTACAAAGTGGGTGGAGGCAGAACCTGTTAGCAAGTGTGATGCAGCCACGGCGGTTCAGTTCATCAAAAAAGTGATTTTCCGGTTTGGCTTTCCACACAGTATCATCACAGATAATGGTACCAATTTGTCCAAAGGTGCCATGAAGGAGTTCTGCGAATGGGAGCACATCCGGCTCGACATTTCATCAGTGGCACACCCACAGTCCAATGGTCAAGCAGAAAGGGCTAATCAAGAGATCTTGAGAGGCATCAAGCCCCGGCTCATGGTTCCTTTGCAGAGAACGTCGGATTGTTGGGTAGAAGAATTACCATCTGTGTTATGGAGCATCAATACAACACCCAACAGATCAACAGGATACACACCGTTCTTCATGGTTTATGGAGTAGAGGCGGTTCTCCCCAGTGATATCCGTCATGATTCACCTCGTGTGACGGCTTATATTGAAGCGGACAACGAGACAGCACGGCAAGATGCTTTGGACCAGTTGGATGAAGAGCGTGACATAGCAGCCGCCCGATCGGCGATTTACCAACAGGATCTTCGTCGTTATCACAGTCGCCGAGTCAGAACCAGAACCTTTCAGGAAGGAGATTTGGTGCTTCGGCTCATCCAAGATCAGACTGATATGCATAAGCTATCCCCACCTTGGGAGGGGCCTTTCATGGTCAGCAAGAATCTGCACAACGGGTCATACTATCTGATCGATATTCGAGAGCATAAGGACTCACGTACATCAGAGGAGGAGACCAACAGGCCGTGGAACATAGCTCATCTTCGGCCTTACTATACCTGAGCCATTGGCTCTACTTATGTACATATTACGACAATGTATATATTATGATTAAATATAATAAACCGGAACCTCAGCTAAAGCGGGGCATCTGTTCTTTTACATCATGTGTGGTTACACGGAGTTGCTCTAAAGCGGCCTCCGGTTTACCCCTTGAGTTCGCTTTTTAAAAGCATCATGTTATATCACTTGGGGGTTTGGTCGTGTCCGAACCAATACAATACCTCTTGATAGGCGTGAGCCACCAGATCACTTGGGGACTTGGTCACGTCTGAACCAGTCATGCCTCTTGATCGGCCTAAGGCCATAGATTCACTTGGGGGCTTGGTCGAACCCGAACCATTGCCATGCCACTTGATCGGCATAAATGCCACGGTTTCATTTGGGGACCTAGCTGACTAGAACCATAGTTACACCTAACGGGAGCTTGGTCGTGTTCGGCCATGGTAACGCCATCTGATCAACTCAAATAAACCTTTTTTGCAAACGATTTTGTCATTGCATTTGCTTCACACTTTTCTTTGAAAGGTATTTCTTTCTTTTTATTGCGTTTTTTAAACCAACAAAGTTTTCAACCGGTTCACACTGTCAATTGACGGAACACGGTTCATTTCAATCCGGAGACTATTTACCCGGTTTGATCTTTTTTGTTAACATCCTCTTATGGAGTAACACGGTGTTTATTATAACCCGGCACGGTTTACATGGTAAACCGGCGTCATATATATATGGGAGCTGATATCTCCTCCAACAGTGTGGGTTTATAAAACTCCGCTTCAAGATTGGCCAAGCCAACTTCACGCTCAACGAAGGCAGGTATTATGTATCTCAAAAATTTGGTCATATACTTAAAAAATTTCGGATGTTTTGATTTCATGTATGCAGACATCATATTCCACCTGACGGTACAACCGCGGTGGCACTTTAAGATTTTTTATGTTGCAGAAAATACTTTGGATAGTTCATCACCCAAAGGAAGCACAAATTGCAGTGGTTATGCGCGAAGTCATATTAAGATCAAGAGTATCAGCTAGCCTATTACAAGGCAACACGGTGCCCAAAATAAGATCATTGTTTTTCAAAGGAGAAACAGTTTAAACCGGCTTCCGGTTCAAGCTTGGTCACCAGCCTGGCCTGATGGTTGTGGGTCATCCCGCGCCGCTTCAGCTCCAGTTTCTCTACCCAGCGGCTGGAAATCAACAGTTGTCCAGTCGATTCCCATTAATGCTCGAAAGACAGCTTCATCATGGATCAGCAACGACGGTTCAATATCGGGAGCATAAGTATGCTTACGGATTGGAGGGATAAGATTTTTCGCTTCATGAATTGGTGCAACTACTCGCTTGTTTTGATTGTCATAATGGGCTTGATAGTGAGACAAGTCTGCTTCTTCAACCAATTGACAAGCTAGCGGACGCACCTCCCGGTTTATTGCTCGCAGATCCGCTTCACCAAACTCTGACCCGTCTTCCTTCAGGCTGGGATAGCCCTGAGCCACTTCAATAGGATCAAAATCTGGCACCCAAGCTTTTGCTCGGATTAAGGCATTGATCGCATCGGTTCGAGCAGCAGATTTCTTCAGTTCTTCAACCCGGGCAGGAAGCACCGACAGTTTCATCAGAGTGTCTTGAATCAAAGTGGGCGCCGGTTTGTTGTGGGATGCAATACAGATAATACGGTGTGCACCAGTGTACAGTTGTTCGATCAACGTATAGGCGGCTTTCAATTTCTTCCGCACATCTGACCCCAAGTGACCAATGCGTGTCCCTGAAATATCATAAAGGGTTAACAAACCGGCAGCTCTGTAAGAAGGCAGAATCAATTCAGAAGTCAAACTGGCTTACCAAAGATAGCAGTGGTCATGGCATGCACGTGCCGCTTTGTGCTGTTCAGTTCATCCGCCACCGGTTTTAGGGCAGCCTCGGCATCCTCTGCTTGTTTGATTAAAGCAGATTTTTCAGTGGCCCAATCCGCCTGCTCTTTCTTGAAACCCTCCTTAAGCTGTTCCATGGCGCTTAAAGCGTTGGTTAATTCCTCTTTTGCTTTGGAGGCTTTAGCTTGTTGGGATTTCACATTTTCTTGGAGATCGGTGACTTGGCTTTCTTTCGTCTTCAGCTCAGCCTGCATGCAGACAGTTATATGATTCAGCAAAACAGTACAAGGATTGAAGTACCAACCACATAACAAGTTATGCACTTGGCACTTGGGGGCTAATGCATATTCGATCTTCATCTTTCACTTGCTTACAAAGTCTGAAGATCAATACAAGTATTCAACTTGGCACTTGGGGGCTAATGGCTATTTGCTCGTATATATTCTGATGCGGCAATCTCAATTACTTAAAGTACCGGTTTAACTACGCTAAGTTGAACCGGCCCTTGGGGGCTACATTAGCGAATTTCAAAGCATTAAGATTTATATTAGTAAGTCCCGGTTTGAAAGAAGATTACAAACTGGCCCTTGGGGGCTAGGAGAGTCAACAAGAATTGAAATATACAAGCAGGAAAGAGCATATAGAAGTTACCTCATATTTATCTTTCATCATATTAACCAGACCGGCTTCATAGTCACGACTGGTATACAGCCGGTTCAGGTAGCCGGAATGGATATCTTGGGCGTTCAGAGCAGCGTAAGTCGCCAGATCAGCATTCCACTTGCCTTTGCCAAAGGCAGCAAATTCTTCCTTGGCAGAATGTTTGGACAAAGCGACAGGATTGCTTGGCTCTATATGGCCAATGCCAGTAATGACAACCTCATCATCCTTGGTATCGCCGGTTTGCACTGGGGCTGTTGGCTGGTCAGTAGGCTTTGCTGGATCGGTGGATTTCTCAATCCGGATGGAGCTTGTGGGCTGATTGATAGGACTTGAGGTATCAATAAGTCTCTCTTCAGCAATAAGATCGTCGTCTTGCTGCGGTGGATCATTGGGTATATCCTCAGGAATAGCCGCTTCAAGATCTGGTGTCTTGCCCGGTTCAAGGACGGCATCTTCTTCGGCCGCTTTGTCCAGGCGAGCTTTCTTGCTTGGCCTAGCTTTGGCCCTGAAAGGAATAACAAAATCAAATACATCATATGTTCCAAGGCGATGTGCTGCAAATATTATGATAAATATAGCTTACCAAGCACCATTTTGAGCGGTGGCAGCTGAGTAGCCGATGACTCGCCAGAGGATGAGTGGGAAGTAACTTGGTAATCGGAGTCAGATGGATTAAGAGGTTGACGAAAGCAGCCCGCTTTAGGACAATCACTGACAAGCAAATTAGAGACCTCTGAACAGCATTTCCGAACCAGACTGTTCGGTACACCGGCGGAGGTAACTACCTGGCCGCTGTGCCGGGTTGTGCGACGAGCTTCGTGCTGTTGGGTCTTCATAAGAAATTTGGGATCCAAATAAGCAAGAGGATGAGAAAATTTAACTTTCCGGTTTGCCTGACGGATTTTTAGTGAAGGCAAAGGTTCTGAATCGGAAGAGAGAATAATTACCTCTGCAGCATCAGCGTGGCTGGCTTCGGCATCACCCTGACAAATATCATCATCAATAAGACGCATGAAAAATAAGCCAAGTGAGTCAAGCCCTACCTCAAGGTCCGGATTATCCACATCATCATCAGGGGCCGGATTAGAGGATGCAGTGGTTCTTTTCCTGTGGGCAGTCTTCTTCACAGCTTTAGTCTTTTGCCGGGTTGCTCTTTCCGGTTTGTCTAGTTTTTCTGGTTTCTCCTGCGACAGTTTCTTGCTCCAAAACGGATCATTGCCCTGATTACACAGACACTGATATTAAACAATGACCAGATATATCAATAACAAATTCAGCAAAAAGAGAAATCAAAGTCTTACAGCTGGCGGTTTGTTGGTGGCATAGAAGGGAAGCAGGCCGTTTTTAGCACAGATGTGTTCCGGTTCATTCAGCATCTTATTCACAGCCTCTGTGATCTCTTCATCGGTAAGCTGGATGTTGGAATGTCGCAGTGGGTCATCAACACTGCCAGTATACTCGCACATCAAACCGGAGTGCTGACTAAGGGGCAGTATGCTCCATGATATCCAACAACGAGCGAGATCAACCCCTGTTAAGCCGTTGGCCATAAAGGCTCTGAGCTTCGACAGTTGAGGAGCATATTTGCTTCTCTCCTGGGCAGTCAACCTTTGCGGAAAGGGGTGTGTACTGCTGAGCCGTTCCGGACGAAAGCCAGGCAAGGGATTTTCACCAGCAGGGGAGGTGTCTTTGCAATAGAACCATGTCTGATTCCACTCTTTGGGGTGGCTGTGCAGTTTGGCGTGAGGGTATGTGACCTCTTTCCTTTTCTGAATCGCCACGCCACCCAACTCCGTATTGGAGCCGTTAGTAAACTCAGTATGACGGTTTAGATGGAAAAGGTCTCTGAACAATTCCACTGTGGGCTCCTCTTGAAAGAACGCCTCACAGAGCACTTGGAAGTGACACATATTGGTAACAGAGTTGGGGCCAGTGTCTTGTGGATGCAGTTGGAAATCGGCTAAAACATCCCGGTAAAATTTAGAACCGGGCGGCTTAAAGCCCTGGGCTAAGTGATCTATGAAAACAACAACCTCTCCTTCTTGAGATGTGGGAGGGCATTCTTTGCCAGGAGCCCTCCAATGGATGGTATCTTTGCTGCCTAAAGCGCCGATCAGGACTCAATCATCCAGTTGAGCCTCTGTGACGCGAGAAGGAACCCAATTGCACTCATATACTTGCTTGGCCATGATGAAATCTACAAGGTAGAAGATCCCGGTTCAAAAATGCATTGATTAAGGTACATTGGTATGTGCAATGTTAAACCGGAGACAGATCTATCTAAACCGGAGTTTTATGAAGCAACAACATCTGGCGGTTCAACAAGGGGACTAATGGTATATACGGGTTTGGCAATTTTTTCTACAAGGTTAAACCGCCTGATCTAAGCATTGAAATAGCTGAGATTGCGGATGGATAAGTATGCAGAAACAGATTTCACAAGATTTCTCTACAGCGTTGGATCTGAAGCAAGTTCAGAAAATAAGAAAAATATTCAAAAGCTCAAAGCAGAACAGTATTGAATCAATGGGCAGAAATATATGTGAGATCTATGGTTTTGGGCATGAAACTAAAGGCGGATACTAAAAGCCACCGCTACATAGAGCAGGGGTTCACAGATGCATCCAGGAGCTAGTATATGAACACGAACAGGTGATGAACACTGCAAGAACACGAAACCCTAGAACAGATCTATGTTGAGAAGAGCAGAAGGCTTACCAGAGTTGAGGAAGACGCGGAAGGTTGCCGCGGAGCTCTGATGCATTCAGGTTGATGCAGCGGCCAAGGTTGGTGCAGAAGTTGATGGCAGCGACGGAGCTCCGAGGCTGGCGACGCAAGGAAGACGAAGAAGAAAGGCACAAAGGGGAGAAAAGAAATGACCCTTCGGTCCTATTTATAAGGCAAAAGGACATGTGTCAGGCGCGACAATCAAGGGGCCACGAAACGGAGTTGTCGCCTCGATTTCCGCAGATCTATTAAACAAGGAAGCATAATGGATAGCTTCGTTATGACAGGTGACGTCACTCCGGTTTACAGCAATCAGAGAAGATGACATCATGGCGGTTTACCAATTTATGAGAAGATGTTGAACATGAAGTTTTTGTTAAAGGATTGACATGAACCCGTTCAAATCAATCCGGGGCCTAATGTTGGGGATATTACTGCTGGGCGTAAACCGGCCTATCTGGGCTGGGTCAACTTCATTAGTAGTTCAAGAGTGTTAAAGCCCAAGAAGACAGATGAGGGCCAAAGGCCCGTAGTCGGTTTAAGACTTGTAGTTGATAAACCGGTATTTGTATATAAACTTGTATTGTAAGTTAGGAATAAGTAGAGACCGAACCGGACACATCTATGAGCCGGTATTGGGACTCTGTGAACCGACGGGCGTCACCCGTGTATATAAGGGGACGACCCGGTGGCGATTCAAGGACAACAGACAACAACTCGAGACATAGGCGAAGCTTGTTTGCTCCCTAGTCATCGAAACCCCATCAATTCCATCACAACTAGACGTAGGCTTTTACCTTCATCGAAGGGGCCGAACTAGTATAAACTCTCTTGCGTCCCTGTTTCCGCTTTAACCCCTTCAAGCTAACCCGTCGTGATGGCTCCATGACTAAGTCCTTTCTCTAGGACATCTGCCGTGACAAAACCACGACAGCCTCAGAACACTGAGACCGAAAGGTCGAGCGTGAATCATATAGTAGATATGATCAACATATTGATGTTCACCATTGAAAGCTACTCCATTTCACGTGATGATCGGTTATGGTTTAGTTGATTTGGATCACGTGATCACTTAGAAGATTAGAGGGATGTTTTTCTAAGTGGGAGTTCTTAAGTAATATGATTAATTGAACTTAAATTTATCATGAACTTAGTCCTGGTAGTATTAGCACATCTATGTTGTAGATCAATAGCTCGTGATGTTGCTCCCCATTTAATTTTTATATGTTCCTAGAGAAAACTAAGTTGAAAAATGTTAGTAGCAATGATGCGGATTGGATCTATGATCTGAGGATTATCCTCATTCCTGCACAGAAGAATTATGTCCTTAATGCACCGCTAGGTGACAGACCTATTGCAGGAGCAGATGCAGACGTTCTGAACGTTTGGCTAGCTCAATACGACGACTACTTGATAGTTTAGTGCACCATGCTTAACGGCTTAGAATCGGGACTTCAAAGACGTTTTGAACGTCATGGAACATATGAGATGTTCCAGGAGTTGAAGTTAATATTTCAAGCAAATACCCGAATTGAGAGATATGAAGTCTCCAACAAAAGTTCTATAGCTAAAAGATGGAGGAGAATAGCTCAAGCAGTGAGCATGTGCTCAGATTGTCTGGGTACTACAATGGCTTGAATCAAGTGGGAGTTAATTTTCCTGATAAAATAGTGATTGATAGAATTCTCTAGTCACCATCACCAAGTTAGTAGAACTTCGTGATGAACTATAGTATGCAAGGGATGAAGAAAACGATTCCCGAGCTTTTCATGATGATGAAATCGACGAAGGTAGAAATCAAGAAAAGCATCAAGTGTTGATGGTTGACAAGACCACTAGTTTCAAGAAAAGGGCAAAGGGAAGAAGGGGAACTTCAAGAAGAACGGCAAGCAAGTTGCTACTCAATTGAAGAAGCCCAAGTCTGTACCTAAGCCTGAGACTAAGTGCTTCTACTGCAAAGGGACTGGTCACTGCAAGCGGAACTGCCCCAAGTATTTAGCGAATAAGAAGGATGACAAAGTGAACAATGCTATATTTGATATACATGTAATTGATGTGTACTTTACTAGTGTTTATAGCAACCCCTCGGTATTTGATATTGGTTCAGTTGCTAAGAGTAGTAACTCGAAATGGGAGTTGCAGAATGAACAGAGACTAGTTAAGGGTGAAGTGACGATGTGTGATGCAAGTGGTTCCAAGATTGATATGATCATCATCGCACACTCTCTATACTTTCGGGATTAGTGTTAAACCTAAATAAATGTTATTTGGTGTTTGCGTTGAGCATGAATATGATTTGATCATGTTTATTGCAAAACGGTTATTCATTTAAGTTAGAGAATAATTGTTGTTCTGTTTACATGAATAAAACCTTCTATGGTCATACACCCAATGAAAATGGTTTGTTGGATCTCGATCGTAGTGATACACATATTCATAATATTGAAGCCAAAAGATGCAAAGTTAATAATGATAGTGCAACTTATTTGTGGCACTGCCTTTTAGGTCATATTGGTGTAAATCGCATGAAGAAACTCCATGCTGATGGGATTTTGGAATCACTTGATTATGAATCACTTGATGCTTGCGAACCATGCCTTATGGGCAAGATGACTAAAACTCCGTTCTATGGAACAATGGAGCAAGCAACTGGCTTATTAGAAATAATACATACTGATGTATGCGTTCCGATGAGTGTTAAGGCTCGCGGCGGGTATCGTTATTTTCTGACCTTCACAGATGATTTGAGCAGATATGGGTATATCTACTTGATGAAACATAAATCTGAAACATTTGAACAGTTCAAAGAATTTCAGAGTGAAGTGGAAAATCATCGTGACAAGAAAATAAGGTTTCTATGATCTGATCGCGGAGACGAATATTTGAGTTACGACTTTGGTCTTTAATTAAAAAAATGTGGAATAGTTTCACAAAATCATGCCACCTGGAACACCACAACATAATGGTGTGTCCGAACGTCATAACCGTACTATTATTGGATATAGTGCAATCTATGATGTTTCTTACTGATTAATCACTATAGTTTTGGGGTTATGCATTAGAGACAGCTGCATTCACGTTAAAAAGGGCACCATCTAAATCCGTTGAGGCGACACTGTATGAACTGTGGTTCGGCAAGAAACCAAAGTTGTCGTTTCTTAAAGTTTGAGGTTGCAATGCTTATGTGCAAAAGTTTCAACCTGATAAGCTCAAACCCAAATCAGAGAAGTGCGTCTTCATAGGATACCCAAAAGAAAATGTTGGGTACACCTTCTATCACAGATCCAAAGGCAAGTTATTCATTGCTGAGAATGGATCCTTTCTAGAGAAGGAGTTTCTCTCGAAAGAAGTGAGTGGGAGGAAAGTAGAACTTGATAAGGTAACTATACCTGCTCCCTTATTGGAAAGTAGTTCATCACAGAAATCTGTTTCTGTGACTCCTACACCAATTAGTGAGGAAGCTAATGATGATGATCATGTAACTTCAGATCAAGTTACTACTGAACCTCGTAGGTAAACCAGAGTGAGATCCGCACCAGAGTGGTACGGTAATCATGTTCTGGAGGTCATGTTACTTGACCATGATGAACCTATGAACTATGAGGAAGCGATGGTGAGCCCAGATTCCGCAAAATGGCTTGAGGCCATGAAATCTGAGATGAGATCCATGTATGAGAACAAAGTATGGACTTTGATTGACTTACCCAATGATTGGCAAGAAATTGAGAATAAATGGATCTTCAAGAAAAAGACTGACGCTGACGGTAATGTTACTGTCTACAAAGCTCGACTTGTTGCAAAAGGTTTTCGACAAGTTCAAGGGATTGACTACGATGAGACCTTCTCACCCGTAGCGATGCTTAAGTCTGTCCGAATCATGTTAGCAATTGTCGCATTTTATGATAATGAAATTTGGCAAATGGATGTTAAAACTGCATTCCTGAATGGATTTCTCGAAGAAGAGTTGTATATGATGCAGCCAGAAGGTTTTATCGATCCAAAGGGAACTAAAAAAGTGTGCAAGCTCCAACGATCCATTTATGGACGGGTGCAAGCCTCTCGGAGTTGGAATAAACGCTTTGATAGTGTGATCAAAGCATTTTGTTTTGTACAGACTTTTGGAGAAGCCTGTATTTACAAGAAAGTGAGTGGGAGCTCTGTAGCATTTCTGATATTATATGTAGATGACATATTATTGATTGGAAATGATATAGAATTTCTAGATAGCATAAAGGGATATTTGAATAAGAGTTTTTCAAAGAAATACGTAGGTGAAGCTGCTTACATATTGAGCATCAAGATCTATAGAGATAGATCAAGACGCTTGATAAGTTTTCAATGAGTACATACCTTGACAAGATTTTGAAGTAGTTCAAAATGGAACAGTCAAAGAAGGAGTTCTTGCCTGTGTTACAAGGTGTGAAGTTGAGTAAGACTCAAAACCCGACCACGACAGAAGATAGAGAGAGAATGAAAGTCATTCCCTATGCCTCAGCCATAGGTTCTATAAAGTATGCCATGCTGTGTACCAGACCTATTGCATACCCTGCCCTGAGTTTGGCAAGACAGTACAATAGTGATCTAGGAGTAGATCACTGGACATTGGTCAAAATTATCCTTAGTGGAATAAGGATATGTTTCTCGATTGTGGAGGTGACAAAAGGTTCGTCGTAAAGGGTTACGTCAATGCAAGTTTTGACACTGATCCAAATGACTCAAAGTCTCAATCTGGATACATATTGAAAGTGGGAGCAATTAGCTAGAGTAGCTCCGTGCAGAGCATTGTAGACATAGATATATGCAAAATACTTACGGATCTGAATGTGACAGACCCGCTGACTAAAATTATCTCACAAGTAAAACATGATCACACCTTAGTACTCTTTGGGTGTTAATCACATAGCGATGTGAACTAGATTACTGAATCTAGTAAACCCTTTGGGTGTTGGTTACATGTCGATGTGAACTATGGGTGTTAACCACATAAAGATGTGAACTATTGATGTTAAATCACATGGCGATGTGAACTAGATTATTGACTCTAGTGCAAGTGGGAGACTGAAGGAAATATGCCCTAGAGGCAATAATAAAGTTATTATTTATTTCCTTATTTCATGATAAATGTTTATTATTCATGCTAGAATTGTATTAACCAGAAACATGATACATGTGTGAATACATAGACAAACAGAGTGTCACTAGTATGCCTCTACTTGACTAGCTCGTTGATCAAAGATGGTTATGTTTCCTAGCCATAGACATGAGTTGTCATTTGATTAACGGGATCACATCATTAGAAGAATGATGTGATTGACTTGACCCATTCCGTTAGCTTAGCACTCGATCGTTTAGTATGTTGCTATTGCTTTCTTCATGACTTATACATGTTCCTATGACTATGAGATTATGCAACTCCCGTTTACCGGAGGAACACTTTGTGTGCTACCAAACGTCACAAAGTAACTGGGTGATTATAAAGGTGCTCTACAGGTGTCTCCAAAGGTACATGTTGGGTTGGCGTATTTCAAGATTACGATTTGTCACTCCGATTGTCGGAGAGGTATCTCTGGGCCCTCTCGGTAATGCACATCACTTAAGCCTTGCAAGCAATGCAACTAATGAGTTAGTTGCGAGATGATGTATTACGGAACGAGTAAAGAGACTTGGCGGTAACGAGATTGAACTAGGTATTAAGATACCGACGATTGAATCTTGGGCAAGTAACATACCGATGACAAATGGAACAACGTATGTTGTTATACGGTTTGACCGATAAAGATCTTCATAGAATATGTGGGAGCCAATATGAGCATCTAGGTTCCGCTATTGGTTATTGACCGGAGACGTGCCTCGGTCATGTCTACATTGTTCTCGAACCCTTAGGGTCCGCACGCTTAAAGTTTCGATGACGGTTATTGTAACATCCCAAATTTTCAATTTGGAATGTTATACACTAGATCATATGCATATCATATTTTTCTTGCATTTTGGTTGATCCTAGAAATTTCACGCAACTCAAGGACCCTCGGAGAGAGTTGGAGATTTCGTTATTTTCATATTTGAGAGTTTTCTCGAATTTTGAAAATAGGATCATTTGATTTATTTATTTTATCTTCAATAATTTTTCCGGTGTCAAAATATATGAGAGAGGGAATAATATGACTTTCCCAAATTTAGGAAAAATGAAGATATAATAAATAGATCAATTTTTGTTTTCCGGTGTTTATTTGCATTTTATTTGGATAGGGAAAAATGCGCATTTTCAAAAAAATTGCATTTTAGGTCCGGACAAAAGTTCATTTTGTTCGGCTCATTTTTAGGAGCCGAGGAAAATTTACTTTATTAGTTTTGGAGTCCGGTAGATTTTGTTTTCCTGTGTTTTTCCGAGCGCGGAACCGTTTAAAAAAAATCAAAGTCCAGCGCCTTGGGCCAATGGCCCAGCCGGCCAAGGCCATCGCTAGCCGCGCGCCAGGCGCAGGCGCAGGAGGCCGCCGCCGCCTCTTGTTTCTACCGAATCCTAGTAGGACTTTTGTCCTACTTCCGTATATTCCTTTTCTATTTCTAGATCTTTTCCTTTCCTTTTTTCTATTCCTATTCCTAGTCTAATTCTTGTCCCCTACCCCAAGTAAACTCCCCCCCTCCCCAATATAAATACCCAAGCACCCCCCCCCTCTAAATCATCAAACCCAAAGCCTAGAGCTCCACCACACCCCGCGCCGCGCCACCCCTCACCCGCGCCCTGCGTCACCGCACCGCCGCCGCCACACCCGCGCCGCCGCCGCACCTTGCCGCGCCGCCGCCGCCCTGCATCACCGCCGCCGCCGCACCTTGCCGCGCCGCCGCCACCCTGCGTCACCGCCTCCGCCACCCTGCGTCACCGCCGCCGCCGCCCAACGCCGCCATCGCCGTCGTTCGCCGAAGGTACCGCGCCGCGTCTCTTCTTTCCCTCGGTTCGGTTTTTCTTATAAACCGTTCCGATTCTTTTCTTCTCTACCGATTCGTTTTTCTTTCCGTTTTCTTTTCGGTTTCTTTTCCGAAAACCCTAGATCGGTTTTCATTCTTCTTTCGGACCGTTCATCTCAACGAACGTGATCACCGATTATTCCCGGTTAACGACGCCCGTTCGTTTAACCGTTCTTCTTTTTCTTCTCGTCGGATTTATTCCGCGAGCGCGATCTCAGATCCGATCTTCGTTCTAGTTTACCTTCTCGCCCGTTTATCGGAATCAGGTGATTCAAGCGCCTGGAGTTTCGCCTCGAAACCGCCGTTCCGTCTAATCAACTTGAACAAGTTTTTGCTACAGTAAAATTTGACCTAGTTTCAACTTGCTAGAACCGAGTTGTTTTCTGCCGCCGTTTGTTTTCCGTTTCTTTGTTCGGTTCGTTCTTTCTTTGTAACCGGAGTTCTTAAGTTGAAATTTCTGGTTCGTTCTCTCGTTCGAGTTTTACCTGTGCATTAGATGAGTACTTATTGTATGCTTGTTGTTTGTCTGCGATAGATTACCCGGATTGCGCCGCTTGTTACTTCGAAGCCCTAGGACTCGCGGATCATCAGCAAGGCAAGTAACACTTTGATCATACCTTTTCTACAACCCATGTTTTATTGCATTAGATCAATCCTCACACATTGCATGATTAGGATCTAATTAAATTGTGGGATGGGAATTAGATGAGGTAGTACCTATTACCTGTATTATTATGAAACCTTTGGGAGTTACTTCTACGTTTGCTTATTATGCCATGCTATGCTAGTAGACGTGGATTGGGTGAGTGATATCCATGACAGATGTGAGATTGATAATTTTAATGGTTTATCTAAGGTGGCAACCTAACACACATCTGGGTGGATTGAGGCACCTGATGTCTATCGGGACTTGCCTGTTTTTTTTTGGACCGCCCCCCAGGCTCAAAGGGATCATAAGATCTTTCATGCTAGAAACTTCCGTGTGCAGCCACAAGCCATTATGGGCTCTGGCATAGTTGACTAAGTCGTGCGAACTCTTACGGGGTGGACTAGCAGATGTAGGGGATGTAGGTGTACCGGTCTACCCCACAAGTAAGGTGCTAGTGCTTCTGAAAGACTATGTCTCGGTCATCCGTTTCTCAAACACCCTGTAGTGCGAGAAACCAAACGGAGGCGATCGAGTCTTGTGGGGAAAAGTGTGCAAACCTCTGCAGAGTGTACAAACTAATCATGATTAGCCGTGTCCCCGGTTATGGACAACTTGAGTATCTAGTACTTGAATATCATGTGAATCTCAACATGTTACTTCTAATTAATATTGTTGGGTTTTAATTGTACTTTTAATTGGGATTGAGAATGCTGTCAACCATTCTCAATGTTTCACAACCACCATGATAGTTAAATAAATTTATTCCTTTGCAGTAGGGAAAAACTGGCTTTACGCAAAACTGTAACCATAGAGCTTTCCACCAGCCATATATGCATACAGTATAGCTGTTTCATTCCATTACTCTCTATGTGTTACTTTGCCAGCATATTCCATGTGCTGGCCCGTTTTCGGGCTGCAACTTCTCATGTTGCAGACTTTTCAGACGACGATTGAGGTGTTTTAGGTCGTGGTTCTATACTCAGTGATGCCGCTGGAGTTGATGGACCCATTTATCTTCCGAGTCTTCCGCTGTTATCGATATTAGATGGCCTTCAGCCATATTTATTGTAATAAGTTCTTTTTGAGCCATCGATGTAATAAGTGTGTGATTGCAACTCTGCTATAAAACCTCGATGTACTGTGTGGTGTCAGCATTACTGATCCAGGGATGACACCGTAGCACAGTAGACGTGATCCATTCGGGTCAGGTCGCTACAGAGATGGTATCAGAGCACACGCTGACTGTAGGACACGACCACTAAGTTAAAGCCACAGATCACCCTTCTCTTCTCATTTTCTAACTCCTCATCTTTTCTACTCTATTAGGATGACGCACGCGAAGATTAAGTACGCTCAACCGGATGAAGGCACACCATTTGGATTTCACCTGAAGGAAGTCACCAAGTACCTGAACATTGGATTACCAAGCTTCACGGGAACCTTTAACGCCACTCTGCCTGAAGAGGAGCGCTGGAAGATTCAAGCTCACGTTCCGGGAAGAACATTCGCGCCAATCACGAAGCCCATAGATAGTGTTTTCAATGCACCAACCTGGAGTCTAGGAAGGAGCATGGCAGCTCATATCAGATAGGACGCATTGGAGAAGTTTATCAAGAAGACCTCAAGGACACTATCTACCAGATTTGCGGACGCCGTGATGAACAATGGGAGTTAGTCAGCACCAAGAAGGATAGATCCATTGCATCTTTCATCCAGGAGTTAAACCAGCACATTCGACGCCACGAGAACCAGATGTGCAATGACATGATAGAGTTGAAGAATGCGAAGGCAAGGATCATCGAGCTAGAAGGAGAACTGAAGTCTACACGCAAGGACTACATGGACGAGATCGTAGCTCTAGCAAGGCACAATTGCGATCTTAAGCAGGAGATTGAAGAACTCAAGAGCAAGTTAGCATCCCAGGAGGACGACGAGTACGTCGCATGTCCAGACAACTACATCCTCATCGACGACACCGATTCGGATCCAAGTGAACCCGACTTCAAAGACGAAGCTGGAGCAGATATCATGGAGTCTTCCACCGGTTCAAATTTCTAGATGACCACCAGATAGTAGTAGTATTCCCCCATGTAAACATTATAGTCGAGCACTTTTGCGATAGTTAGACCGTTTGTAAGCCCTTGTTTGATTGATTGAAGTGATTTCGTGTGCATTTGCTCATGTGCATATGGGTAGTGTTTTCCCTTTAGACCTCATTCTACTCTCAATTCTCGTCTTTTCTAAACCCTCAGATGCCTGTGAGACGTGACAATGGATTTCCACCGGAGCTCACTCAGTTGATCCAGCAACAGAATCAGTTGATGCAGATGTTAGTCCATAACCAGCAGAACAACAACAACAACCCACCACCACCACCACCTGTTGACCACTTAGCCCGTTTCCTTAGGCTGAATCCGCTGGTGTTTTCCAGTAGCACCGAGCCAATAGTAGCAGACGATTGGCTCCGTAAGATAGGAAGGGAGTTGACCACTGCAGGATGCACGGATGATACTGGTGCATCGCATTCATACATATCAAGGGGATTTGTGGAAAAGTATAGCCTGCCCACTAGGATTCTCAAAACACCTATGTTAGTAAGCTCACCAGGAGCAGAGTGCATGGCCAGACAAGGATGTTTTCAAGTGCCATTGAGTATAGGAAGGCATGTATTCCCAACGGACTTAATTATTCTGGAATCCCAAGGGTTGGATGTGATTCTTGGTATGGATTGGCTGTCGATGTATGGAGGAAACATCGATTGCGCCAGTAAGACAATTTTGCTTACCACACCAGAAGGAAGAAGGATCAAGTATGTATCCCGGCATGTGCCAAACAGGACACAAGTGAATTGCCTAACAGGAGTTGTGCAGGAGGAAGTACCAGTGGTAAAGGATTTTCCTGATGTATTTCCTGAGGAATTACCAGGCATGCCACCGGATAGAGACATTGAGTTTTTGATTGAGTTATTGCCAGGTACAGGACCAATATCGAAGCGACCATATAGGATGCCAGCAAAGGATTTGGTGGAATTAAGAATCAGATTAAGGAGTTATTGGATAAAGGTTACATTCGCCCAAGTTCTTCGCCTTGGGGATCACCCGTACTTCTAGTGGAAAAGAAGGATGGATCATTAAGGATGGTTGTTGATTATCGTGGATTGAATGAAGTAACCATCAAGAATAAGTACCCACTGCCAATGATCAACGATCTGTTTGATCGATTGCAAGGAGCTAAAGTGTTTTCCAAGATCGATTTGCGATCAGGGTACCATCAATTGAAGATTCGAGAGCAGGACATACCTAAGACAGCATTCACCACAAGATATGGACTGTATGAGTATACCGTTATGTCATTTGGATTGACTAACGCACCTGCCTATTTTATGAACCTGATGAACAAAGTGTTTATGGAGTTTTTGGATAAGTTCATCGTAGTGTTCATTGATGACATCCTAGTTTATTCGAAGAATGAAGAGGAGCATAAGGAACATTTGCGTTTGGTTTTGGAGAAACTAAGGGAACATCAGTTATACGCCAAATTCAGCAAATTTGAGTTTTGGTTGAAGGAAGTTGGATTCCTCGGACACGTTATATCCGGAGAAGGTATAGCAATTGACCCCACAAAGGTTGAGACCGTAACCGAATGGGAAGCACCAACAACAGTTGGAGAGATCCGGAGTTTTCTTGGACTCGCAGGATACTACCGGAGATTCATTGAGAACTTTTCAAAGATTGCAAAGCCTATGACTGAATTGTTGAAGAAGGATACTAAGTTCAAATGGACTGAGGAGTGTGAGGCTAGTTTCCAGGAGTTGAAGAAACGATTGGTTACCTCACCGGTATTGATTTTGCCAGATCAGACCAAGGATTATGAGGTGTATTGCGACGCTTCACGTCGAGGACTTGGAGCAGTGCTTATGCAGGAAGGGAGAGTTGTTTCGTATGCATCACGACAACTGAAGCCTCATGAGTTGAATTATGCCACGCATGATTTGGAGTTAGCAGCCGTAGTGCATGCGTTGAAAACGTGGAGACATTTCCTCATTGGAAATCATTGTGAGGTGTACACGGATCACAAGAGTTTGAAGTACATTTTCACGCAGAAGGAGTTGAACCTCCGACAAAGGAGATGGTTGGAGCTCATCAAGGATTATGACATGAGATTGCATTACCATCCCGGAAAGGCTAATGTAGTAGCTGACGCATTGAGCCGTAAGAGCCATGTCAATACCCTAGTGACGGGGAAAATACCAAAGGAATTAGCAGAAAACCTTCGTGAGCTATGTTTGGAAATAGTTCCGAGAGGCTATGTAGCAGCATTGGAGATTCAGTCAACATTGATGGATAAGATCAGAGAAGCTCAGAAATCTGACAAAGAGATTGCTGCTATAAAGGAGAAACTTAGCAAAGGAAAAGCTAAGGGATTTCGTGAGGATGAGCACGATACCTTATGGTTTGAGGACCGTGTTTATGTGCCCAATGACCCGGAGATCAGGAAGTTGATTTTGCAAGAGGCACATGATTCACCATATTCGATTCACCCGGGGAATAACAAGATGTATTTGGATTTGAAGGAAACATTTTGGTGGACCGGAATGAAGAAGGATATTGCAGCCTATGTAGCAGTTTGTGACGTATGTCAGAGAGTAAAGGCAGAGCATCAGAAGCCAGCAGGATTGTTACAACCATTGCCGATACCCGAATGGAAGTGGGATAAGATAGGCATGGATTTTATCACAGGACTACCCAGGACGAAAGCAGGCTATGACTCGATATGGGTAGTAGTTGATCGTTTGACGAAGGTAGCACATTTCATTCCAGTTAACACCACTTACACCAGTGCTAAGTTGGCAAAGATATACATGACTAGAATCGTTTGTTTGCATGGAGTTCCGAGGAGTATCGTATCAGATAGAGGAACCCAATTTACCTCAAAGTTTTGGAATCAGTTGCATGAAACTTTAGGAACCAGACTAGAGTTCAGCACAGCTTTTCACCCGCAGACAGATGGACAGACCGAGAGAGTCAATCAGATTTTGGAAGATATGCTGAGAGCTTGTGCACTAGATTATGGATCAAGTTGGGACGAGAACTTGCCGTATGCGGAGTTTTCTTATAACAACAGTTACCAAACCAGTTTGAAGATGGCCCCTTTCGAAGCTTTATACGGAAGGAGGTGCAGGACACCGTTGTCATGGAACGAAGTTGGAGACCGTCAATTCTTTGGACCAGATATGATTAAGGCGTCTGAACGGAAAGTTAAGTTGATTCGCGATAGGCTCAAGGTAGCCCAGTCCAGGCAGAAGAGCTACGCAGATTCAAAACACAAGGAGATAGTTTACGAAACTGGAGACAGAGTTTATCTCCGAGTATCCCCACTTCGAGGAGTTAAGCGCTTTGGAGTTAAGGGAAAGTTAGCACCGCGTTTCATTGGACCATTTAAGATCTTGAAACGTATGGGAGAAGTCGCTTATAAGTTGGAATTACCAGAAGGACTGTCAGGAGTTCATGATGTATTCCATGTTTCTCAGCTGAAGAGATGTCACGCCGAGATGGCGGAGGTACCGCTAAGAGATACAGTGCCATTAGAAGCGATTCAGTTGAAGGACGACTTAACATATGAGGAGAAGCCTGTCAAGATTCTCGAGTTTGCCAGTAGAGTTACTCGCAGCAAGGTTATCAAGTTTTGCAAAGTTCAGTGGAACCACCACTCACAGGATGAAGCCACCTGGGAAAGAGAAGAGGATTTGCTCAAGGACCACCCTCACCTATTTTCTAGCCAACCCGAATCTCGAGGGCGAGATTCATCTTAAGGCGGGTAGGTTTGTAACATTGCAAATTTTCAATTTGGAATGTTATACACTAGATCATATGCATATCATATTTTTCTTGCATTTTGGTTGATCCTAGAAATTTCACGCAACTCAAGGACCCTCGGAGAGAATTGGAGATTTTGTTATTTTCATATTTGAGAGTTTTCTCGAATTTTGAAAATAGGATCATTTGATTTATTTATTTTATCTTCAATAATTTTTCCGGTGTCAAAATATATGAGAGAGGGAATAATATGACTTTCCCAAATTTAGGAAAAATGAAGATATAATAAATAGATCAATTTTTGTTTTCCGGTGTTTATTTGCATTTTATTTAGATAGGGAAAAATGCGCGTTTTCAAAAAAATTGCATTTTAGGTCCGGAGAAAAGTTCATTTTGTTCGGCTCATTTTTAGGAGCCGAGGAAAATTTACTTTATTAGTTTTGGAGTCCGGTAGATTTTGTTTTCCTGTGTTTTTCCGAGCGCGGAACCATTTAAAAAAAATCAAAGTCCAGCGCCTTGGGCCAAAGGCCCAGCCGGCCAAGGCCATCGCTAGCCGCGCGCCAGGCGCAGGCGCAGGAGGCCGCCGCCGCCTCTTGTTTCTACCGAATCCTAGTAGGACTTTTGTCCTACTTCCGTATATTCCTTTTCTATTTCTAGATCTTTTCCTTTCCTTTTTTCTATTCCTATTCCTAGTCTAATTCTTGTCCCCTACCCCAAGTAAACTCCCCCCCCTCCCCAATATAAATACCCAAGCACCCCCCCCTCTAAATCATCAAACCCAAAGCCTAGAGCTCCACCACACCCCGCGCCGCGCCACCCCTCACCCGCACCCTGCGTCACCGCACCGCCGCCGCCACACCCGCGCCGCCGCCGCACCTTGCCGCGCCGCCGCCGCCCTGCATCACCGCCGCCGCACCTTGCCGCGCCGCCGCCGCCCTGCGTCACCGCCGCCGCCTTGTGCACCGCCGCCGCCGCCCAACGCCGCCGTCACCGCTGTTCGCCAGAGGTACCGCGCCGCGTCTCTTCTTTCCCTCGGTTCGGTTTTTCTTATAAACCGTTCCGATTCTTTTCTTCTCTACCGATTCGTTTTTCTTTCCGTTTTCTTTTTCGGTTTCTTTTCCGAAAACCCTATATCGGTTTTCGTTCTTCTTTCGGACCGTTCATCTCAACGAACGTGATCACCGATTATTCCCGGTTAACGACGCCCGTTCGTTTAACCGTTCTTCTTTTTCTTCTCGTTGGATTTATTCCGCGATCGCGATCTCAGATCCGATCTTTGTTCTAGTTTATCTTCTCGCCCGTTTATCGGAATCAGGTGATTCAAGCGCCTGGAGTTTCGCCTCGAAACTGCCGTTCCGTTTAATCAACTTGAACAAGTTTTTGCTACAGTAAAATTTGACCTAGTTTCAACTTGCTAGAACCGAGTTGTTTTCTGCCGCCGTTTGTTTTCCGTTTCTTTGTTCGGTTCGTTCTTTCTTTGTAACCGGAGTTCTTAAGTTGAACTTTCTGGTTCGTTCTCTCGTTCGAGTTTTATCTGTGCATTAGATGAGTACTTATTGTATGCTTGTTGTTTGTCTGTGATAGATTACCCTGATTGCGCCGCTTGTTACTTCGAAACCCTAGGACTCGCGGATCATCAGCAAGGCAAGTAACACTTTGATCATACCTTTTCTACAACCCATGTTTTATTGCATTAGATCAATCCTCACACATTGCATGATTAGGATCTAATTAAATTGTGGGATGGGAAGTAGATGAGGTAGTACCTATTACCTGTATTATTATGAAACCTTTGGGAGTTACTTCTACGTTTGCTTATTATGCCATGTTATGCTAGTAGACGTGGATTGGGTGAGTGATATCCATGACAGATGTGAGATTGATAATTTTAATGGTTTATCTAAGGTGGCAACCTAACACACATCTGGGTGGATTGAGGCACCTGATGTCTATCGGGACTTGCCTGTTTTTTTTGGACCGCCACCCAGGCTCAAAGGGATCATAAGATCTTTCATGCTAGAAACTTCCGTGTGCAGCCACAAGCCATTATGGGCTCTGGCATAGTTGACTAAGTCGTGCGAACTCTTACGGGGTGGACTAGCAGATGTAGGGGATGTAGGTGTACCGGTCTACCCCACAAGTAAGGTGCTAGTGCTTCTGAAAGACTATGTCTCGGTCATCCGTTTCTCAAACACCCTGTAGTGCGAGAAACCAAACGGAGGCGATCGAGTCTTGTGGGGAAAAGTGCGCAAACCTCTGCAGAGTGTACAAACTAATCATGATTAGCCGTGTCCCCGGTTATGGACAACTTGAGTATCTAGTACTTGAATATCATGTGAATCTCAACATGTTACTTCTAATTAATGTTGTTGGGTTTTAATTGTACTTTTAATTGGGATTGAGAATGCTGTCAACCATTCTCAATGTTTCACAACCACCATGATAGTTAAATAAATTTATTCCTTTGCAGTAGGGAAAAACTGGCTTTACGCAAAACTGTAACCATAGAGCTTTCCACCAGCCATATATGCATACAGTATAGCTGTTTCATTCCATTACTCTCTATGTGTTACTTTGCCAGCATATTCCATGTGCTGGCCCGTTTTCGGGCTGCAACTTCTCATGTTGCAGACTTTTCAGACGATGATTGAGGTGTTTTAGGTCGTGGTTCTATACTCAGTGATGCCGCTGGAGTTGATGGACCCATTTATCTTCCGAGTCTTCCGCTGTTATCGATATTAGATGGCCTTCAGCCATATTTATTGTAATAAGTTCTTTTTGAGCCATCGATGTAATAAGTGTGTGATTGCAACTCTGCTATAAAACCTCGATGTACTGTGTGGTGTCAGCATTACTGATCCAGGGATGACACCGTAGCACAGTAGACGTGATCCATTCGGGTCAGGTCGCTACAGAGATGGTATCAGAGCACACGCTGACTGTAGGACACGACCACTAAGTTAAAGCCACAGATCACCCTTCTCTTCTCATTTTCTAACTCCTCATCTTTTCTACTCTATTAGGATGACGCACGCGAAGATTAAGTACGCTCAACCGGATGAAGGCACACCATTTGGATTTCACCTGAAGGAAGTCACCAAGTACCTGAACATTGGATTACCAAGCTTCACGGGAACCTTTAACGCCACTCTGCCTGAAGAGGAGCGCTGGAAGATTCAAGCTCACGTTCCGGGAAGAACATTCGCGCCAATCACGAAGCCCATAGATAGTGTTTTCAATGCACCAACCTGGAGTCTAGGAAGGAGCATGGCAGCTCATATCAGATAGGACGCATTGGAGAAGTTTATCAAGAAGACCTCAAGGACACTATCTACCAGATTTGCGGACGCCGTGATGAACAATGGGAGTTAGTTGTTGGAAATATGCCCTAGAGGCAATAATAAAAGCATTATTATTATATTTCCTTGTTCATGATAATTGTCTTTATTCATGCTATAATTGTGTTATCCGGAAATCGTAATACATGTGTGAATAATAGACAACAACATGTCCCTAGTAAGCCTCTAGTTGACTAGCTCGTTGATCAACAGATAGTCATGGTTTCTTGGCTATGGACATTGGATGTCATTGATAACGAGATCACATCATTAGGAGAATGATGTGATGGACAAGACCCAATCCTAAACATAGCACAAGATCGTATAGTTCGTTTGCTAGAGTTTTCCAATGTCAAAGTATCTTTTCCTTAGACCATGAGATCGTGTAACTCCCGGATACCGTAGGAGTGCTTTGGGTCTACCAAACGTCACAACGTAACTGGGTGACTATAAAGGTAGACTACGGGTATCTCCGAAAGTGTCTGTTGGGTTGACACGGATCAAGACTGGGATTTGTCACTTCGTATGACGGAGAGGTATCACTGGGCCCACTCAGTAATGCATCATCATAATGAGCTCAAAGTGACCAAGTGTCTGGTCACGGGATCATGCATTACGGTACGAGTAAAGTGACTTGCTGGTAACGAGATTGAACGAGGTATTGGGATACCGACGATCGAATCTCGGGCAAGTAACATATCGATTGACAAAGGGAATTGAATACGGGGTTGATTGAATCCTCGACATCGTGGTTCATCCGATGAGATCATCGTGGAGCATGTGGGAGCCAACATGGGTATCCAGATCCCGCTGTTGGTTATTGACCGGAGAGTCGTCTCGGTCATGTCTGCTTGTCTCCCGAACCCGTAGGGTCTACACACTTAAGGTTCGGTGACGCTAGGGTTGTGAAGATATGAATATGCAGTAACCCGAATATTGTTCGGAGTCCCGGATGAGATCCCGGACGTCACGAGGAGTTCCGGAATGGTCCGGAGGTAAAGAATTATATATAGGAAGTGCTATTTCGGCCATCGGGACAAGTTTCGGGGTCACCGATATTGTACCGGGACCACCGGAAGGGTCCCGGGGGTCCACCGGGTGGGGCCACCTATCCCGGGGGGGCCCATGGGCTGAAGTGGGAGGGAACCCAGCCCAAAGTGGGCTGGGGCGCCAACCCCCCAAGGGCCCATGCGGCTAGGGTTGGGGGAAACCCTAAAGGGGGCGTCCCCTTGCTTGGGGGGCAAGCCCCCCACACCTTGGCCGCCGCCCCCCCCCCTAGTAGATCCATCTACTAGGGCCGGCGCCCCCCCCCTTGGCACCCCTATATATAGTTGAGGAGAGGGAGGGACTTCATACCTGAGCCTTGGCGCCTCCCTCTCTCCCCGTTACGTCTCTCCCTCGTAGTATAGGCGAAGCCCTGCTACTATGACGCCCTGCATCCACCACCACGCCGTCGTGCTGCTGGATCTTCATCAACCTCTCCTCCTCCCCTTGCTAGATCAAGAAGGAGGAGACGTCTCCCGTCCCGTACGTGTGTTGAACGCGGAGGTGCCGTCCGTTCGGCGCTTGGTCATCGGTGATTTGGATCACGTCGTGTTCGACTACATCATCACCATTCTTTGAACGCTTCCGTGCGCGATCTACAAAGGTATGTAGATGCATCCGATGTCTCGTTGCTAGATGAACTCCTAGATGGATCTTGGTGAAACGAGTAGGAAATTTTTTGTTTTCTGCAACGTTCCCCAACAGTGGCATCATGAGCTAGGTCTATGTGTAGTTCTTCTTGCGCGAGTAGAACACAATTTGTTGTGGGCGTAGATTTGTCAACTTTCTTGCCGCTACTAGTCTTTTCTTGCTTCAGCGGTATTGTGGGATGAAGCGGCCCGGACCAACCTTACACGTACGCTTACGTGAGACCGGTTCCACCGACTAACATGCACTAGTTGCATAAGGTGGCTGGCGGGTGTCTGTCTCTCCCACTTTAGTTGGAGCGGATTCGATGAACAGGGTCCTTATGAAGGGTAAATAGAAGTTGACAAATCACGTTGTGGCTTTAACGTAGGTAAGAAGACGTTCTTGCTAGAACCCTAATTCAGCCACGTAAAACTTGCAACAACAATTAGAGGACGTCTAACTTGTTTTTGCAGCAAGTGGTTTGTGATATGATATGGCCAAAGTTGTGATGAATGATGAATGATCTATATGTGATGTATGAGATGTTCATGCTATTGTAATAGGAATCACGACTTGCATGTCGATGAGTATGACAACCGGCAGGAGCCATAGGAGTTGTCTTTATTCTTTTATATGACCTGCGTGTCATCGAGAATCGCCATGTAAATTACTTTACTTTATTGCTAAACGCGTTAGCCATAGTAGTAGAAGTAATAGCTGGCGAGCAACTTCATGGAGACACGATGATGGAGATCATGATGATGGAGATCATGGTGTCAAGCCGGTGACAAGATGATCATGGAGCCCCAAGATGGAGATCAAAGGAGCTATGTGATATTGGCCATATCATGTCACGTTTATTATTTGATTGCATGTGATGTTTATCATGTTTTGCATCTTGTTTACTTAGAACGACGGTAGTAAATAAGATGATCCCTCATAACAATTTCAAGAAGTGTTCTCCCCTAACTGTGCACCGTTGCTAAAGTTCGTCATTTCGAAGCACGCCGTGATGATCGGGTGTGATAGATCCTTACGTTCACATACAACGGGTGTAAGACAGTTTTACACATGCAAAACACTTAGGGTTAACTTGACGAGCCTAGCATGTACAGACATGGCCTCGGAACACAGAAGACCGAAAGGTCGAGCATGAGTCGTATAGAAGATACGATCAACATGAAGATGTTCACCGACGTTGACTAGTCCGTCTCACGTGATGATCGGACACGGTCTAGTTAACTCGGATCATGTAATACTTAGATGACTAGAGGGATGTCTAATCTAAGTGGGAGTTCATTAATAATTTGATTAGATGAACTTAATTATCATGAACTTAGTCTAAAATCTTTGCAATATGTCTTGTAGATCAAATGGCCAACGTAGTCCTCAACTTCAACGCGTTCCTAGAGAAAACCAAGCTGAAAGACGATGGCAGCAACTATACGGACTGGGTCCGGAACCTGAGGATCATCCTCATAGCTGCCAAGAAAGATTATGTCCTACAAGCACCGCTAGGTGATCCACCCGTCCCACAGAACCAAGACGTTATGAACGCTTGGCAGACACGTGTTGACGACTACTCCCTCGTTCAGTGCGGCATGCTTTACAGCTTAGAGCCGGGGCTCCAAAAGCGTTTTGAGAGACATGGAGCATATGAGATGTTCGAAGAGCTGAAAATGGTTTTTCAAGCTCATGCCCGGATCGAGAGATATGAAGTCTCCGATAAGTTCTTCAGCTGTAAGATGGAGGAAAATAGTTCTGTCAGTGAGCACTTACTCACTATGTCTGGGTTACATAACCGCTTGTCTCAGCTGGGAGTTAATCTCCCGGATGATGCGGTCATTGACAGAATCCTCCAGTCGCTTCCACCGAGCTACAAGAGCTTTGTGATGAACTTCAACATGCAGGGGATGCAAAAGACCATTCCTGAGTTGTTCTCTATGCTGAAATCAGCGGAGGTAGAAGTCAAGAAGGAACATCAAGTGTTGATGGTCAATAAAACCACTAAGTTCAAGAAAGGCAAGGGTAAAAAGAACTTCAAGAAGGACGGCAAGGAGGTTGCCGCGCCCGGCAAGCAAGCTGCCGGGAAGAAGCCAAAGAATGGACCCAAGCCCGAGACTGAGTGCTTTTATTGCAAGGGAAGCGGTCACTGGAAGCGGAACTGCCCTAAATACTTAGCAGACAAGAAGGCCGGCAAAACAAAAGGTATATTTGATATACATGTAATTGATGTGTACCTTACCAGTACTCGTAGTGACTCTTGGGTATTTGATACCGGTGCCGTTGCTCATATTTGTAACTCACAGCAGGAGCTGCGGAATAAACGGAGACTGGCGAAGGACGAGGTGACGATGCGCGTCAGGAATGGTTCCAAGGTCGATGTGATCGCCGTCGGCACGCTGCCTCTACATTTACCTACGGGATTAGTTTTAAACCTCAATAATTGTTATTTAGTGCCAGCTTTGAGCATGAACATTGTATCGGGATCTCGTTTAATTCGAGATGGCTACTCATTTAAATCTGAGAATAATGGTTGTTCCATTTATATGAGAGATATGTTTTATGGTCATGCTCCCATGGTAAATGGTTTATTCTTAATGAATCTCGAGCGTATTGCTACACATATTCATAGTGTGAGTACCAAAAGATGTAAGGTTGATAATGATAGTCCCACATACTTGTGGCACTGCCGCCTTGGTCACATAGGTGTCAAACACATGAAGAAGCTCCATACAGATGGACTTTTAGAGTCTCTTGATTATGAATCATTTGACACGTGCGAACCATGCCTCATGGGTAAGATGACCAAGACTCCGTTCTCAGGAACAATGGAGCGAGCAACCAACTTATTGGAAATCATACATACTGATGTGTGCGGTCCAATGAGTGTTGAGGCTCGCGGTGCCTATCGTTATGTTCTCACCCTCACTGATGACTTGAGTAGATATGGGTATGTCTACTTAATGAAACACAAGTCTGAAACCTTTGAAAAGTTCAAGGAATTTCAGAGTGAGGTTGAAAATCAACATGACAGGAAAATCAAGTTTCTATGATCAGATCGTGGAGGAGAATACTTGAGTCACGAGTTTGGCACACACTTAAGAAAATGTGGAATAGTTTCACAACTCACGCCGCCTGGAACACCTCAGCGTAACGGTGTGTCCGAACGTCGTAATCGCACTCTATTGGATATGGTGCGGTCTATGATGTCTCTTACTGATTTACCGCTATCTTTTTGGGGCTATGCTTTAGAGACTGCCGCATTCACTTTAAATAGGGCTCCGTCGAAATCCGTTGAGACGACACCGTATGAATTATGGTTTGGGAAGAAACCTAAGCTGTCGTTTCTAAAAGTTTGGGGATGCGATGCTTATGTCAAGAAACTTCAACCTGAGAAGCTCGAACCCAAGTCGGAAAAATGCGTCTTCATAGGATACCCTAAAGAAACTATTGGGTATACCTTCTACCTCAGATCCGAAGGCAAGATCTTTGTTGCCAAGAACGGACTCTTTCTAGAGAAAAAGTTTCTCTCGAAAGAAATAAGTGGGAGGAAAGTAGAGCTTGATGAAGTATTACCTCTTGAACCGGAAACTGGCACAACTCAAGAAAATGTTCCTGAGGTGCCTGCACCGACTAGAGAGGAAGTTAATGATAATGATCAAGATACTTCTGATCAAGCTCCTACTGAAATTCAAAGGTCCACAAGGACACGTTCTGCACTAGAGTGGTACGGCAACCCTGTCTTGGAAATCATGTTGTTAGACAACAGTGAACCTTCGAACTATGAAGAAGCGATGGCAGGCCCGGATTCCGACAAATGGCTAGAAGCCATGAAATCCGAGATAGGATCCATGCATGAAAATGAAGTATGGACTTTGACTGACTTGCCCGTTGAACGGCGAGCCATAGAAAATAAATGGATCTTTAAGAAGAAGACAGACGCGGATGGTAATGTGACCATCTATAAAGCTCGGCTTGTCGCTAAGGGTTATCGACAAGTTCAAGGGGTTGACTACGATGAGACTTTCTCACCGGTAGCGAAGCTGAAGTCCGTCCGAATCATGTTAGCGATTGCCGCATTCTATGATTATGAAATATGGCAAATGGACGTCAAAACGGCATTCCTTAATGGTTTCCTTAAGGAAGAATTGTATATGATGCAGCCGGAAGGTTTTGTCGATCCTAAGAATGCTGACAAGGTGTGCAAGCTCCAACGCTCGATTTATGGGCTGGTGCAAGCATCTCGGAGTTGGAACATTCGCTTTGATGAGATGATCAAAGCGTTTGGGTTTACGCAGACTTATGGAGAAGCCTGCGTTTACAAGAAAGTGAGTGGGAGCTCTGTAGCATTTCTCATATTATATGTAGATGACATACTATTGATGGGAAATGATATAGAACTCTTGGACAGCATCAAGGCCTACTTGAATAAGAGTTTTTCAATGAAGGACCTTGGAGAAGCTACTTATATATTAGGCATCAAAATCTATAGAGATAGATCAAGACGCCTCATAGGTCTTTCACAAAGCACATACCTTGATAAGATATTGAAGAAGTTCAATATGGATCAGTCTAAGAAGGGGTTCTTGCCTGTATTACAAGGTGTGAAATTGAGCTCAGCTCAATGTCCGACCACGGCAGAAGATATAGAAGAGATGAGTGTCATCCCCTATGCCTCGGCCATAGGGTCTATTATGTATGCCATGCTATGTACCAGACCTGATGTAAACCTTGCCGTAAGTTTGGTAGGAAGGTACCAAAGTAATCCCGGCAAGGAACACTGGACAGCGGTCAAGAATATCCTGAAGTACCTGAAAAGGACTAAGGAAATGTTTCTCGTTTATGGAGGTGACGAAGAGCTCGTCGTAAAGGGTTACGTCGACGCTAGCTTCGACACAGATCTGGATGACTCTAAGTCACAAACCGGATACGTGTACATTTTGAATGGTGGGGCAGTAAGCTGGTGCAGTTGCAAGCAAAGCGTCGTGGCGGGATCTACATGTGAAGCGGAGTACATGGCAGCCTCGGAGGCAGCACATGAAGCAATATGGGTGAAGGAGTTCATCACCGACCTAGGAGCCATACCCAATGCGTCGGGGCCGATCAAGCTCTTCTGTGACAACACTGGAGCTATTGCTCTTGCCAAGGAGCCCAGGTTTCACAAGAAGACAAGGCACATCAAGCGTCGCTTCAACTCCATTCGTGAAAATGTTCAAAATGGAGACATAGAGATTTGTAAAGTACATACGGACCTGAATGTAGCGGATCCGTTGACTAAACCTCTCCCTAGAGCAAAACATGATCAACACCAGAATTCCATGGGTGTTCGATTCATCACAATGTAACTAGATTATTGACTCTAGTGCAAGTGGGAGACTGTTGGAAATATTCCCTAGAGGCAATAATGAAAGCATTATTATTATATTTCCTTGTTCATGATAATTGTCTTTATTCATGCTATAATTGTGTTATCCGGAAATCGTAATACATGTGTGAATAATAGACAACAACATGTCCCTAGTAAGCCTCTAGTTGACTAGCTCGTTGATCAACAGATAGTCATGGTTTCCTGGCTATGGACATTGGATGTCATTGATAACGAGATCACATCATTAGGAGAATGATGTGATGGACAAGACCCAATCCTAAACATAGCACAAGATCGTATAGTTCGTTTGCTAGAGTTTTCCAATGTCAAAGTATCTTTTCCTTAGACCATGAGATCGTGTAACTCCCGGATACCGTAGGAGTGCTTTGGGTCTACCAAACGTCACAACGTAACTGGGTGACTATAAAGGTAGACTACGGGTATCTCCGAAAGTGTCTGTTGGGTTGACACGGATCAAGACTGGGATTTGTCACTCCGTATGACGGAGAGGTATCACTGGGCCCACTCGGTAATGCATCATCATAATGAGCTCAAAGTGACCAAGTGTCTGGTCACGGGATCATGCATTACGGTACGAGTAAAGTGACTTGCTGGTAACGAGATTGAACGAGGTATTGGGATACCGACGATCGAATCTCGGGCAAGTAACATATCGATTGACAAAGGGAATTGAATACGGGGTTGATTGAATCCTCGACATCGTGGTTCATCCGATGAGATCATCGTGGAGCATGTGGGAGCCAACATGGGTATCCAGATCCCGCTGTTGGTTATTGACCGGAGAGTCGTCTCGGTCATGTCTGCTTGTCTCCCGAACCCGTAGGGTCTACACACTTAAGGTTCGGTGACGCTAGGGTTGTGAAGATATGAATATGCAGTAACCCGAATATTGTTCGGAGTCCCGGATGAGATCCCGGACGTCACGAGGAGTTCCGGAATGGTCCGGAGGTAAAGAATTATATATAGGAAGTGCTATTTCGGCCATCGGGACAAGTTTCGGGGTCACCGATATTGTACCGGGACCACCGGAAGGGTCCCGGGGGTCCACCGGGTGGGGCCACCTATCCCGGGGGGGCCCATGGGCTGAAGTGGGAGGGAACCCAGCCCAAAGTGGGCTGGGGCGCCAACCCCCCAAGGGCCCATGCGGCTAGGGTTGGGGGAAACCCTAAAGGGGGCGTCCCCTTGCTTGGGGGGCAAGCCCCCCACACCTTGGCCGCCGCCCCCCCCCCTAGTAGATCCATCTACTAGGGCCGGCGCCCCCCCCCTTGGCACCCCTATATATAGTTGAGGAGAGGGAGGGACTTCATACCTGAGCCTTGGCGCCTCCCTCTCTCCCCGTTACGTCTCTCCCTCGTAGTATAGGCGAAGCCCTGCTACTATGACGCCCTGCATCCACCACCACGCCGTCGTGCTGCTGGATCTTCATCAACCTCTCCTCCTCCCCTTGCTAGATCAAGAAGGAGGAGACGTCTCCCGTCCCGTACGTGTGTTGAACGCGGAGGTGCCGTCCGTTCGGCGCTTGGTCATCGGTGATTTGGATCACGTCGTGTTCGACTACATCATCACCATTCTTTGAACGCTTCCGTGCGCGATCTACAAAGGTATGTAGATGCATCCGATGTCTCGTTGCTAGATGAACTCCTAGATGGATCTTGGTGAAACGAGTAGGAAAATTTTTGTTTTCTGCAACGTTCCCCAACATTAGTCAGCACCAAGAAGGATAGATCCATTGCATCTTTCATCCAGGAGTTAAACCAGCACATTCGACGCCACGAGAACCAGATGTGCAATGACATGATAGAGTTGAAGAATGCGAAGGCAAGGATCATCGAGCTAGAAGGAGAACTGAAGTCTACACGCAAGGACTACATGGACGAGATCGTAGCTCTAGCAAGGCACAATTGCGATCTTAAGCAGGAGATTGAAGAACTCAAGAGCAAGTTAGCATCCCAGGAGGACGACGAGTACGTCGCATGTCCAGACAACTACATCCTCATCGACGACACCGATTCGGATCCAAGTGAACCCGACTTCGAAGACGAAGCTGGAGCAGATATCATGGAGTCTTCCACCGGTTCAAATTTCTAGATGACCACCAGATAGTAGTAGTATTCCCCCATGTAAACATTATAGTCGAGCACTTTTGCGATAGTTAGACCGTTTGTAAGCCCTTGTTTGATTGATTGAAGTGATTTCGTGTGCATTTGCTCATGTGCATATGGGTAGTGTTTTCCCTTTAGACCTCATTCTACTCTCAATTCTCGTCTTTTCTAAACCCTCAGATGCCTCCGAGACGTGACAATGGATTTCCACCGGAGCTCACTCAGTTGATCCAGCAATAGAATCAGTTGATGCAGATGTTAGTCCATAACCAGCAGAACAACAACAACAACCCACCACCACCACCACCTGTTGACCACTTAGCCCGTTTCCTTAGGCTGAATCCGCCGGTCTGTTGATGCAGATGTTAGTCCATAACCATCGGTCTGTCATCTAGCGATGCATCAAGGACATAATTCTACTGTGCAGCAATGAGGATAAACCTCAGATTACAGAGCTAGTCCGGATCATCGTTACTAACATTTTTCAACATAGTTTTTCTCTAGGAACATATCAAAATAAACAGGAAGAAACATCGCGAGCTATTGATCTACAACATAGTTATGCAAATACTATCAGGACTAAGTTCATGATAAATTAAAGTTCAATTAATCATATTACTTAAGAACTCCCACTTAGATAGATATCCCTCTAGTCATCTAAATGATCATGTGATCCAAATCAACTAAACCATGTCCAATCATCACATGAGATGGAGTAGTTTTCAATGGTGAACATCACTATGTTGATCATATCTACTATATGATTCACGCTCGACCTTTCGGTCTCCAATGTTCCGAGGCCATATTTGCATATGCTAGGCTCGTCAAGTTTAACCCGAGTATTTCTGCGTGTGTAAAACTGTCTTACACCCGTTGTAGATGAACTTTGGCAATGGTGCATACTCAGGGAGAACACTTTTACCTTGAAATTTAGTGAGAGATCATCTTATAATGCTACCGCCGAACTAAGCAAAAATAAGATGTATAAAAGATAAACATCACATGCAATCCAAATATGTGGCATGATATGGCCATCATCATCTTGTGCTTTTGATCTCCATCTCCAAAGTACCGTCATGATCTCCATTGTTACCGGCATGACACCATGATCTCCATCATCTTGATATTTTATCAACATGTCGTCACATGGTCGTATCACCAGCTATTGCTTTTGCAACTATTGCTACCGCATAGCGATAAAGTAAAGCAATTACATGGCACTTGCATCTTATGCAATAAAGAGACAACCATAAGGCTTCTGCCAGTTGCCGATAACTTCAACAAAACATGATCATCTCATACAACAACTTATATCTCATCACGTCTTGACCATATCACATCACAACAATCCCTGCAAAAAACAGTTAGACGTCCTCTACTTTGTTGTTGCAAGTTTTACGTGGCTGCTACGGGCTGAGCAAGAACCATTCTTACCTACACATCAAAACCACAACGATAGTTCGTCAAGTTAGTGTTGTTTTAACCTTCTCAAGGACCGGGTGTAGCCACACTCGGTTCAACTAAAGTTGGAGAAACTGACACCCTCCAGCCACCTGTGTGCAAAGCACGTCGGTAGAACCAGTCTCGCATAAGCGTACAATGTCGGTCCGGACCGCTTCATCCAATAATACCGCCGAACCAAAGTATGACATGCTGGTAAGCAGTATGACTTGTATCGCCCACAACTCACTTGTGTTCTACTCGTGCATATAACATCTACGCATAAACCTGGCTTGAATGCCACTGTTGGGGAGTAATTTCAAAAAAATTCCCTACGCACACACAGGATCATGGTGATGCATAGTAACGAGAGGGGAGAGTGTGTCCATGTACCCTCGTAGACCGAATGCGGAAGCGTTAGCACAACGCGGTTGATGTAGTCGTACGTCTTCACGAACCGACCGATCCAAGTACCGAACGCACGACACCTTCGAGTTCTGCACATGTTCAACTCGATGACGTCCTGCGAGCTCCGATCCAGCAAAGCTTCACAGGAGAGTTTCGTCAGCACGACGGCGTATATAAAGGAGTGGAGGAGGGGGAGGGCCGGCCTTCTCTACGGCGCACCCTAGGGGAGTCCTACTCCCACCGGGAGTAGGATTCCGCCTTTCCTAGTAGAACTAGGAGCCCTTCCAAGTAGTAGGAGTAGGAGAGAAGGAAAGGGAAAGAGAAGAGAAGGAAGGAGGGGCGCCGCCCCTCCCCCTAGTCCAATTCGGACTAAGCATTGGGGGGCACGCAGCCTCTCCTATCTCTTTCCCCTAAATCCCAATAAGGCCCATATACTCCCCGGCGAATTCCCGTAACTCTCTGGTACTCCGAAAAATACCCGAATCACTCGAAACCTTTCCCATGTCCGAATATAGTCATCCAATATATCGATCTTTACATCTAGACCATTTCGAGACTCCTCGTCATGTCCCCGATCTCATCCAGGACTCCGAACTACCTTCGGTACATCAAAACACATAAACTCATAATACAAATCGTCACCGAACATTAAGCGTGCGGACCCTACGGGTTCGAGAACTATGTAGACATGACCGAGACACGTCTCCGGTCAATAACAAATATCGGAACCTGGATGCTCATATTGGCTCCTACATATTCTATGAAGATCTTTATCGGTCAAACCAGATAATAACATATGTTGTTCCCTTTGTCATCGGTATGTTATTTGCCCGAGATTCGATCGTCGGTATCTCAATACCTAGTTCAATCTCATTACCGACAAGTCTTTTTACTCGTTTCGTAATACATCATCCTGCAACTAACTCATTAGTTACAATGCTTGCAAGGCTTATAGTGAGATGTATTACCGAGTGGGCCCAGAGATACCTCTTCGACGATCGGAGTGACAAATCCTAATCTCGAAATACGCCAACTCAACAAGTACCTTCGGAGACACCTGTAGAGCACCTTTATAATCACCCAGTTATGTTGTGACGTTTGGTAGCACACAAAGTGTTCCTCCGGTAAACGGGAGTTGCATAATCTCATAATCATAGGAACATGTATAAGTCATGAAGAAAGCAATAGCAACATACTAAATGATCAAGTGCTAAGCTAACGGAATGGGTCAAGTCAATCACATCATTCTCCTAATGATGATCCCGTTAATCAAATGAAAACTCATGTCTATGGTTAGGAAACTTAACCATCTTTGATTAACGAGCTAGTCAAGTAGAGGCATACTAGTGACACTATGTTTGTCTATGTATTCACACATGTATTATGTTTCCGGTTAATACAATTCTAGCATGAATAATAAACATTTATCATGAAATAAGGAAATGAATAATAACTTTATTATTGCCTCTAGGGCATGTTTCCTTCAGAACTTGTCTCCCGGTGAAAATTGTGTGTGATGGTGTCGCCCGAGGCGTCATTACTTTGTTGGAAGCATTGTCGTGGAGTCTAATCTTGCGATGGTAGCACAGGGTCAGTAGTGATGTGGTTGTTCCAGAGCAGGTACTGTTGTGGCGAGCATGGTGTCATTGGTAGTGCATCCAGTTGGACCTTGTCACTTGACCGACAGTGGGGGCAACAGGAGCAGCCTCCACATGAAGGAGCATCAGGCGAGCTATGTCAGTCGACCTCGTGGGATTGGAGCGGCATAGGTTTGTGCTACCTCTTGAGCACTGCGTTGGTTTTCCCTTGAAGAGGAAAGGGTGATGCAGCAGAGCAGCGTAAGTATTTCCCTCAGTTTTTGAGAACCAAGGTATTAATCCAGTAGGAGGCCACGCACGAGTCCCTCGCACCTACACAAACAAATAAACTCCTCGCAACCAACGCGATAAAGGGGTTGTCAATCCCTTCACGGTCACCTACGAGAGTGAGATCTGATAGATATGATAAGATAATATTTTTGGTATTTTTATGATAAAGAGAAATATGTAAAATAAATGGCAAAGAAAATAACTAAGTATTGGAAGATTAATATGATGGAAAATAGACCTGGGGCCATATGTTTCACTAGAGGCTTCTCTCGAGAGCATAAGTATTACGGTAAACAAATTAATGTCGAGCAATTGACAAAATTGAGCATAGTTATGAGAATATCTAGGTATGATCATGTATATAGGCATCACGTCCGAGACAAGTAGACCGACTCCTGCCTACATCTACTACTATTACTCCACACATCGACCGCTATCCAGCATGCATCTAGAGTATTAAGTTCAAGAGAACAGAGTAACGCTTTAAGCAAGATGACATGATGTAGAGGGATAAAGTCATGCAATATGATATAAACCCCATCTTGTTATCCTCGACGGCAACAATACAATACGTGCCTTGCTGCCCCTACTGTCACTGGGAAAGGACACCGCAAGATTGAACCCAAAGCTAAGCATTTCTCCCATTGCAAGAAAGATCAATCTAGTAGACCAAACCAAACTGATAATTCGAAGAGACTTGCAAAGATAACCAATCATACATAAAAGAATTCAGAGAAGTGTAACGCCCCGAGACCGATGCGCCAGGTGTCTTCTAGTTATTCGCTGTTATTGCCTTGTCATTTGTTTGTGTGTCATGCATTTCATATCATGTCATCATGTGCATCGCATTTGCATACATGTTCGTCTCATGCATCCGAGCATTTTCCCCGTTGTCCGTTTTGCAATCCGGCGCTCCTATGTCCTCCGGCGCCTCCTTTTGCCTCTTTACGTGACCGGGTGTTAAACATTCTCAGATTGGACCGAGACTTGCCAAGCGGCCTTGGTTCACTACCGGTAGACCGCCTGTCAAGTTTCGTTCCATTTGGACTTCGTTTGATACTCCAACGGTTAACCGGGGAACCGTAAAGGCCTCGTGTGTGTTGCAGCCCAACACCCCTCCAAAGTGGCCCAAAACCCACCTAAACCCCCTCCATCATCTCGGTCGTCCGATCACGATCGCGTGGCCGAAAACCACACCTTATTTGGAGTCTCCTAGCTCCCTCTACCTATATATATGTCATCTCCCCCGAAAATGCGCGCAGTCTAACCCTAGTTCTCTTCCTCCTCGCGCCGCCGGACATGTCCATCCCATCGCCGGACATGTCCACCGCTGCCGCCACATCACTCCGACCAATAGGATCGTGCCACCTCACTGGCCGGACGCCCCGCACCCAATCCTCCGCCACCACCTCAGCACGCCACCGCCTTCTCTCTCCTCCGCCTCTACCGCGGGCCCGCCAGGCCCGGGTTGGGCCCTCCCCGGCCCGAGGCACGCCGCCGCCTGCCGAGGCACGCAACGCCGCCCCCGCGCGCCGCCCGCTGGAGTTTCGCCGGACTCGCCATGGCCGCCGGAACGCCTCGCCTCCCGCGCCGCCGTCTTCGCCCGGCACCCCGCCGCCGCACCGGCTCGGTCCTCACCGGTGTGTCGCCTCGTCCTCGCGCCGCCCTATGCCGCCCTCACCGGATTTTCACCTCGCCGGAGTTTCGCCTCGCCGGAGCTCCTCTCCGGTCAGATCCGGAGAAGATGGACGAGATCCACCCATCCCTCCGACCAAACGGCCGGATCCGTCCCGCACCGCGCCGTCCCGCTCCGCTCGATCCCGCGTTGACTTTTCTGCTAAGTCTGAATCTGTTAACGAAACTTGCTATGTGCCCCGTTTCCCCGAATCTTGACCGGGGAATCTTGACTTTTCTGCTAAGTCTGAATATCGGCCGAATCCCCGAAGTTTCCAGATTCATGTGCCCATGTTCATCATGCCATAACTTCCTGTGTGATGCTACGTTTTGCGTGCATGAGATATCAAATTGTTCGTCTGGTTGTCCCCTTCATTTCATTCCATTGCACCATTTTCATTTGAGTTCATCTTGATGCCCTAAATGCTGTTGCAAGAGTGCTATGTAATGTTAGGTGCTGATTTTATGAACTTGAGTCCTACATGTGTTTTGGGCTATGCCATGCCATCTTTACATGGGTGTATGCCATGTATTTTTGTGATCTTTGTGGTGACTAGCACAAGCATGCAAAGTAGCTCTCGTGATGTTGCTGATTTTAGGGACTTAGAATTTCACTGTCTTTTCCCTGATGTTATTTTTATGCCATGTATTCATGTTGCTGCAGAGTGATCCATGCCTCTTTTGAGCATGTTCAGTAAGGATGATTTTGAGATATTGTTATGCTCTATCCATCCATGTATTTGTTTGCCATTATGGAGTACCCTAGCATGACTCAATCTTGCTCTACTTTTTCTATAAAATGTTCCTGGCAGATTGTTTACATGTTAATCAATTTTGCCGAGGTTCTTGTAGTTGATCCATGCATGCTATGAGAGTGTTCTTGCCATGGTTAGCTTATTTATCATGTCTTCTTGCTGGGTGTATGCTTAGTTTGTCATGCAATGCCTTGTGGTGAGTGCATCGAGCTCGCAAACATGCCTACGTAATTCTGTTTTTGCCATGTTCCAGTTTTCTGCTAAGTCTGAATCTGTTAACGAAACTTGCTATGTTTACATGGTTGCCATTGTATTCTCTTATCCCTTTTGGCTTATGGTCAGTAAGGGATTTTTGTTATATGCTTTGAGTAGCTTCATGCCATGCCTTGCTTTGCCATGATATGTTCCTGTAGCATGTTGTTATCTTGCTCTAAACATTGCTTCCTGATGTTAATTCCTGACATGTTATTTTCACTAAGTCTGTGAACCTGATATCTTTTGCACTTTTGCCATGATTGTTTGAGCCTGCTATTGTGTGATTTAGCCGTAGCTCAGTGTTCATCTTTTGTCAAGCTTATTGAGTGGATCATTGCCATGTGCCTTGTTGTTATGTTAGAGTGCAGTAGCTTAGTTTCTTGTTGCATTTTAGATGGCATCGTGCTGTTAATCGCAGATTTGTGCCATTATTGTTTTGCTTGCCATTTCCAAACCGTGCATCCGATTCCAGTGATCTTTATATCGATTTCGACCAAAATCAACTCATCTTTCCAGCGGCGCACTTGGTTTGCCAAGTTGAGGCCTGGTTCAATCTTTTCCTTCCGGAACATGCATATGCATTACATATCGCATCCCGCATATCATGCCATGTTTTGCATCATGTTGCTTGCGCATTGCACCGTGGTTGATTGTCGTTTCTTTTGCTTGTGTTCTTGCTTTGGGTAGAGTCGGGAGATGAGTTCGTGTTCGAGGTACCCGTTGAGTACGTTTACGAGGATCAAGCTTTCGTCTTCTTGGAGAACTTTGCAGGCAAGATGACCATACCCTTGAAATCACTTCTATCTTTGCTTGCTAGTTGCTCGCTCTATTGCTATGCCTATGCTGCGATACCTACCACTTGATATATCATGCCTCCCATATTACCATGTCAAGCCTCTAACCCACCTTGTCCTAGCAAACCGTTGTTTGGCTATGTTACCGCTTTGCTCAGCCCCTCTTATAGCGTTGTTAGTTGCAGGTGAAGATGAAGTTTGTTCCTTGTTGGAACATGTTTATTGTTGGGATATCACAATATCTCTTATTTAATTAATGCATCTATATACTTGGTAAAGGGTGGAAGGCTCGGCCTTATGCCTGGTGTTTTGTTCCACTCTTGCCGCCCTAGTTTCCGTCATACCGGTGTTATGTTCCTTGATTTTGCGTTCCTTACGCGGTCGGGTTATAATGGGAACCCCTTGACAGTTCGCTTTGAATAAAACTCCTCCAGCAAGGCCCAACCTTGGTTTTACCATTTGCACTAACAACCTATCACCTTCCCTTGGGTTCTGCAGACTCAAGGGTCATCTTTATTTTAACCCCCCCCCCCCGGGCCAGTGCTTCTCTAAGTGTTGGTCCGAACTAGAGCCCCTTGCAGCGCCACCTCGGGGAAACTTGAGGGCTGGTTTTAGTTGTACAGATTGCTCATCCGGTGTTGCCCTGAGAACAAGATATGTGCAGCTCCTATCAGGATGTCGGCGCATCGGGCGGCTTTGCTGGTCTTGTTTTACTATTGTCAAAATGTCTTGTAACTGGGATTGTGAGTCTGATCGGGTCTTCCTGGGAGAAGGAATATCCTTCGTTGACCGTGAGAGCTTGTGATGGGCTAAGTTGGGACACCCCTACAGGGTTTTGAACTTTTGAAAGTCGTGCCCGCGGTTATGGGCAGATGGGAATTTGTTAATGTCCGGTTGTAGAAAACTTGACACTTAACCTAATTAAAATGCATCAACCGCGTGTGTAGCCGTGATGGTCTCTTTCCGACGGAGTCCGGGAAGTGAACACGGTGTTGGAGTTATGTTTGTTCGTAAGTAGTTTCAGGATCACTTCTTGATCACTTCTAGTTCACGACTGTGCTTTGCCTTCTCTTCTCGCTCTGATTTGCGTATGTTAGCCACCATATATGCTAGTGCTTGCTGCAGCTCCACCTCATACCTTTTACCTACCCATAAGCTTAAATAGTCTTGATCGCGAGGGTGTGAGATTGCTAAGTCCCCGTGACTCACAGATTACTTCCAAAACCAGTTGCAGGTGCCGATAATACCGTGCAGGTGACGCAACCGAGCTCAAGGAGGAGCTCGATGAAGATCTTGTTCATCGTGCTGTTTCGTTTTAGTTGATCAGTAGTGGAGCCCAGTTGGGGCGATCGGGGATCTAGCATTAGGGGTAGTCTTCTTTTATTTTGGTTCCGTAGTCGGACCTTGATTGTATCTGAATGATGTAATGCTTTATTCATGTATTATGTGAAGTGGCGATTGTAAGCCAACTCTTTATCCCTTTCTTATTCAGTACATGGGATGTGTAAATATTACCCCTCTTGCGACATGCCTACAATGCGGTTATGCCTCTAAGTCGTGCTCCGACATGTGGGAGATATAGCCACATCGTGGGTGTTACAAGAAGATTCAAATATTGTTCATAGATAAACTTGATCATAAACCCACAATTCATCGGTCTCAACAAACACACCGCAAAAAGAAGATTACATCGAATAGATCTCCACAAGAGAGGGGCAGAACTCTGTATTGAGATCCAAAAAGAGAGAAGAAGCCATCTAGCTAACAACTATGGACCCGTAGGTCTGAAGTAAACTACTCACACTTCATCGGAGGGGCTATGGTGTTGATGTAGAAGCCCTCCGTGATAGATACCCCCTCCGGGGGAGCTCCGGAAAAGGCCCCAAGATGGGATCTCGTGGATACAGAAAGTTACGGTGGTGGAATTAGGGTTTTGGCTCCGTATCTGGTAGTTTGTGGGTACGTAGGTATATATAGGAGGAAGGAGTACGTCAATGGAGTAACGTGGGCCCCACGAGGGTGGAGGGTGCCTGGGGGGCTGGCGCGCCCCCCTACCTCGTGCCTTCCTGGTTGGTTGCTTGATGTAGGGTCCAAGTCCTCTGGATCATGTTCGTTCCGAAAATCACGTTCCTGAAGGTTTCATTCCGTTTGGACTCCGTTTGATATTCTTTTTCTGTGACACCCTAAAATAGGAAAAAAAATAGCAATTCTAGGCTGGGCCTCCGGTTAATAGGTTAGTCCCAAAAATAATATAAAAGTGTATAATAAAGTCCAATAATGTCCAAAACAGGATATAATATAGCATGGAACAATCAAAAATTATAGATACGTTGGAGACGTATCAGTTTGCTTTGTAGCCTAAACACTAAGTTTATCAGTAACTTTGTTTTTCTGAGTGTAAACTGCACTGCTTACTAACAGGGCTGGAGGCAGAGAGACTACAGTTCAATCGGACTACAGTACCGAAGCAATGGTGTAGAACTCACTATCAGGAGAGTCCTGTGTAGATGTTAACCATTCTTCATGGGACACATGAAGAAGAAGGTTGTCAGTAGGGATGAAACCGGGTCCTGTTTAAGCCCACTTATGGTCTAACAGTTCAATATGTTTTTTGGGGGAGGGGGGGCGATGAACTATCTAGCCAGGTAAAACTAACTAAACGGGACTTTATTTGTCATTTACATCCCTAGTCGTTGGACTTAGTGAAATGAGAGATAGAGGGGGGAGGGGGCACACAGATGTGTTACCGTCTATGTAGCTAGTACGATCAAATAAAGGATAGACGCACCATAACTGCACTGAAGCACTGTGTTGAAGTGTATATTTGGATTCTTTAGCCATTTTCATCAGTTTGGACTTTTGGTTGCGTTGATCTAAAAATTGAGGTTGCCCCCTCTGTGTCCACGGATATGACTCTTGAGCTATACATCTAAGTCTATTCATGTGTTTACTTTCCATGTCACACGCGAGAGGGGGTGTTGAAGTCACACATGAGAGGAGGGTGTTGAATTGTACTCCCTCTGTTTCTAAATACAAGTCTTTTTAAAGATTTCAATACGAACTACATACAGATGTATATAGACATATTTTAGAGTGTAGATTTACTCATTTTGCTTCGTATGTAGTTCATATTGAAATAGACAGCGACAGGCTTCACGGATCACATGGCTCAAGGCTGGGGATGCCAAGACCGCCTTTTCCAGGCCAAGATCAACTCTCGCAGAAGGAAAAAATTCATCCACTCTCTGCACTCTGAATCAGGAACGGCTACCGCTCACGAAGACAAAGATGTTGTTACTCATGAGCATTTCGTCAGGTTGCTGGGGACCAAGCAGAGCTGCGGATGCTCCACCAACTGGGAGGCGATCGAGCTGCCATCTGTTCAGAATGCAGGCCTCGACAACCCCTTCTTTGAAGACGAGGTCTGGGTTGTTGTAACTGCCTCGCCGTCCGACAAGGCCGCAGGGCCGGACGGCTTCTCTGGCGCCATTTTTCAGAGCATGCTGGGGCACACTCAAATCTGACGTCATGGCAGTCTTTGACCATTTCTACAGACTTGCCGAGGGCAATTTCTCAGACCTAAATTCTACCATGATCGCTCTTCTACCAAAAAAGGATGGTGCCACCTGCATGGGAGATTTTTCGCCCGATCAGCCTCATACACTCCATCACCAAGCTCATTACCAAGGTGCTCTCAATGCGACTGGTGACCGTCATCAGTGCGATCATCTCCCCCACGCAGTCTGCTTTTCAGAGATCCAAGTGCATACACGACAGTTTCCTTTTCGTCCAAAACAGAGTTCGTGCCTTGCACCGCCGCAAGACCCCTGCTTTACTCCTCAAGTTAGATATTGCGAAAGCGTACGACAGCATTTCCTAGGAATACATCTTCGAGCTACTGCAGAAAATGGATTTCCCGCCAAGATGGAGGGATTGGATCGCCCTGCTCCTTGCAACCTCCTCGTCATCCTGCCTACTAAATGGTATCCCAGGGGACAGGATTGTGCACCTCCGCGGCCTCTGTTAGGGCGACCAGCTGTCGCCCTTGCTGTTCATCCTCTGCATCGACCCGCTCCACCACCTGCTCGAGGCTGCCACTAGAGATGGCCTCCTCCAACCCATCCCCGGAAGGGCCGCTCGAATGCGCACCAGCCTGTACGCCGACGACGCTGTAATCTTCATCAACCCGGTGCGGCATGAGATAGACGAGCTCCTCCGCATCCTGCACTACTTCGGCAAGGCCACTGGCCTCAAGGTGAACCAGGCAAAATCTTCGGTTGTTCCGATCGCCTGCGACAGAATTGATCTCATAGCTGTGCTGCAAAACTTTGGAGGAACCATGGCGGCTCTACCCATTAGATACCTAGGTCTCCCGATCACCACCGGCATGTTTACACTAGTGCATCTACAATTCATCTTAGATAGGATTCGAGCACGGTTCACGGGCTGGAAGGGTAGGCTGATGCCAATCGCAGGCAGGCGTGTACTCGTGAGGTGCGTGCTCTCGGCCATGCCCACGTTCGCCCTCACTTTCCTGCGGGCTCCGAAGAAGTTTTTCACGGACGTCGATAAGGTCCAGCGACGATTCCTCTGGGCGTATGATGACGAGATCTCTAGAAGGAAATGCAAGGTGGGCTGGCAGGCGGTCACTAGGCCGGAGCGCGCTGGCGGTCTGGGCATTCATGATTTGTCGGCATTTGGTCGCGCGCTGCGGCTTCACTGGCTATGGCTTGCCTGGACACAGCCGAACCACCCCTGGGTTGGCTCGGGCACCCCCTGCAACGATGATGATCAAGCCCTGTTCGCGGCCTGCACGGTGGTCACCATCGGTGACGGCGCTACGGCGTCTTTTTGGTCCTCCAACTAGCTCGGCGGCAGACCGCTTCGTGCAGCATACTCGGAGGTTTTTGCTCAATCCATCTGAAAATGCCGAACAGTCCGGGACGCATTGCACCAGGATAGATGATACTCGATCTTCGCCATGGCAACTTCGCCAGCATCATCCACAAGGTGCTGCAACTGGCCAGACAACTCCGAGGCACTGGGATCACTCTTGACAGGGGAAGGGCGAACACGATCAGATGGACACCATGCAGCTCCGGTCTATAGTCAGCGCGCTCGGCATATGACGTGCAATTCGAAGACATCCCAGCGCTCAATTTCAACACTTCGATATGGAAGGCATGGGTGC